>NW_028318376.1:614440-921661 GCF_062004578.1 Staurois parvus | reverse complement strand
AAGACACAGTCCTTGACAGCTGCCATGTAGGAGCCTGCAAAACATAAACATTTTACATACTAAATTATTCATCTAAGAATTTTGAAAAGCGTATTTTATTACAAGAGACATTTATTTCTGGGAACATTTTATTAGCATGAATGACCTCTATAATCCCAACTACCTTACAGTAGAACAAAGAGAATAAGAGTATCTATGTTCCACAATGAAACATTCCAAAGATCCAGAGAATAAAACATTTGTGCTGATAACATCTTTCTGTGAATAAACATGCACTTATATTATACTAATATTTTTATATATATCATAATAAAATGCATGATAATTATTTTATTTATCACTTCCACCACCCCCTCCTGTCCCATCCAGCATTTTTTCTTGGCTAAAATTGAAGCAATTCTATATTCAACTTAAATCAGACATCTGTGTCCTTTGCCAGCTCCTTCTCCGAACTTATAATAAATTGCTGCAGATATGCCTATAAAGTCCAGTCCCCACTGATATAATTTTCATCACTTCAGTCCATCTTCTGGATCTTGAGAGGTCTCTGCCTCTTTACAGCCAAAAAGATGTGTCCATGTCATGCAGGCATTGATAAAAACACCATAAGAAGGTTCCACTTCCTGCTCACAATAGAAGGGAGAATACTTGAGACTGGGTTGTTTTTGTTTATTATGCCAGCAATTAATTAGAAGGGGTGGGGAGAGGAGTGTGTTGTGGCATGGGAGGCAGCCTGGACAGCAGCTTTAATTAGGGCAAAACAATGGTTTCCAATCATTTTAACTAATTTGTTTAATGTTCACACATTTCATACTGATGTTCCATATTTTTTTTTTTACTATTTTCATAAAATGTTTCTTCTACAAATGAATATGTAATTCAGGGTGCAACCTCAATGTTGGTTATAAAGAACATTATGCGTTTGCATTCAGACTTTTTCCAAGAGGGGGGGCTGAGTTGTTTTTAGATTAAATCCTAATTAATTTGTGTGTGTCATTTGAGCTAGAGCTATTCAGTTCTGTATACAAAAGGCTCTTTTCAGCAAATGTTACTATTTGCCTGGGTAACATATGAAAGGTTACCTATAGCTCCACCTGCTGGCAGGCACAATTATGCTAAGAATCAAGTGTTAAAAGGCAAAGTTTAAGGGGTAGGTTATGGGTAAATTCTAGGTGGATTAATACGGGTAAGATTTAGTGTAGTTTAGATAGAAATTTTCAGGGTTAGTTTAGGGTTAGGGAGTAGTTTAAGGGGCATATTTAGCATATAAAGCAGTGAATGTTATCAAAATTCGCTGCAGGAGAATCTTCTTGTTTAGATGTTTCAAGTACATAGAATGATTAAACATCTGTGAATTACTGGTATATGTCACATTCATTGCTTTATAAATATTCCCCTAAGTTTCAATGGCTACTTTACATGATAGGTTTAGTGTTATTGTTAGGGAAAGCAAAAGGTTAATGGTTAATATAATATGTGTGCTAAAGTGATAATTGGACTTATGGGTGAGAACACAGAAAATTATTCAGCATGCAAAGTCTACACTCAGATGTCCTATGCGTGTTTTTGGTTGAAAGAAAGTAACATACCAAACATATCCCAAGGAAATATTCTATATTCTGTTTCAGAACTTGAAAAATAGGCTTTGACAGCTTTGAAATATTGGTGTTTTCATAAAGCCTTAGCAGTACTTCATCTTAAGGACTGTTGGCAGTCTTTGCTTATGTTTGTACCTGTGAGCAGTGCCATATACGTTTCTGCTACAGTACCAGGCTCTTAGGTCTACTTGCCCAGGTGCTTCTGTGGAATGAATGTGATACATTACTGCACATAGTTCATAGGAGATCTGGTGCAAAGAACAAAGGAAGAAAAGGAATACATTTCTTCTGTAGTCAGTAGTGTTTAAAAATAAGATGAAAGTTAGTATCAAGAGGGCAACATAGACTCCTTCAGTGCTGCTTAATCGTGATCATAGAATGGTCTATGAGAAATGTACCTGAATAAATGTATAAGTTCATTATTAATGAAGTATGGGTCTGATTTACCAAGTAAGAACACAGATAAGCAAGCAAGTACTGTAAGTACATTGTTAATGACAAGCAAAATAGTCTTCACTTAACAGATATACGCAATCCCTGCTCTGGTCAGCCAACAATGCATCCATGGCAGTGATGAGCAGTCAAAGACTCTCTCTTTTAATACCTTGTGCAGAGATCAAATTATCCCCCCCAACAATGCATCATCCACCAATTTTATTAAGGCATTATCCAGAGTTAGGATTTACTTCCTGAAGTGAAATGTAGAAATCCAGCACACTGCTTTTATGTAATAAATTTAGCTTCAACTGGAGACTGGCATAAAAACACTCATTAGAATGCAATCTTTCTCAAGCAACATCACACATTAAAAAATGAGTAATAAACCCCTACCAGGTTGACATCTTATATTTGCAAAATATATCCTTGACTATTAAGCATATTACCTATAGACTAGCCCAGATACAGACTTCATACCTGTATTAATACAAGACCAACAAAGTCTCTGTTTACAAACATTGCACACAACAGGAATATCCTAAGCCATGGTTGTAAGAGGGTTTCCTGAATATATGCAAAACTCTTGAACTGTCCATCAAATGTCCATATCAGAATCAATAAATAATATTTATACCATAATGTACTCCATACTTCATAAACTGGCATGATGAATCAGGCCTCATTTATATAGGTGTACCTATTAGTATACCCTTGCAAAGGGCTGTCTATGCCCCCATGGGATCCATATGTGTTCTATGCATCCATGTGCAGTCAGTGCCATTCATGTCTAAAAGGATGTAGCACCTGCAAGCTGGTCCCAATATGACAGTTGTGCAGGGTGCATGTTCCTTAATGCCTGCCTGCCTGCCTGCAGCAGACTAATGACATCATCCTGGCCTAGGCAAAGTCATTGGACACAAGCACAGGGGCTGTTTTGTAAAGATTAAAAGTATAGCTTTTATGAATAATTATACTGCTACTGTATATTGTGACATCAGGAGTTTATTCGTGCAGGTCTACCTTTACCAGTTGTGGACCTTGGGCATGCTACACACAGGGGCGGACTGACCATTTGGAAACTCGGGCACTGCCCGAGGGGCCGGGATCAGTAGGGGGCCCCATGAGATGCCCCTGGTACCTTTTTCATAGGCTTTTTTGAGTTTGGGCAAGGACACAGGGGCCCCATGATCCGCTATTGCCCGGTGGCCCCATGAGTTGTCAGTCTGCCCCTGGCTACACATGCCCAAAAAATGCAATCAAAACACATTGGACACATGTAACATGCTCTGTTCTTGTGCTCTGCTTCCACTCACAACACCCTTTGCATTTGCCAGGTATTCCCTGCCGCCAAAATGACAGGAGGGACTTGCTTTGTAATTACAGCAACTATTACTATATCTCAAAGGGGTACATTTTAGCTCACATATGATACCAGTTGATTCTTGGTGGGCTTTGTGTATTTCTTCCAAATCTAATAAACTCATTCTTCTCTTTCTCGCCTAAGTTATTATCTTGATGCTGATTTTTATATCAAATTTTCTAACCATTAATGTTTAAACTTCTTTCTTTTTTATCAGTTATTTTTTTGTGTTACAAACTATGTTAAAACTTAACTCCAAGATAAGCAAATATGCTCTAAATACAAGAGGCATATATATTCTGAATCTTGATGTGCTTGTCTTTCTTTCAGATTTCTGCAGCAATCCAGCATGTCCCCCCGTGGGCGTGCTGTCGCACAAAATGCGCTGAGTGGAGCCACATTGCTGATGTCACTCTGTCGTCTCCTGGGCAAGGAGCGGTGGCCATTTTGGTATGTGACGTTATTGTTTTTTATGTGGATTACTTTGATTTATGTACAACTACTTTTAACAAATAAATACTACACTATATGAGTATTTTTGGCTCCTGTGGCTGAGCAATCTTCCCCAGATTTAAAGAGGCACGCACCACCGGTACCGTGAGGATGCTGGATTAACCCTTAAGCTGCTCTTCTACTCCTGCACCCAGATGTGACAGATTGTAACCAATGAATGTATACATCAAAGTTCTGGTGAGTGCACACCCATCAGAACTGGTGGATTACCTTTAAAGATACATGCACTACTACACCTTGGTCACAGGATTATATCACATTTAAACTGAAGAAAAACTCCTGTTGAATTATTCTTTTTTATTTATTTATTTATTTGTTTACTGAAGTCAGAATGAATATTATGAACATTTATTAATTTATTTCACTTAATGCACATATTTCACTAATTAGCAATTTATATATTGTGCACTTATCACTTTATAATTTGAATATATTGTTATATCTATATTCATCACAGCGCTGCACTTTTACATATTTTGAAAATGTCAATTGGGATTGTTGCCTATGCCCTATAGTGCTAGCAGCTAGCTGGAATAATTGCTTTATATTTTCTTTTTATATGTATGTGCGAGCTTGCATATTTTTTTAAATTTTTTGATATGCAAAAAAAAGCATTTACTTCGCTTGTGGATAACTTTTCAATGCTTTGTTCCAGAATCATACTTTTAGAGTAATTTTAAATAGGACAAATGTTAAATATCCTTTGTTGTAATTTATTTATTTATTTTAATAAGACAATTACCAAAAGTATGCTTTCTTTGTCATAAAAACTATATGGGGGAGATTTAGTAAACCTGGTGCACACAGAATAGGGTGCAGCTCTGCATAGTAGCCAGTTAGCTTCTAACTTAAAGTGTTACTAAAGCCTTGCTTTTTTTTTCTTAAAAATAACAAACATGTTATACTTACCTGCTCTGTGTAGTGGTTTTACACAGAGCACCTGATCCTCTTCTTCTCAGGTCCCCTGCCAGCGCTCCTGATCCCTCCATCTTGTTGGGTGCCCCCACAGCAAGCAGCATGCTATGGGGGCACCCAAACAGGCACTCTCCTGAGCCGCAGCTCTGTGTGTCCATTCACACACAGAGCCGTGTCTCAGCCCCACCTCCTCCCTCTCCTGATTGGCTCACTGACTCCTGCTGCTGCCTCAGCCAATCAAGAGCAAGAGTCCCATGAGAACTGAGGCTCTCGTGGACATCGCTGGCTCAGGTGTGACTCAGGTAAGTGTTAGGGGGGCTGGAATGGCTCCTACGCACAAAAGGTTTTTTATATTCATGCATAGAATGAATGAGGGATAGAAAAGCCTTCAGCCTTTACAACCACTTTCAGCTTGTTCAATTAAGCTTTGACAATAAAACCTGGAAACTGATTGGTTACTATGCACAGCTGCACCAAATTCTGTGTGCACCAGTTTTAGTACATCCCCCCTATATGTACTACTTTGGAATCTTAAGTAATGAGAAAGCTATTACCACAAAATGTTCCATAGTAGAAATGTAAACATTGCTCTAGTCCATAGGAGATGCTTGAAGATGTACAGGTTTGAGAGCTGAAGCGGTTAAGTATAATAATGAAGAATCCTGCTTGGCTTTACCCTACGGTTTATCCAGCAAATCTGTGTCTGCATTCTGCTTCACAGGATGGATTATCTGCTACAGGTCACTAAGGTTAAGTGTACTGGTAAAACAGTTCTTTGGAGACATAAACTGATAAGGGGTATGCTGCTATTTTTCTGAACAGACCAACTGGATTCCAGGTTCAGGAAAACGGATTTACTCATAACTAATAAAGAATGATCAAGCAGTATGCAGAAAGGAGAGCTGTACTGTCAATTAAAGTACAAATGACACTTGTGCCACCGTATTCATCGTGTACTGTAGGAACTAATGGCTTTAAAGTCATACAAATCACGTTTTTCAAACTTAACAACTTCACTATAGAAAACTTAATGAACTTCAAATAACGCCATTAGCTTTATTGTCCACATATCAAAAATGATCCAGATATTTCCTCCATGTCACATGGAGAATATATTAGAGGATTAAAATCATAAGATTAGAAAGGCAAGTAATATTTTCGGCATTCTCTGCATCTCCCTTGTCTTCTAGATTTGAGCTAATTAGGAACCAGGTTCTCCATCTGCAAATCTTATAAATTGGTTTACTTGGAATATCAAATAGTGATAAAACGCCAGCTCCGTGAGATCTCCATTTATTATTAAAACTCTGTTCTGACATTTTTTTTTTCCTTCAAGAATTTTTCAAACCAGCCTGCTAAAAATATCCCGCACAAATATTTCACACAAAAATAATGAAGAGTGTCACAAATGCTCTGGTGCAAAGACGGCAAAGTCAGAATGAAGATATTGCTCAAAGAGGCGTACTGTACATACATAATGTGGAAATGGAAGCAACTCCCGAAGGGACCCAGAACTGTGTTGAAATGAAACAGATATATTTCTCTGTAAGACAATGCATGGTACATCCTTGAAAAGTTCACCATCTTTCCAATTCTCTTTTTTTCTGTCAGTTATGCATCTGCCATGATTCCTGGAATATATATTTCAATATCACTGGAGGGATAATATTGCAAGCTAACGATTAACTATTAAGTACATTAGATGACCAAATGGTACAGGGATGACCTACATTCGTTGCTATGTAATTATAAATTGGTATATTTCATTATTATAAAATGGTATTTTATTACTTAAAATAATCAGAGATAGGACAGATGACTGCATTTTCATTTAGTGGGACATTAAACATGTGATTTATAACTGTCCTGTTTTGTTAATTTAAAAAAAATAAAGCAGCATAGTTCCCGCTTAAATGTTTGTTGTATATATCCCAGCAATAAACAGGCTGAGAGGACAGATGTACTAGAATGGCAATCACCCCAATTATAACTAGCTTTTGAAGTAAGGTGTACATGGAAGGGCTTTGTACATCACAAACAAATAAAAGATTTCTTAGCGCACTTACCAGCTAGCCTGCAAAAAGCAAAATGTCACTGTCTAACAATTTATGCTGCGCTCCAAACACTTATTTTTGACAGTCTCTGTATTTGAGAATACCTGTATATAACATTGGATAAATTAAGGGCAGGTATACCTGGAGTGTGCCCATTCCTTCTTAAAGGCACATTAGAAGCCCAGCAAGAGAATAATGGCAGCTGAAGTCATCCAATGTGCCAAATCCAACCTATGCCAAATCCAATGTGCACGCTATACAAAAATGGCACCCACCACAAATTATAAAATGCACAAATGCAAGACAAGCCAATCAAATTCTCCAGCCCGAATTAGAATCACAGCTGCAGCATGTGTACAGATCTGTCTTCTTTAATGTCATAATTCCAATGCATGGCAGGTGGGATGGTAAAACCGCCATTTTGCCAGTCAGTTAAGTATTTATGAGGGGGGGGGAAGGGGGGGTTGTGGGGGTTTTACAACTACTGGGACATGTTTTACCTAATTCAGGTAATGCATTAAGGTAAAAAATGTCCTGCCTTTAGAACCACTTCTATCACTGCGGCACATAGCTGTTATGCAGCTTATAAAAAGGAAGCAGATACAATGAATCATGTGCACTATATGCTAATTTACACATACAACATAATTACTTCTTTATCAGGCTACCATGCTGACGAGGAGGTCTAATTGAGGATGCTTACAAGTCACTAATGTGGTCATGGTCATGTGGTCATCCCCAACATTGGAATGAATCATACTGTAATGAAGGGGGGGGGGAGTTGTCTCAGGATGCATGTATTATTGAGACCCTGTTGTACAGTGGACATCTAGTAATGTGATGGGAAGAGGAGTGACACTAATAAATCTTCTAGAACACTGATAAGACTATATCATTGCTCTTTTTGTACCTCTACGTTGTCCTTCAGTGGAGTAATGGAGGCAGTTCAAGCTTTTTTTTTTGCTTGTGTTTCAACTAGACCTGGCACCAGATATATTGAGTAAGTAACAAACAACTGTGAATTAACTGAACAGTGTATCATGGACATAAAAACCTTCTCTACATCCGTGGAAAAGAGAAGACTTTAGATAAACAGGTACAACCTATGTAGGAGATTTTGTTTAATCTGTATCACCTGAGGCTAATCACTTCACTGGGTATATGTAAGGGTTTACAAGCACTTTAAAGCAAATTGTTAAACAGTGTATTTTTTTTCTGGATAGCTGAAATGTATTTGTATTGTGTTTGTTCAAAGAAACAAACATACACAAAAAATGTGTGTTGTGTTTTTACAACTGTCAAGCCAACTGTTGGCTTTCTGGTGAAGGTAATTTGGGAGGCTATAAAGCTTCCTGATCCCTTTCACACGCTATAGAAATTACCATGCCCTGTCTGACTACCCTGCCATATAGCGCAGGGACTTCAGTGAACATCCATTCACTAATCTCTCCTTAGGTGAATGAACTTGGATCTTATAAGCATCTGGTCACTTCCAGGTTTACCACTCTCTGACAATTTTGGCAGGGGAAGAAGCTAATTAAACATGATCTGTACTTGATCAGCTTCACTATGGTCTATAGGTGACATTAGAAATGTAATACATCCCTGGTGTCTCCTTAAACAGGACCTGATATTTCTATTATGATATCACACAGGAGCTATTAGCCCCCTATGTGATAGCAATAAAATTAAGTGTAAAGCAAAAAAAATTAATAAAATGAAAGTAATTAGCATGGGGACACACTAGGGGTTTTCCGTTTCCATTGTGCTGTACTGGTCTTCTGGTGTGTATCTGATACCTTTAAGTAGAAATGGAATACCTCCATGCATAATTGCCCTTAATTTATTCATTGCTTTAAAAGATCTCAAAGATGAGTTAGGGACCACATTTCACCAAGGGGTCTTGACAAAGCAAAGCTACTACCAGGGGCGGACTGACAACTCATGGGGCCCCCGGGCAATAGGGGATCATGGGGCCCTGTGTCCTTGCCCAAACTCAAAAAAAACCTATGAAAAAGGTACCAGGGGCATCTCATGGGGCCCCCTACTGACCCCAGGCCCTCGGGCAGTGCCCGAGTTTCCAAATGGTCAGTCCGCCCCTGGCTACTACCTATATTTGCAAATGTGTGCAACGAAAATCTCTTTCTTTTAATGCAAAATGTTAAATGGTGTTTTTTTTTGTTTTGTTTTGATTTGTTCTTTTTTTTGTTTTATTTGCTGGCTAGCTGGAAAGTGTGCTGAGAAATGTTTGTTCAAAGAACCAAACACACAATAAAGGATATGAATTAAGCCAAATAGTACTAAACAGGTAATACAATAAGCAATGCAACATACAGTGTACTATGCATTCTAATTATTAGGTTTCTTTAACTGTGTATTACCAAACTAAAAAGGTAGGAGACCAGTTGGTCTACCTTGGTAAAAGAGGGAAAGCCTCCCCAAATAAATTCTTATAATTTTTACAGATGCCTACAGAGAGCTAAAGCAGCAAGTGCTAAAGATCGAAGATTACATTAATTATACATTTTTATAAATGTTTACCTCCTTAATTGAATCCAGGTGAACCAGGTGTTGTTTTTCTTGTTGTTGAAATTGATTGAATTTAATAAGCCAATCATAAATACTAAAGGGTTTTGAGCTGAATCCAAAATTTAGGTATTGCATGCTTAGTAGCAATAATAACAAAAAAGGCTAAAATATATAAATATATTTCAAGATCCACCTATGAAGGAAAATTATATTTAAAAACACTTACAAGATAAATTATATTTAAGAAAGTTGGTGCTAAGCTATAGCTTTAATCGTAGAGGAAGGAAATGTCCATATATTGTGAAGTCAACTATGACATGCAAATGAGATTTTTCATGCTCTATGGAGCTAAAATAATTAACTGTAAACACAAGTACTAGATAATGTATGGTTGAATTTACAAATTTTAATTAGCAAATAAACATCAACATAGACATTCTAAAGTCTCCTTCAAATGGACAGGCAACAGATTTGCCTAAATCTGGATAGAGTGTTTATAAATATTAAAGTTCTTTCCAAGGTCAGCCTGATTTAAATAATATGTTCAATTATTTGTAAATGTTTTAAAAAATCTTTTTTCATATGCATTGTTTGCATTCCAATATGTATGTTTAGAGGCAGCCATATTTGCTCATGCACACACATTCTCACCTTTGCAATGTAAATAGTTGCTTTCCAGTATTTCTACATAATGCGCTCCCTCTGTGGCTGATATCTTATCTAAACATTTGTTCAGAAAGTAGGTAAGTGTTTGTTCCCTCTATTGGTTAAGCTACAGATCTGTATATTTAAAGGGAACTTTACAGACTGAAAACACTTTTCATTTTTAATATTCAATCACTTTGAAAAAAACCACCCTAGCATTTCCAGCTGTAGCCATCTTGCGTATGGACAGATTATTCGTGTAGCATTTACGTTCTGGAATCCATCTGCCCTTAGCTTGGTAATTCAAGCAGGAGAGTGTACTTAGCTGAGAAACCCCCTCCTCCAGATGAAAGTAATAAAATTGCCATGAAGACTCCTGGGATGCATGACAACGTTTTGACCTAGACTTCTTTTTTATTACTCTGTTTTGGGTACTGAGCTCCTGTATGTACTTCTGAACATCAGCTCTCAAAATTTTGATGTGTAGCTCGCTGTACCTACATGCATGGATGTATTATTGTTGGTGTGATTCAACAGTGGAGTGAATACCTTTGCTGTGTTATGCTTGATGCGATATGACATATTTTGATATTTGTACCTATTGTATAATTATATGCCTAATTCAAATATTGCTAAAGCATTTTTGTTATGTGGTGTGCTTACTCTATATATTTAAAATCATTTTAACCTAAGCCAGAAGCCAGGAAGTAACTGAAGAAATGTCAAAAAAAGTGACACCAAGTCAGTTCCCCCCAGTGTCAGAATGCCCACCGCAGTCCCGCTATAAGTTGCTGATCACCGCCATTACTAAAAAAAAACAAAAAACAAAAATTACAGTATATATACCACCATTTGTAAATGCTATAACTTTCATGCAAACCAATTAATTTACACGTATTGGGATTTTTTTTTTAGCAAAGACGTACCAGAATACATTTTGACCTAAATTTATGATGAAATTTGATTTTTACATTTTTTTACTGGACATGTTTAATGACGAAAAGTCAAAAATATATTTTTTTTCTTTTTTTAAATTGTCAGTCTTTTTTGTTTATAGCACAAAAAATAAAAACACACAGGCGATCAAATCCCAACGAAAGAAACCTCTATTTGTGGGGAAAAAAGGACGTAAAATTCATATGGGTGCAGTGTTGCATGACCGTGCAATTATCAGTTAAACAAAGCAGCGCCGTATCGCAAAAAATGGCCTTGTCAGGAAGGGGGGCAAATCCTCTAGAGGGCAAGTGGTTAAAGTGGTTGTAAAGGCTCAGGGTTTTTTTTTTATAATTAACATGTTATATTTACCTGCTCTGTGCAATGGTATTGCACAGAGCAGCTCTGTACCTCCTCTTCTGGGGTACCCCACCAGAAATCCAGGCTACTTCTCTTCTAGGTGTGTCCCCATAGGAAGCCATTTCCTAAGGTGCCGGACCTGCGGGCTCACTCTCAAGCTGGACACACTGCACAACTAGGTCCCACCCTCCATTACCTAATCACAAGATTTGATTGAGAGTAGCAGGAGCCAATGGCTACTGCTGCATCAGAAAACCTGTAAAAGTGGGTGGGGGAGAATCACTACAGCTGGGCACAGTGCCAATCAGTAAGGGCTCGGGTAAGTTTTTAGGGGGGTCAGGAAGCAATACTTACTATTGGGACATTTTTACCCTAATGCAGAGAATGCATTAAGGTAAAAACGTCTTACCTTTAGAACCACTTTAATGTTAACTGAGAGAGTGTCGTTCTGCATAAATACAGTGGCAAAAACATTTAAAAGCAGTCATGGGAAATGTGAATATCACATCAAAAGTTACTGAAATAATTAAAATTGTGCTCCTACTAAGTATCAAATATTCTTTTCCTCTATTCTCTTCCTGCATTGTTTATAAATGACCACTGGTAACAAATCCTTTTATACACACTCCTGGCTGCTATATCAATCAGAATTGTGTTTACTACTGTCAAGCTGACTGCTGGCTTGTAAAGCATCCCAATCACTTCTACACACTACAGAATGAACCTGGAACCTGTGAATGAACCCAGGAGTGATAACATTTCATCACTTCTGGGTTCAAAGGTGTTATTCAGCTTCACTGGGATCTATAGCTGACATAAGTTGGCAATTGTATTACACATATCAAGTATTGCAGCACATTTCAGAGTGAGAGCAACACTTCTAAGGCCATTATTTATAGTCAATTTTTAACTGGTTACCTGTAAAGGTTTTTAAAATGTGGCAATTTTGGGTACTGAAGTTTTTGTTATTTCAAGGGGCACACCAAGTTTTAAGCCTTGGCATGGTTAATATCCATTTACCATTATTTATGGGCAGCACAGTGGTTAAATGGTTAGAATTTCCACCTGGCAGTACTAGGATTGTTGGTTTGAATCCCAACCATGGCACCACCTGCCTGGAGTTTGCATGTTCTCCCTGTGCTTGCGTGGGTTTCCTCCGGGTACTTCGGTTTCCTCCCACACTGCAAAGACATGCTGGTAGGTTAACTGGCTCCTTTCTAAATTGGCCCTAGTATGTGTATTTATGAATGTAAGTTAGGGACCTTAGATTTTACACCCCTTGAGGGTTAGGGACCTATGTGAATGTACAATAAATATGTAAAGCGCTGCATAAATTGACAGTGCTATGTAAGTACCTGAAATAAATTTAAAAAAATAATTATTTATGCATTGATTACATTTTGCTAAGAAAGCGGGCAATATATTGTGTTTCTGTGCAATAAATTAACTTTAAACTATTTTCAACTGACAATATGGGTTTGATTAACATTTCAACCTCCAGAGTTTCCAGCTTAAAAATTATATATTGTTTGGAATTTTAATTAATATTCAGGACTAAAATGTGCATTTTAACTTATGTGCAAAAAAATGCAAAAAGAATACAGCAAACTGGAGGTTTAAAAAACACACTATAAAATCCATACAGATCTAAATATTGAGTATTATTTAAACATTTGGCAATCACAATTGGTTCTTGACAAAGATGGTTTTCTAACATTTCTATATTTTTTTTCCACTCTGCTACAGCTAAAATAATGATGTGGAAAAGTTGCTATATCTCCACTGCTGGTACTTTACCAAAGTATAAATAGATTGCAGACACTGTAAAATCTGTTTAGCAGTCTGCATAGTCACAAAATATCTAATTATATTTACATTTTACATTACTGCACCACATCAATTCATGTTTTCAATAAATGAAATATAAAGTAACACTGAAAAGTTCCATGATAGATACACCTCAATTACCCATTCAAGAATACTGCATTCCATTGTGTATTGTCATTTAATAGCATGACAGAGCTTTGACTAACTAGCACTGGTAGTGTTTGCAGCTGTAAATCAAAATAACCAAATTTTAGAAAAAATATATTGGATAGAAATTATAAATGAGGAGCCTGTACTCTTGTGTCAAGTGATTAGAACAGAAAAATCTTTCTAATAAGCAATTTTGTACAAGGAAAGCAAAAAAAAAGTGAGATCCGATGAAGCACAGCTGCAAGTCATTCAAGAGGTCTTTTTATCAATATTAATCATATATTCATATCACACTGGAAATGGTTTGGTAGAAAGTTTAACAGAGCTATAATCTTAACCTTTTTCTTTTTTTCAAAGTTCCCTAATCAGCACCATTAACCTAGCTAAAGTGACTATGGTAATGCAATGGCAATGTGTGTGCTCCTAGGAACCCGAATTTGCTTTGCTATTATTTTCACGGGCATTCCAGGATCCCCAAAACCTATGATGTTCCTGATAATGCAAATTTAAATGTTCTCTGCAAAAGTCAAGAGCTGCTCTGCCTCCTGTTACAGATCCCGATTGGAGATGGTGGATTCCTATCACACTGGTCCTCATAAATGATTCCTAGCATTCCTATAAAGTTTCAATGATAAAATGAAAGTTGCTAACTGCTATCAAAGGATTTTAGAGCTGTGTTAAAGGTGTGTGGAGTATTTTATTATGTTCAGTGGACACACCCTTACTGCCAAGTATCCTGGGTTATACCATTTTTACAATTGCCAGCATATTATTTAACATAATGAAATTATGATTTGTTAGAAACCAAATATCATTTACCTCTGATAAATATTTCTCTATGGAGGTATAATGTGTCTTATTAGCTTTCAGGACCTTGTAATATATTATTATTATTATAATACAGGATTTATATATCTCCTAGATTGTAAGCTCCAAAGAGCAGGGCCCTCGATCCCCTCATGTTTTGCATTGTATTGGTATTGTTCTGTCACATGTTCTGTCCCCCTTTGTAATGTACAGCGCTGAGCGAACCATTGGCGCTTTATAAATACTGTATAATAATAATATAGTGCCAACAATTTGTGCAGCACTTTGCAATATAAAGGGGGACAGTACATCTACAATACAGTTCAATACAAAAGGAATAGGAAGGCTCTGCCCATGGAGCTTACAATCTAAAGGTGTGTTTGGTGTCTTTCTGAGTGATATCTTGTTCTACATAGTGAAGCCATCAATTAAGAAGGTAACTCTATTACAGCAGGAGTTATGGAATATGAATGAAAGTTGAAGGTATAAGATGTATGAGAGTTAAGATATAAAAATGTAAATCACTACCCCAGTCTCATAGATGTGCATGCCTTAAACTGAATTCCAGTCCATTTATGACTTGACCATTTGTGACAGAAATCCTTTAAAGAACCTGGTTTGTACAGGTTAATGATGCCTTTGCATTACTTCTAACGTGTCTGTTTGGTATTGCCTTAAAGTGTTACTAAACCCAGGATCCTGCATGCACTATATCTGGTCTCCCACAGTACATAGAACATGGACATGCAATCATTTTAGTAAATATAAACTGCTAAATACCTTTCCTCATCAGCAGTTAGAGCAGTCTTGTGACTTCTATCAGTGTCCAGCAAAGCACTGGCTACAGCTTGTAGGAGGAGTTTTCTTTCTCCTCTTGGAGGATGCAGGACCTCTGTCTGGATAGTGTTGATTGGCCCTGTGCTGACCACATGCACTCTCCCAAGAAAAAAGAAACTCTAGCAATACACACCAAATTGAGCATGTGCAGCTTGCCCCCGAGACTCTGTTCTATCAGGAGATATTTAGGAGACACTGGAAGAAAGGGAGGATCAGAGAAGACAGGCTCAACCATCTTTTTTACACAATGTGGAGGATTAACCCCTTAGATGAGTAAGTATAAAAAGCATGCTTTACTGCATATACAGACTAATTTTACTGTTGTGGGTTTAGTAACACTTTAACTTTTTCTTTTCATCACATAGGGGACACAGAGTCACCCTATGTGATCATTTTTGGGTGAAAGGTTCTCTTTATTGAGACCCTGCATGTCTTCTATGGGCTCCACTGTATGTATTCCAATGTAGATCACATAACATTCCTCTTTGGCTATTCTAGCCGAGGTAAGTAATAGGGATGACTCGGAAGTGACGTCATACGCGTCGCTTTCCAGGTAACAGCAAGAAGTGGAGGAGAGCAGTCCTCACCTGCTCTCCTCTCGCCCCTCAACCCGCCGGCACTCGCATTACCAGGGGCTGTGGAAGCCCTGTGCTGATTGCATGCACTCTCTCAAGAAAAAAAAACCTCTCTAGCAATACACACCAAATTGAGCATGTGCAGTTTGCCTCCAAGCCTCTGTTTTATCAGGAGATATTTAGGAGACACTGGAAGAAAGGGAGGATCAGAGAAGTCAGGATCAAACATCCTTTTTTACACAATACAGAGGATTAACCCCTTAGATTCCACAGTGAGTATAACAAGCATGCTTTACTGCATATACAGACAGATTTTACTGTTGTGGGTTTAGTAACACTTTAAAGCGGAGCTCCACCCAAAAGGGGAAGTTCCGCTTTAAGGACTGCTCCCCATTAAGGATTGGCACCTTTGGGGGGCAGGGGGGGGGAGTGGGTACCCAAATTTGATAGGTACCTGCTCCCACTTCCTGTCCAATCACCTAGGCAATCGGAAAAGGAAGGTGTCCTCCCTCCTTCCTTACCTGTAGTCTTTTGGGACATGTGACAGGTCCCAGAAGACTACAGGGCCATTCATGAAGCGCAATGCTACTCGCGCATGCGCAGTGGGTGTGAAGCCTCAAGCTATCACAGCCGGGTGCCCACACTGAAGATGCCGGCCTTCTGGAATACAGGACAGCCGGTGAAACGAGCTGCAGGGGACACACCACGGGACCGAGGGACAGGTAAGTGGCTGTTTTTTAAAAATCAGCAGCTACGGTTTTTGTAGCTGCTGACTTTTATTTTTTGACAAGGTGAGTGGGACTCCGCTTTAAGCTGTATTACACTTGGCTGCTTAAGCACAGGCAGAAGATTTTAATTTGACTATCTTGTTACAAACTTTTGGGGATAATGAAGGTGTCAATGTTTTTAGCTCCACTTCCCCATTTTCTCCACACAGTTTGGGGTAGACATGTGCATATTGGACATTTTTGTTTTGTTTTGTTTCAGATGCATTAGTTCATTGAAGAATTTGGTTTAAATATATTTATGATTTGTATCTTCAGCATTTGTTTTGTATATTTGTTGGTCTGGGTGGATTTGAAAAATGTTGCAGTATTTTAAGAAGATTGCTATATATTATCGAATTGGACGGGTTTGAATCAAAAGGATTTGATATTTTTGGACACTAGTCCAACCCACCAAGAGAGATGGAATGAGCTATTTGGACAATATGAACTGGCATCATGTGCATCCAAATAAAGAATGGAACAAAATTCTGATCCATTGATTGTGGATATCTGAAATTTAACTTAAATTATCTTATCAGTGAGTATTAGGGCTTCAAACATACATAAATAATACAGCTTGCCAGTCCTTAGAGCTTCATTAAGGGGTAGCGTACACTAAATTACCAGCTCACAAAATTTGTGTCAGGATCAACAGATATTGTTTTGCCTTTCTTTGCAAATATATATAAAACAATTCTTTTAATGCTTTATTTAACAGAGCTCAAGGGTTGAAATAATCAAAGTTTATTGCAAGGGTTTATATACAGTTTACATTTTAAGGAGAAAATGGCAATTATATTTCCTGATTTAAAAAATGACTACTAGTGTGACCATTTGCAAATCTGTAATAAGAGCTATGGACTGCCCCTCTTATCAACTTTATCGATAATCCAGGAAATAACAGAGGTCTTCCTTATATGTTTAAAGGCTGCCAGGCCCAGGTACCAGTTTAAGAGCATTCCAACAAGGCTAGCCTAGGGAGGTCTTTTTGAAGATTTATTGCAGTATCGTAATACAGAGGGTGCAGGATACTCCAAATGCACACACAGGAGTTATAGGACAGATTCTCAGGCAAATTCCTTTAGTAGTAGCTTTAAGTATTGCTGGAGGTAAAGGGAACAGCCAGCTAGTCTGAGACTCTGTAGGAGCAGTCACAGTCCTTGTAGCAACATCTGGCATCTAACCCTCGAGCACAAGCACACATGCAGTTCTAGGTGAAAGGTTCTACTCACAATTTCCAGAGGCAGCTCTCTGGAGACACCCTCCAGTGAAAGGGGTACTTCTCCTGCCTAGTTTCCTAAAGTATTTTCCTCCAGTAAATTTCTTTAAGTCCAGGTTCCTCCAGGCTCTCAGCCAAGCACATGCTGAGGCTTAACAACAGTTCTTCAGTAGCAACAGCTGCCTCCCAGGGGAAGAGGCTGCAACCGAGGGAGCTCTGAACACACCCTCCCAAATATTTATCTTCTTCCCAGCCCCACCATCTAGGCCTACCTCCCAGGGATTGCCTGAGGTCAGATAAATGTTCATAATCAAGTAGCTAACCCTCCTACTCTATTTTTGGAAGCTTCTTCCAGAGGCAGGCAGAAGCAATCAACCACCAGACTTGGGGAGTCCTGACCAGACCTAGAAAACAAATTGCTGGTTATCTGGGTACAGCAGAGCCAATAACTAAATTTAGCCAGCCTAGGGCACAATGCTACACTGTTGGGTCCTTCAGTATGAAAATCAAGGGATAAACACAAGTATCTAGTTTGTGATTTCTCGTTCACGTAATGAGGGCACATCAGCCCCTCTCCAATTTGCCAGGAAAGAAAGCAAATACTATAAAATGTATTTGCACTTTTGCAGGCAAATTAATTCACATCTGACTCAGCATTATTTGTTCCAATAGATGGGCTGGCTGGGGACTGGCTGCAGTCCAGTTCTCACTAACGTACAATGGAGAAGTCTAGCTTCTAAACCTTTAACCCTTTGCTAAGACTGGCAGTGTTCAAATATAGTACAACTAATGAAATTATATCTGCCTGCATAGTACATTGAATTATTATTTATGAGACTCACCGCTTCACAGCCACCCTCATAACAAAGAGAGTAGAGTTTTTCTTTGCTGGAAGTTCCGTAAAAGAACATCTAAAAGGGTAGGCTATAATTTTTATTTTTTAAGCTATGTTATGTGAATAAAGACATGTAACAAATATAAAGAAAGTATTACCACCATTTGGCTGCAAGACTGAACATTCCCTTTTTGGCCTTTTTCACGCGGGCGACTGTCCTGCCACTGGTAAAATCACATTTTGTTATTTTCAGATTCAAAGACTCTAGGCGCAGCGATCACTTGCAGTTGTAAATTACGATTAACAGCGATTACTTAAGTTTACATGCAGCTGCGTTTAGCTGCGGCTGAACATTCTTGCCATTTCTATAGCAACTAATTTTTTTTTATTGTCCCTTGACTACCCATAATGCATTTGTACCCTCCCATTTCCTGTGTCTTTGATCAGTGTCTGTTTCTTTGTTCAGTGAGAAGACTTCGACCTTTATTGAAGTGTGATCATTAAGGATTACTGAAGCAATCTGATTGCAGTACTCATTTTGTTGCTTATGAGGATGAAAAGGAGGAAACAGATGGATCTGATTCAGTGGAGGAGATGTTGTCTGTAGTGGGTACATCCCTTGGCCTGCCAGCGTACATCTATTGGTTACGTTGCCATCATGTATGGAGAAATGTGCACTCACTCAGACAAGTTCTTCAATTTTACCAGGATGTCGGTGGTACCTTCGATCAGTTATTAGACCTTGTAAGAGGACGTCTGACCAACATAAGATGAAGAGGAAGAATGGCTGTTAGTTACTTTAAGGTAGGTTTTCTATATGTTGAACAGATGCTTGAAAATCTGTGCAATTTTTTTCTCTCCTGTTTTTGATTTTTTCTCAATTTGTTTCAATTTTGTATTGCAGATACCTTGCCACTGGTGCCAGTTTCACCTCCCTACACCATAATTTTTAATAGGAATCCCAACTGTGTCAACAATTGTGCATGACACTTGTCCTGTGGGAAGAACTGAAAAACTCAGTAATGCCACAACCAACAGCCAGTTTGTGGGAAGAAATACCTGATGAGTTTTGGGAGAAAACTAACTTTACAGATTGCATTGGGGCATTAGATGGGAAACATGTCTGTCTCATCAAGCCACCTAATTCTCCTTCCTGCTTCTTCAACTAAAAAAATATTTCTCAATTGTTCTGCTGGGACTCAGTGATGCCAATATGAAATGTATAGCGGTAGATGTTGAGGCCTATGGAAGTTCTGGAGATTCTAGAATTTTCTGTAAGTCTGAGTGTCCAATATGGGAATTTGACTTGTCACAATCACGGCCTCTGCCTGGTGCTGCTGGGCCAGATCTACCTCTAGTGATTGTAGCAGATGAGGCATTTGCTTTATCCACCAACCTCCTCAGGCCCTAAATGAGGCATGGTTCTGAATCCAGGAAAAACATTTTTAATTACCGACTGAGTAGAGCATACTGAACTGTGGAGTGTGCTTTAGGAATCTGTACATCAAAATGGCATGTTTTATTAATATCAATGCACCTGGAGATTGAGCACACAGTCACTGTAGTTATGCGTGCTGTGCTTTACATAACTTTTTGAGGATAAAGGAGAATAAGTCCAGTGAATCTCCAGAACAGATCTCAATTGAAACCCAAGGTCATCAGACCGGCGCTCATCCCAGTAATCATGCCCTCCAAATACGTGTAGATTTTGCGAACTACTTCCTTACTGATGAAAGACAGGTTCCGTAGTAAAATAACTTCTAAACTTTTGGTTGAAGATTTTTTTTTTAAATTGTTATTACCACTGTTGTACCATTTTACAATTTTTACCATTTGTACATGTTGTTACATTTTTATAGATTGCATACCAGTTTCAAAATTTTGATAATATTTTAAACAAAAGTCAACATCTTTGTCCAATTATTTTGGATTTTGTTTTGTTTGCTTTATGTAAACAAGTAACAAACTTGTTAAACAAAGAAAGAAGACGTTAGGTCTTCCAAATACAAAACCTTGAACATACCTGCTTGCATGTAAAAAAAAAATCCTTTGGGATGTTCAGAAAGCTTTTTAGTTTCAAGTATACAACACTTTTTTGACTCAGTATTGCAGGTGTAATAACATGAGTCACAATAATCCCTTGCAGAAATCACAAAAAGATCAAGTATTCCCCTGTCATGTAATGTGGCAAAAAAATATTTTGTGTAATTAATACAGATGGGCACTGTGGGCACAGTATACAGCATTGAGTTTTGTCAATTACGGGGCAACCCATTTATAATAGAACAAATTGTGAATAATCACTATACACACAAAATCACAAAGCCTAAATTATAGGGGTGCAGATAGTGACATCGCCACCCACCTTAAAATCTTCGTTAATTATCAGGGATCTTCCCAACTAAGTTTATCCAGGTAGTGGATGTGAAATACCAAGAAAAAAAGATGTGTCTACTGCATGTAGTGGATACTATACACTATGCTTCCAGTGGCCATGTGTATTGCTTGAAAACATAATTTTTTTTAAACAACTTGGTTTCTGAAACGAACAATGGCACATCAAAGTGTGTTCATCCTGCTGAGTGCTATTATGCCTCAATCGAAGATATGTCATTAAACTGCCTGTGGTGATTTTGTGTCCTTTTTTCACAAAATCAAGAATTGGTTTGACTGAATTAAACGGGATTTGTGAATAGGGAAAAGTATAGTGTCATTCATCTTACTTGGACACATTCTGGTTTTACAAGCTTTTTTTTTCTATGGTTGAACTGGATGGACTTTGGTCTTTTTTCAGCCAGACTAACTATGTAACTATGCAACTATGTAAGATGTCTTGTGACTGGAGCAAAGAACACAAAAGGGAGGTTGAAATGGTAAAATTGAGGCAGTTTGGCCATGCCATGATAAATACCTGTCTTTAGAGGGGATAGCATAAAGAACTATCAGCAGGAAATTGGATATACCTGCTTACAGCAAAGTTATCAGTCAAATTAACTGCAATATAAAAATAAAACAGGCATATAAAAAACAAATTAGAAGCAGTAAACAAACTACAAGTGTTCTTAAACTGTGTAAGGAGAATGTATGGAAGAATGGCTAGGTTCCCTGCCAACATCTATGGGTGAATCAGACTGGGAAGATAAAGATGAGGGTGGACAAAATGGGTTTTGCTACTCATGCAGTCTTTGAAAACCCTGATTAGATTGTGAAGGTGTGTACATCGGTGGGGGTCCTGAGTAATGGTGGCTCATGGAAGGTATAGTGTCATGGTAATGATGGCCAGGCAGTGATTTAGAGCCACTGGACGTATTAAAACCCAATCCCCAGGGCTGAAATCTAGAAAATGGGCATTGCTCTTTGCAAGTGGAAACTATAAAAATAATATATACATATATATCCCCTTTGACTTCAGTACGCTTCTCAGGAGGGACCTCCCTGATTACAGACAGTAACATTCTACAAAACAACACATCAGGGTTTGAGATATTCAGGTCATTTATTCTTTGAAAAACAGGTGGTAATTATTGCCCTTATTTAAGGAAGGAAGGCAGCAAATGTTGTACATGCTGGTTACAGTGCATTTCTCTCTGAAATTCTGAGGAAAATGGGTCGTTCCAGACATTGTTCAGAAGAACAGCGTACCTTGATTAAAAGGTTGATTGGAGAGGGGAAAACATATAAAGAAGTGCAGAAAATGATAGGCTGCTCAGCTAAAATGATCGCAAATGCTTTAAAATGGCAACCAAAACCTGAAAGACGGGGAAGAAAGCGAAAAACTACCATTCGAATGGATAGAAGAATAGTCAAAATGGCAAAGACTCAGCCGACAATCAGCTCCAGGAAGATCAAAGAAGGTCTAAAGTTACCTGTGAGTACTGTTACAATTAGGAGATGCCTATGTGAAGCCAAACTATCTGCAAGAACCCCCTGCAAAGTCCCACTGTTGAAAAAAAGACGTGCTGAAGAGGTTACAATTTGCCAAAGAGCACATTGACTGGCCTAAAGAGAAATGGCGCAACATTTTGTGGACTGATGAAAGTAAGATTGTTCTTTTTGGGTCTAGTGTCCGGAGACAGTTTATCAGATGACCCCCAAACACTGAATTCAAGCCACAGTACACTGTGAAGACAGTGAAGCATGGTTGCGCAAGCATCATGATATGGGGATGTTTCTCATACTACGGTGTTGGGCCTATTTATCGCATACCAGGGATCATGGATCAGTTTGAATACATCAGAATACTTGAAGAGGTCATGCTGCCTTATGCTGAAGAGGAAATGCCCTTGAAATGGGTGTTCCAACAAGACAACGACCCCAAACACACCAGTAAATGTGCAACATCTTGGTTCCAGACCAACAAGATTGACGTTATGGAGTGGCCAGCCCAATCCCCGGATCTTAATCCAATAGAAAACTTGTGGGGTGACATCAAAAATGAAGTTTCTGAGGCAAAACCAAGAAATAGAGAAGAACTGTGGAATGTAGTCCAATCATCCTGGGCTGGAATACCTGTTCACAGGTGCCAGAAGTTGGTTGACTCCATGCAACACAGATGTACAGCAGTTCTCAGAAACAGTGCTTATACAACTAAATATTCATTAAGTGATTCAAAGGAAAGCAAAATCTTCAAACATTTTTCAGTTTATATAGTGAATGTTTGAGTTTGTTAAGAAGAATACAAACACTGCTATTTTTTTTTGAACAGTCTAATATTTACTTTTCTTCAATTTTTTTTAGAGGAACAACACAAATTTGATATATTTTTCTTCATGTTTTGATTTGGAATAGAATGTGTAGTGTTCCCAATGCATTTTTGTGTATGGAAATAAAAGCTATTAGAAGGATTTTGAGCTTTATTCACTTTTTTTCAACACACTGCTATTATTTTGAACATAACTGTACTTGCAAGCCTTGCTCTTGCAGGAATATTTGAGATGGTTCTAGGTAAGCGTAATAGTATACAGCTTTGAGGATCAAGAATCAAGATTCATGAATAATGTCTCTACAAACCATATAGTTGTTTCAGTGTTTACATTTTTTTTAATTAGAATCTTGTCTAGCGTAAACTACAGGATTATCCTCTAGCAACAGCTGATGGAACTTCTAAAAAATAGGTCAGATGCCTCCAGGATAAGAAGTGATTGTAGGAATACTATGCAGAAATAGTGAGTGTTTCAGACGATAGCAGCGGGCAATAATATCCAGAGACAGAGCAAATAATAAGGTAGTTAGACAATATCTGCAGTTTCTTGAATGCAAAAAATATGACACAAACATACAGTCGCATCTCTGTGGCGTACCTCAAAAACAACAAGGCTTCTTTGGGGGTTAGGTTGATGGCATGTTGAAGGTGCTCCACTTCTGTCTGCAGACCTCTCTTAATGGAGTTCCTTCTTGTAGTGGGACATCTTATAGAAATCTCCTTTCCTGCAATATATTCCATTGGCAAATATTAAACATATGGCAGAAATTATGGACAGAGCATTAATTGACCATAGCAAACAATTGCACTAGGAAAATGCATTTGCTATTTTTTAGGTATGGTTGCTATGGGCAAATGATCCTATGAATGTGTACCCCTGCACTTCACACCTCAATCAATTCACTCGCTATGATTCTCATGGTCACTTGCAGACATATTTTTCCAGGTTGGAGTCAGAAATTGGTACCCTTCCTCCCATTTCAGCCTCTTCATAACTCTGTTTGAGTATCCTGTGCATTCAGCATCCTATATCTCAGGTCGGTCATGCACCAAGGCTATAATGGCTTCATGAGAGATATCACAGGCCTCTATCGCTCCTCTCTCTCTATTTCTACCCTCCCTTCCTATGTTATTCCCAGGTATCCCTTTGTTTCTAATAGAAAAACTATTGAAATAAAATCAATTCACAACTATTAGAGTATCTCTGTAAACAGTACAGTTGATTTTCTTTCTTTTTTTCCCGCTGCTATCCACAGGTGAAATAGTGCACTGTGGTTACTTGCGGTTATGTACTGTGCTGTGATAAATCTGGGATAAATCAGCCCTGGCCACAGTAAAATTTATTTTTTGTAATCGCACAAAACCGCATCTAACAACCTGACAATAGTTTGGGGCTCCATCTGAGAGACAAGAGGTCTCTGTATAGGGGTTAGGAAGATTCCAATATTTTCCCAGAAGTCAGAGTGGTGGCACGGGGCAGCCAGAGCGTGTTTATCTCTACAGTGCAGGTGTAGTTGGTGACAGATCAACAAGGAGCTGGAAAAGGACCAAGGTGTAGAATTTGTATGGGAGCACTGAAGTACTGTGTTAAATGGTCTGGAGGACCAAAGCAAAAGGCCTGAGCAGTGGTGCTGCTAGAGGGAGCCACAAAGCTGAACGTCATTTATGTTCATGTTGACAGTGGAAACCCCTGCGTGGGAAACTAATATTCTGTATGAACTTTTTTACATTTTATCAACAAAAGTGGGCCGCCCTATCCATGCTGCCATTGGCGACTACAGATGTCAGTCACCGGGTCCCAGCAGGAGAGTCAATTGCTGAGTAACACTGACAGGGGAGAGACCTTTGTGTACACAGGTCTCTCTCCTGACAGCAATAATATTCTGCTGTGCATTTCTCTGCACAGCAGAGAAATACACAGCAGCATGTTTTCCAAGTAAAACATACACAGCACACAGTAAAACAGCACACAGTTAACCTTTTGATCGCCTCAAATGTTAACCCCCTCCTGCCCAGTGTGATTAGTACAGTGTCAGTGCTTTTTATTAGCATTGATCACTGTATAAGTGTCATTGGGATGTCAGTGGCAGCTAGTCAGTTCCCCCCCAGTGTCAGAATGCCCGCCGCAATCCTGCAGTCCTGCTATAAGTCGCTGATCGCCACCATTACTAGTATAGAAAAAATAAAAATGAAAATTCCAGTATATAAACAGCCATTTCTAGATGCTATAACTTTCACGTAAATCAATTAATTTACACGTATTTTAGCAAAGACATGTAGCAGAATACATTTTTGGCCTACATTGATGACGAAATTTGATTTTTTTATGTTTTATAACAAAAAGTCAAAAATATATATTTTTTTAAATTGTCTGCATTTTTTGTTTATAGCACAAAAAATAAAAACTGCAGAGGTGATCAAATACCACCAAAAGAAAGCTCTATTTGTGGGCAAAAAAATACATAAATTTCATTTATGTATAGTGTAGCATGACCACGCAATTGTCAGTTAAAGCAACACAGCGCCTCTAGAAAAAAATGGCCTGGTCAGGAAGGGAGGTAAATCCTCTGAAGTGATTAAAGTGATATTAAACCCTCAGTTTCTAAGCACTTTCAGCAGCTGATTTAATCACTTACTGAGTATGCTGCTTCATTATCTTTTAATACTTGCCTATGTTCCAGTTTAAGCTACTGCCTCAGATTTTCTGTTTCAGAGTGGCTCCTTTCTCTAGCAGCAATTTATGGAGCAAACCTTGCATGTAGGGATTAGAGCTGTGTCTCCCTACACTGTGTGCATCAATGGAAAAACACAGTCCTGTATCCTAGGATGGCAAGGCACTCCCCTGCTATTCCTTTTCCTCCTTCCTTCTCCAACAAAATGCACTGTCCACTAATATCTCTTACCTGTAAAGACCCACAGTTCAGGGTAGCACCACTAAAAGAGCAGGGTCAGCAGCATTTAAAGTTGTAAATGTAAGTGCTGGGGGAAGAGCTTTAACAAATAGTTTAGAGGGGATGTTTATTTTTACAAATGCTACTTTAAGGTAAGAATTACTTTCAAGTATCAGTGCACTTATAATAGGTCACGTGTATAGTGAATAATAGCATGCAAATGCAAATACCTTAGAGAGCATATAAATGCTAATTTAGAAATGGGTCGGCTGTGGCACTCAGAGCCTTTGGAAACCATCTGTAGCTGTAGTTTCTTCACCTCTGTCTGCACATTGAGTTCAACTGTTCGATCTCTAAAGAGGGCATAACTGCACTTATATTTTAATTGTCCATGCTTGCATGCAGCCAGTAACTTTCTGACAGAACAATGCATTAAAAATACAATAAGAAAAATTAACAATAAGGTTTTTCTTTAATGAAGGCTACAGCATTGAACAGATGCAGAATTAATGAGCAGCTAAACTGTAAACACATCTATGAACTGCAATGGTATGAATAATATTCAGAGGAAAACAAACCCATTTAATTCAAGTTGTATCATTTATGCTCAACAATTTTAATGGCTTCATTGGCTTGCTTACAAAACAGTATAACATGATCAATTTGTGTTTGTTTTACTTTCCTTGTCTCAAAACATATATTTAGAATTATAGATAGGGATGGGGGACCAACAAATAAATGTTATTTCAAATCCCTTAAACAATCAGTGCAACTATAAAAGTTTATATTCAATGAGTGTCTAAGGAACTATGCTACCATAATGCAATGGTAAATTAAAATGAAATATATTAAATAAAATGAAATATGAAAACCAATAAAACAACAGATCCCTCATTTCTAATAAAACCATCATATCCGAATTATTAGTTGAAAATACAACATTATTTGAGCTCGAAAAAATAATTCTCTAATCACCCACTTCTGTCTAGAATTAATTAAAGATCATAAAATCCACTGGTAGGCAAAAAAACATATTGTTGCAGGACCTTATTACTTTGAAAAATAGGAAACTTCTTTTAATAGTAAACTTGATAATTAGCCAAAAACATCCTAATTATTAATACAGCCCAATCTTTATAGACAGCATATGATATATCCAGATCATTTTACCACCAATGTAACGTCAAACTACAAATCCTGTAACTCTGAACTGTAAGGTTCAGAGACCACAAGAAGGGCAGAATCTTCTACGGGGTTTAAGATGACCGTAAGAACAGGTCATTTCAAAACTTAAAGTGGAACTTGCTCTGCTTTATGTCATCCTCCCCAACCTCTAACATTTTTGTAACTCTGCTTTATGTCCTCCTCCACATCCTCTAACACTTTTGGAACTCTGCTTTATGTCTTCCTCCCTATCCTCTAACACTTGTGGAACTCTGCTTTATATCTTCCTCCACATCCTCTAACACCTTTGGAACTCTGCTTTATGTGCTCCTCCCCACCCTCTAACACTTGTGGAACTCTGCTTTATGTGCTCCTCCCCACCCGCTAACACTTTTGGAACTCTGCTTTATGTCTTCCTCCCCACCCTCTAACACTTTTGGAACTCTGCTTTATGTGCTCCTCCCCACCCGCTAACACTTTTAGAACTCTGCTTTATGTCTTCCTCCCCTCCCTCTAGCACTTGTGGAACTCTGCTTTATGTGCTCCTCCGCACCCTATAACACTTTTGGAGCTCTGCTTTATGTCTTCCTCCCCACCCTCTAACACTTGTGGAACTCTGCTTTATGTCTTCCTCCCCATCCTCTAACACTTGTGGAACTCTGCTTTATGTCTTCCTCCCCATCCTCTAACACTTTTGGAACTCTGCTTTATGTGCTCCTCCCCACCCTCTAACACTTTTGGAACTCTGCTTTATGTGCTCCTCCCCACCCTCTAACACTTTTGGAACTCTGCTATATGTCTTCCTCCCTATCCTCTAACACTTTTGGACCTCTGCTTTATGTGCTCCTCCCCATCCTCTAACACTTTTGGAACTCTGCTTTATGTGCTCCTCCCCACCCTCTAACACTTTTGGAACTCTGCTTTATGTGCTCCTCCCCATCCTCTAACACTTTTGGAACTCTGCTTTATGTCCTCCTCCCCACCCTCTAACACTTTTGGAACTCTGCTATATGTCTTCCTCCCTATCCTCTAACACTTTTGGAACTCTGCTTTATGTCCTCCTCCCAATCCTCTAACACTTATGGACATTTTTTTTGGAGGGGTGGAGGAGCAGGTACATAGCTTTGGTAGGTACCTACTCCCACTTTTGGTCAGATCACTCAGGTGATTCCACCAGAGGTTTGTGCCCCCCCAACCCCGCAACCTCTTGGAACAGGTCACAGATCCCAGGCAGCTGTGGGACCACTCACACAGTTCAGCACAGCTCATGCATGTGCACTGGACAGCTGCTAATGAAGATGCCAGGAGTCACAGCTGGCTTCCTACACTAAACATGCCAGTGCCAGGAAACTGAAAACAGACGAAGAACCAGCCCAGGCAAGGGTGGTGCTGGATCCTTGTACAACTAAGTGTCCTTTTAGAAGATCCTCTTTAATGTTTGGACAATATTTCCTAATCTGCATATTTTATTGAATAGTACCCGATGATTCTGCCATAAAGGTCCTTGTTCAGGAACTTCTCATTGTAGTGTGACAACGTTATGTTCCTCTCTCCCAAGTGTTCTCCTACGTTGTTCACTGTCACACAATGAAGGTTATTAGTGGCTTTGCCAATATTCTTTGCACAGGCATTCTCTTCTATCCCTGTTCCCTGTCATTAAGAAACCCACACTAAGAAATGATATGTAGCAGTTGCTGGAGTGTAAGTATACAGGCATAAGCAACAACACATGAAGAAATGGTGAAACTGGTATTTTATTTTAAAAATGGCAGCTGTTTAAAGTACAAGGTGCTATAGCAAATTAAAGGGTTTAGATACTCATCTATTCTGCATTAAAACTTACAGATCATGTTCATATTAAAACCTCATCAGAAAAGGAATGTGCCCAGAGTTTTTTTTAAATGATACAACTTCGAAAAACAAAAACTCATCACCAAGTTCTAAATGTATTCTTTCTAGCTTATTCAAATGAGCATTGATTAGATATAATAAAGGTGGCCAAATAACACTTAATTTTGCTGATTAGTAAGTGTGATGAGTAAGATCAGGCCATGTAGGTCTTCCCTAAGGGGAGATAACTAGCATGTTGTTAGAAGAGCTCCACTGCACAAAAGCAAATAAGTGAGTCACCATGCTTCATTTTCCCAAGAGAAAAATAAAAAAGCATAAACCATGGCCAAGTACTGGTTTTATAAGATATGGTGGTTGATTTGTTCTCTTATTAAAATACCATTTATGTGTTGTTAAAAATGGATTTGTTTCTTTGCCATTGACGTAAATTGGTAGCTGAGCTGTCCCTCCTTGCATTATAAGCAGGAGGTTAGAGCATGTCATCTGTTGTTAAACTATTCTATACACATCATCTATAGAAATCAATTGGCATGATAGAGAAAATATTCCCTGGACAGAGACATAATTGTAATAGTAAACATGGATGAGAAGAGTTCCGGGGCTCACATTGCTGACGTGCTTATAAAAATTATTGTTGCCTGGCTGCTTCTGCCCTTCCAAGTCACTAACCAGGAATCTTTTGGGAAAGCCAAGCAAACGTTGGAAATCTTGATTTTGTTCAGGGTCAGCTTGACAGCCAGGCAGTTTCAGGAAGAAAGATGAACAATGGCAGATGCAATGTTGCTCTGACATTACAGATACATAAAAACGTTGATTTTATTCTACACTTTCAAACAATTCATTTTATTTCTGTTGTGAGTGCAGAAGAACATTTCATAGCTTGCATAAAACTGATTCATTAATACCTTTAAGAAGAGACAGATTCCCTTTAATTTAAAGTGATCTGAAGGTTAATGGATGAGACTATGATTGTCCATATACTAATTGGGTTACAAATATAAAAAAAGACGCCAAGTTCAGTGACCAATATACAGCTTCTTTAACAGACACCTTACATGATTACAGAATGTTACTAACTTTTAACATCCTTGTAATCAAACGTCTCTTAAAATAGCTACTTTACCAAAATAAGCAAGGCACAATTATTAGTTTCATAGCTAAAATGACACAGCTTGGAGTGGAGATCTAATCACTGAATAAGTACAGTATGTGTGATGGAAGAACTAAGCTCACTAATCAGACCACAAATACATTTGCAGAATGAGTAAGGAAGCATGCATGGAGGTCTACATAAAAAAAACCCTTTGTAAGGATTTATTTATTACCATTTATTTTTATTTCTTGCAAAATCCTAAGCAATAATTTGTATTGTAGTACTACAGTTATGATTACAGCATTTAGAGTTTTTAAAAGCTTGCTTCTTAACTGCTTCCCGTCCGCCCTATAGCAGTAATACTGCTACAGGGGGGCACAGGTTCACAAAATCCCGTATATATACGTGATTTTGAATTTCCGGGTAGGCTGCTTGCTCCCTGCTTGCGCCACTACTCGCGGCCTTGGCTGTCAATCACTGGGTCCCGGACGGTGATTACTCACTGGCACTCGGTGATCGAGGAAAACAATACAGTTCTCTCCCCTGTCAGCTCCTGCACACTGCTTTGTATGGCTCTGCATAGCAGAGCCATGCATAGCAGTGTGCTTACAGTGAAGCACACACACAGCACACTGTAAAACAGCACACAGTTAACCCTTTGATCGCCTCGCATGTTAACCCCTTCCTGTCCTGATCACTGTATTGGTGTTACTGGAGATGTCAGTGACACCAAGTCAGTTCCCCCCAGTGTCAGAATGCCCACCACAATCCCGCAGTCCTGCTATAAGTCGCTGATTGCCGCCATTACTAGTAAAATTTTAAAAACAATTAAAAATCCCAGTGTATATACCGCCATCTGTAAATGCTATAACCTTCACGTAAACCAATTAACTTACACATATTGGGATTTTTTTTTAGCAAAGGCATATAGCAGAATACATTTTGGCATAAATTTATACTGAAATTTGATTTTTAAAATTTTTTTACTGGACATGTTTAATAGCAAAAAGTCAAAAACAGTTTTTTTCTCAAAATCTTTGGACTTTTTTTGCTATAGCGCAAAAAATAAAAACCACACAGGCAATCAAATACCACCAAAAGAAAGCTCGATTTATAGGAGAAAAAGGACATAAATTTCATTTGGGTGCAGCATTGTATGACCACGCAATCATCTGTTAAAATAACACAGCACCATATCGAAAAAAATGGCCTGATCAGGAAGGGGAATAAATCCTCTGGAGGGCAAGAGATCTTGTTAAAGTTGTAGTGCAGAGTTGGGACTGGTCTGACTGTTTGATCCCAGGTTCCATTCCCTTATAGGCACACAGCAGCCAGGCACTCAGAAGTACAGGCTGTGCATTTTTTTGTGTGTTTTATTTTTATAGAACTTGGATACGGTGAGGGTCGCCTAGATGCTCCAATAAACTTTAACAACTTGCAGTAGAGGACAGTAAAACTGAACTATTCCTTCAAGGTGAAGGCACCCCCATTGAAGTGTATACAAAGTGGTACTAAACAGGAATTCAGTCCTGAGTGTACTGGTAGTAAAGTAAATCTCACAAAAGAGGCCAAGGAAAGTCTCTAGATCCAGAAGGCTGGTACTCACTGAGGTTTTTTTTTTAAAGTTGGTTCACTCAGAATCTCGTGCACTGGTGTATAGAAACCAATCAGCTTCCAGGTTTTTAATGTTTAATAGAACAAGCTGAGATTAGAAGCTGATAGCCTACCATGAACAGGTGCATGAGATTCTGAGTGAACCAGCTTTAGTAAATCTCCCCCACTGTGTTTTAAATACTGTGTATCCACATGCAGTTATGCAGGCCATACACGGGTCGAATTCCGAAGAAATTTTCTTTAGAAAATCGGACATTTTGTGCGTTTGGTAATTCAATGTTGCCACCATTGATTTCGAAATTCAGCCAACCAAGCCTTCAATTTCACCTCCTGTTGCCACAGAAAAAAATTTTCGTGGCCAAGAATTTTCTTTTCTTTCAAGGTCACAGATCACACTAATTTGTTTTTCGTTTCTATTTCTCGTTTGATTCTCCCATCATTGATATTTTAAATTGTTAGTTTTTCAAAAATTTCCAACATGCCTGATCACTCATATTTGATGGTCACACGAAAATCAGCTGTTTCTATGACCCACTAATGGTGCAAAATTCGAACGAAAATTCTTAGAAAAGATTTTTGAAAGAAAATTCTTTTGGAATTTGACCCGTGTATGGCCGGCTTTAGTTTCTGTACTCCAGCTGGCTGTATCCTGGGTCCTTAGGAAAACTCTTCTGCAAAGGCTTCAAGAGAATAGAAGTTCCCCCATCCAAACCGTAACTGGGACCCCATAAAAGACTCTTTCAGCTGCAGGTGGATTTCCCATGGATTCTATAGCCCTCCAGCTAGGTCTTACTCCCCAGGAACAAGAGATCTCTGCTCTGGGTTCGAGCCAATTTATACCCCTCTCAGCCCCCTGCTGGTCCTGCACAATACTGACCAGGGATTGGCTGAAGATGCATGGACATGCAGGCTTGGATCTGAATTTTTCCAACCACTATGTCCCAATGCTCTCTAGGATACAGGGGAAAGTAATCATGCCTGCACCAAAAGAACCCAAGACTGACTTAACCAAACATTGCTCTGCCTGACTACATGGAGGCCCAAAAAATAGATTTTAACACTAGTAACCTACTCGGGCACTGCACAATTATAAGAAAAAAAAATCTCTAAAATGACAGATTTCAGGTGTGTCTGATGCCTGGCCCCCCATTTTGCACTTTGGTTACACCCGCCAGCCTGTGTGTTACTATAGTGACATAGAGGCTGGAAGATGAAACCATACTGCATAGTGAGGAGCACCCTCACTGGCCTCTGACTTCTTCAGCCAATCTTCTTCCAGGTTTCAATCTTTGGCTATTTTATTTTGTTGGCCCACGATGACGTCACTCCTGCACATGTGCGGGAGTTCATTCATCTTGGCAGGTGCTGAAATTGTATACTGAGTTGGGTGAACACTATCAAAAACATTTGGACACCGCATATGTTTGGAATTTAAGGACTATGCCTCCCCCCCATAAAAAGATGCTGCAGCACTTCATTATTTCTGCATCTGGGAGATGTAACACTCAGGGTCCTCACATGAATCAAACTACCACTGACGCGTTTTGAGGGACATGCCCTCTTCTCCAAAGCCTTTGTGAAAGTGTGTAATACATTTAGGCACATTTAGGCGCATTTAGACACATCAAGCACTTGGATGTTAAATAATTTCATTGGTCAGAATAGTAATTTTAATCATTTTGGACGTTTAGACGCATTTACCCGCATTTAGGTGCATTTATAGGCATCAATTGTTTTTTTTCTGCCAAAACACCATTGTTCCTGGACGTACAGGCAGGGTTTTTTTTCTGCCTCTAAACTCCCCTGCCTCTAAAAGCCTACTGTGGAGAAAATGAGTGCATGGTAGCCATTCAGCTTTTAGTTTCAGCTTGTTCAATTAAACTTTGACAATCAAACCTAGAAGCTGATTGGTTTCTATGCATAGTTGCACCAGATTCTGTGTGCACCAGTTTTAGTAAATCCCCTCCACTATGTGTTTTCTTCATTAAAGTATTCATACCTGCCTGTTCTTCCTGTACACTGCATGCCTGCGCAGCTCATTGGGACAATTCTGGCATCTGCTCAGATTAATGGACTTCTGTGTATGTGTAGCAGGGAGCTCCTGGTTACCACATCACTGGAGTGGAGGTGAGTATGGCTCTGCTTAAGGCTAGGTTCACATCTGTGCGGGTGGTGCCGCTTTGGATCTGCATGGAAATTCGTGCAGTCGCACCACCCGCACAGAGAAATGCGGACCCGTGGGTGGATTCCATTAGTTCTAATGGCACGCCGCCCACACTGGTAAAAACACAACCGTACTGAGAACCAAGGTTCCCTTGCAGGATGCACTTTCAGAAGAAATGCAGAGACTTCTTCCCTGCATGTCACAGGGCACAGGAGTCCATTCAAATGAATGGGCTCTCGTGCCTGCGCAAAACGCGGCCCGCACAGCCGCATATATGTGAACCGTGGCTTAGGGCCAGTTCACATTGCATGCGTTTCAGTTGCATTATTTCTGCATTCAAAATGCACAGAAAGTAGGTTATATAGTTGTCAATGTCATAGTTCACATCAGTGCTTGCAGTTCCAGTGTGTTCTGGAGGCAGAAAAAAAAAGTAGAACAGGCTGCATTTTTTCTGCACAGAACTGTACTGGAACGCACCAAAAATGCACTGGAATGCACAGGTCCCTACTTAAATGGAAGAAAAAGAGAGGGGGGGAATGTACTGGAATGCACAGGTCCCTACTTAAATGGAAGAAAAAGAGAGGGGGCAGAATGTACTGGAATGAACAGGTCCCTACTTAAATGGAAGAAAAAGAGAGGGGGGGGGAATGTACTGGAATGCACAGGTCCCTACTTAAATGGAAGAAAAAGAGAGGGGGGGGGAATGTACTGGAATGCACAGGTCCCTACTTAAATGGAAGAAAAAGAGAGGGGGGGGAATGTACTGGAATGCACAGGTCCCTACTTAAATGGAAGAAAAAGAGAGGGGGGAAAATGTACTGGAATGCATAAAAAATGCACTGGAATGCACCTAAAACGCACTGGAACGTGCCAAAAACGCATAAAAAATGTGCATGCAAAAACACATCCGGAATGCATCTGGACTGCTTTTCCATAGTGTGAACTAGCTCTTAAAACTGTAGTAAACTGCAGGTAAAAAAAAAAATCCCCTGCAAGGTAATGTCAGTATGGATTGCATACTAGAACATTATGAAGGACGTATGTTAAAATGAAGCCCTCCAGTGGCATGCTGTCACCACTGCCAGGGTTTCTATCTTCACCTGGTCTTCCTTCTGGGTTCGCGAGCTCCAGCCGTCTGACTGGCTGAGCCGCGATGATGCCACTGAGTCCTGGGTAGACATGTGCAAAATGAAAAAATGTGTTTTGTTTCATTTTGATTCGTTATTTGACTAATTTTGTTTCGTTTGATTCATTAAATTCGTTTAATTAGTTTTTCGGAAATCGTATTGTTTATTTGAATTTGACTGAATTTGAAATTTCATACGGATTCAAATATAATTCTAACATTACAATCCATAATCCACAATCCATATGTGTGTTTTGATGGTACATGGGCTATATGAATAGTTGCGTGACCTCATTGGAAATTTCTATTTCAGCAAAATTTTCATAGTGCCTTTGGTGATCACTACTTACGTCACCATAGCACAGCTTACAATTTTTTGCAAAGTATTTTATTCTTTTCTAATCTATTCTATTCTTTTCTATTCTATTCCAGTGTATTCTGTTCTAATTCAAATTCATTCTATTCAAAATTCGAATTTCGGAAGGTAGTTATATTCTGTTTTATTCTATTCTATTGTTTTTCTATGCTATTCTAATCTAATCTTTTCTATTCCATTCTATTTTAATTGATTCTATTCTATTCCTTTATTTTCTGTTCTATTTTGCTCTGTTTTACGCTTTTATTTTCTATTCTTTTATTGTCTATTCAAATTTTTTCTATTCTATTCTAATTGATTCTATTCTAGTCTCGTATTCTCTATGCTAATCTTTTCTATTCTTTTCCATTCTTTTCTTTGATTCTTTATTCTAATCTTTTCTATTCTTTTCTATTCTATTCTGTGATTTTCTATGTTATTCTAATCTTTTCTATTCTATTTTAAATGATTCTATTCTATTCCTTTATTTTCTTTTCTATTATTTCTCCTAGATTGTAAGCTCGTAAGAGTAGGGCCCTCTTACCCCTCGTACGTTGTTTGTTGTTGTTGTACTGTGCCATGTATTGTCCCCCCTATTGTACAGCGCTGAGCAAACCCTTTGGCGCTATATAAACTCGTAGTAATAATAATAATAATAATAATTATGCTCTGCTTTACTCTATTATTTTCTATTCTATTCTTTTATTTTCTATTCTAAACTTTTCTATTCTAGTCTAATTGATTCTATTCTAGTCTTTGATTCTCTATTCTAATCTTTTCTATTCTATTCTTTGAATTTCTATTCTAATCTCTTCTATTTTATTCTTTGATTTTCTATGCTAGTCTAATCTTTTCTATTCTATTCCAGTCTATTTTAATTGATTCTATTCTATTCCTTTATTTTCTGTTCTATTTTGCTCTGTAATACTCTGTTATTTTCTATTCTATTCTTTGAATTTTATATTCAAATTTTTTCTATTCTATTCTAATTGATTCTTTTCAAGTCTTTGATACTCTATTCTATTCTAATTGATTCTATTCTAGTCTTTGATTCTCTATTCTAATCTTTTGTATTCTTTTCTATTCTATTCTTTGGTTTTCTATATTATTTTGTTCTGTTTTACTCTTTTATTTTCTACTGTATTCAGTTATATTCTTTTATTTTCTATTATGTAATTTTTTTCCTCTATTCTTTTCTTTTCTATTCTATTCTTTTCTATTTCTTTATTTGATGTTCTATTTTATTCTATTCTTGTTTTCAAATTTGAAATGGTTTTCAAATTTGTTTTCGAATGTGTTTTCAAATTCGAATAAATTTGAATTTTGGGCAAATTTTGGGCAAATTTTGTTTCATTAGTTCAGATTCATTTAAATTCGTTACTATTGTAATTCGGAATTCGGATACATCTCGAACGATACTTGGAACGAAACAAACTGCACAGGTCTAGTCCTGGGACATGGCACAATGCTCTGAAGGAATGGCATGGATATGCCATTCCTTCAGAGCGCATGTGCCAGGTCTCAAAAAAATCTAATATTTCCTTTATGTACAGGTAAGCTTTATTACAAGTTTACCTGTAGGCAAAAATATTTAAAAAAAGTTTACTACCACTTTAAGTAAGGCTTTTTTTTGAATTGACAACTTTTTTTTTTTATTTAAATATTTATTGATTTTTCAGATAAACAAGTTGTATAAACATACTCTTTAAAACATTAACACATTATCGATACATTTATCATTTCATCTTCCCCCCCCCCACACCTATATACTACTCCTCTCCCCCCACCCCCATCCAACCCTTCACCCCCTCTGCTCTGCATTTTCCTATTCCTTTCTGGAGATCCTAATCCCTATAAAGGAAGAAAAAAGTGTTTTTTGACAAAAAAGGTTGAATTGACAACTTTTAAGATAAATATTGCATTGGGTATTTTATGGCAAACATTTATGCGGCATTTACGGGGTGAATTGGCTGTGTCGTCTATAACCACCAGTGACCCATTGAAAGCAAATGAAACAAGAACGGCTGCTTGTCACATATGCTGAAATTCTAGTTCACCTTCTATTCATGTCATAGCTGCACTTCTAAGCAAACAGGATAGCTGAAATGAACCCATTAAGGACAGTTTTGCAGTAAAATAAAATCATTGTGACAACGTTTTACAAGTTTTTAAAGCCTGGGACTATATTAGCCTGCAACTATGTTGATTCTCGCTAGTAGTGCTTTCTTGTAGATGAATAGAAGATCTGAAAAGTTGAAACAAGAATGGCTTTACAAATAAACTCCTTTTTTTTTTCTATGGTCTAGTTTCTTTAGTGACTATCCTTTCTGTGAGGTTCTGCATTGTGAAAAGCCTCAGGAATAGAAGTAAAAGCTGTAAGGTTTCAATATCTCATCTTCTGCTGCACTTTCTCACCTTTGCCTCATTGTATTCCCTAGTCTCCATGTTAACATAGAAGCTGTCACTGCTTATTTGAGTGCCATCACTGGGGAAGGCACACCTCTCAGCATCCAATCATTGTCAGTTCTCAGTGCTCAGTCAATAGACATAGCAGCAATTTCACCGAGCCGAGCTGCTGCAGTTGGAAAGGAAAAGAAGACAAAGTTGCCTGTCGGTAACAGAGGTCTGAGGCAGAGGACAATAATTATAGACCGCTATGTACTGTTCTTTTTTTATCTCCCACTCTTCTTTTACAGATATCCATTACGTGATTGTATAACTGCAGGAAGTAACTGCATTAACGCCTTAAGGCCTCATTCACAGGACCATATATTGTATAAAGGAGCAGGATTTCTGTACCCAGGAGTCATAGGTGTCTGCACAATGTAAAAATCAATGATAGGCTGGCAGATGTCATGGCTTTATACATTTATCCAAGCGGTTACTGGGATTGATGAACGGCCTTAGACGCAAGTAGATTACATCCACAGTTGCTTGTGCATCCCCATATGGATGTAAATTTATTTATTTATTTCAGGTGCTTATATAGCACCGTCAATTTATGCAGCGCTTTACACATATATATTGTACATTCACATCAGTCACTAACCCTCAAGGGGCGTACAATCTAAGGTCCCTAAGTTACATTCATACATACACATATTAGGGCCAATTTAGACAGGATCCAATTAACCAGCATGTCTTTGGAGTGTGGGAGGAAACCAGTGTACCCGGAGGAAACCCACGCAGGCACAGGGAGAACATGCAAACTCCAGGAAGGTGGTGACGTGGCTGGGATTCGAACCAACGACCCTAGTACTGCCATGCAGAACCATTTAGCCACTGTGCTGCCCGTAAATGCCCGTAAATGGGCATGTAAATGCCCAGATGTACGTACAGCCACCACGTCTGTCGGCCTGTCATTAAAGCAGTATAAACCAAGCATTTATTTTTCACTTGAGCCCTGGAAGATTTTACCTCCTTCATGACCAGGGCACTTTTTCTATTAAGCACTGCGTTACTTTAACTGACAATTGAGCAGACATACAATACTGTACGCAAATGTTTTTTTTTTTTAATAAAGCTTTCTTTTGGTGGTATTTGATCACCGCTGGGCTTTTTATTTTTTGCAATATAAATGAAAAAAAAAATAAAATTTTGGAGGAAAAAATTATATTTTCTACTTTTTGTTACAAAACATATCCAATAAAATCAAATTTCATCATACATCTAGGCCAAAATGTATTCTGTAACATCTTTGGTAAAAAAAATCCCAATAATTGTATATTAATTGGTTATACCGTCTATATATATTTGAAAATTGATCAATCCTTATGTACTAATGGCCTAGCTCGTTTCTTGAGGCATTAACATGCCAGGGCAGTATAAATTCCCCCCCAAATGATCCCCTTTTGGAAAGTAGTCAGTCTGAGGCATTTGGTAAGAGGAATGGCGAGTTTTTTGAAGTTGTAATTTTTGTCTCACAATTATTTGAAAGTGAAGAAATTGAATACAATGTGTTTTTTGTCACATATTTTTTACATGCGTCAGCGTCATCATATGAATGGTTTGGCAGTGATCAGGGACAATGACTGGTAACAGTATGTGAAAAAAAAGAAAATAATAATAATATTAATAATAAAAATCTTTTTTTTATTGCATTTTTTAAACTTTTTTATTTTTTAACATTTTTCTTTAATTTGTAACATTTTTTTATACATACTTTCATCAGAGTAGTTCACTGTCACCATGGTAACACTGTACTACTCTAAGGGGGTGATCAGGATTTTTTTTTTTAACCACTTTGTTTGCTGTTGCAATGAAGACCATTGCAGCGGGTGTGAATAAAAAGTTAACAAGACCACAAATGCAGGTCGCATGTGATTGGGTTGCAGTGTGTTTTAAAAGTAGTGCATGTGCTACTTTTGTTGTGGTGCCAGTTTAGCCTATTCAAAATTAATGGGCTTGAAATTGCACCACACAGAACCGCGTGTGAGTCACACAGAAATGCACAGCACATTCCTGTGTGATTTATCTGTGAGCATGGTCTGAACCGGCCCTTAGCCACTCGCAGTCTGGCCTATGGTCAAATGACAGCCCTCCGGGAGGGCATCATATGACGTCCATCCTGGATCGTGCTTTGCGCGTGCCCGCAGAGCCACGCTGTGGTGAGATCTGTCACCGGCCGTGTACCTCAGACACGACCGATGACAGATCTGTGTACCAGCCCCCTTGCCAGTACCATGTGACCTGCTGTGACCAATCATAGCAGGTCACATGACAGTTGTATGCAATGGATGGCTTCCTTTCATGCCATCCATTGTATACAAGTGTGTCTAGCTGTGAATAGTCATGGTGATCACATGCACAGTCTGAGCCAATTGCAGCCCATCTGTGTCCTGTGAATAGCCTTGGCCAATCACAGCTAATCACAACAAAAAAACCTGAATGAATCGATTTCATTCAGTTAAATGCTTGCTTATAGCAAAGAAATTCTTTGCTATAAGCAATCAAATTGTGTAAAAAAAAATACTATTGTAACATTATACTACTTTCATCATAGTGTAATATGATAAAAAAAATCTTTAAAAAAGAGAAAAAATGTAATAAAAAATAAAAAAATTATAAAAAAATTGAAAAAAATTGAAATTTTTTTTGTACTGTCACCAGTCAGTGTCCCTGATCACCACCACACCAGTTATATGCTGATGCTGTACTGCACTGGTGACAGTATGTAAAAAAAAAATTGTGAAAATAATTTTTTTAATTTCTTCATTTTCCGAAAAATTATGACAAAAAAATTACAACTTCAAAAAACTCGCCATGCTTCTTAAGAAATACGTTGGACTGTCTACTTTGCAAAAAGGGGTCATTTGGGGGATATCTGTACTGTTCTGACATTTTTGGGCCTCAAGAAATTAGATTGGCTGTCAATACTTCAGGACTGATCAATTTTCAGATCTATACCATAGTTTGTGAACTCCATAACTTTCCTACAGACTAAATAATAAATACTGATTTGGGTTATTTTTACCAAAGACATGTAGCAGAATACATCTCGGCCTAAATTTATGAAGAACAATTATTTATTTGCAAACTTTTATAACAGAAACAAACGTGTTTTTTTTCCAAAGTTTTTGGTCTTTTTTTGTTAATTTAACAAAAAATAAAAACCCCAGTGGTGATTAAATGCCACCAAAAGAAAGCTCTAGTTGTGTGAAGAAAATGATAAAATTTTAGTTTGGATACAGTGCTGCATGATCACGCAATTGTCATTCAAAGTGTGAGAGTGCTGAAACCTGAAAATTGGCCTGGGCAGGAAGGGGGTAAAAGTGCCCGGTATTGAAGTGGATAAGCAGTTACTAGAAACAGTTTTTTCTGTCATTTGGGATAAAGATTTTACCTAAATAAATAAAAATCATTGTAAGCACTATTGTCACTGTTAAATGGTTTGTCTCATCCATCTAAGTGCTACTTTTGCTGGACAGTTTAGTCTGCGAAAGGACGTTGAAAAATAACAGACTTACTGTCTGGATCACCAGGTTAAAATAAAGGTAAAAAGGCTAAAAAAGAAAACTAATACAACCACCCCATTTTAGGATGGGTAAGCTGAAATTTATTACATTTTTGGTTTACTACAGGATTGAATTATTATTGATCCTTTTAGGTAAAAGTAATTATAAATGCAACTTTCACACTTTTGCTGGTTAGATGACTTTCATAATTATAATGCAAATACAGATTTATTAATGATGCTTTAGCAGTCACCTGTAGAACATGGAATGTGATTGGCATTAGCTGCTTATTGAATCAGGAAAAACTAAAGATTAAACATAAAGACTCGTTGGTACCTAGCACAATGCGATGTCTAATGTGCATTGTCATTCATTCTGAAAGGCACCTAAATGCATAATCAAAATGCACCTGCACTACTACACACCTCAAAGCACAATATGGGTTGCAGTCAGGGGCGGACTGACCATTTGGAAACTCGGGCACTGCCCGAGGGCCCGGGGTCAGTAGGGGGCCCCATGAGATGACCCTGGTACCTTTTTCATAGGCTTTTTTGAGTTTGGGCAAGAACACAGGGGCCCCATGATCCCCTATTGCCCAGGGGCCCCATGAGTTGTCAGTCCACCCCTGGTTGCAGTACACTGCAGTGAAACATATGTTTGGCCAGCACAGTGGCTTAGTGGTTTGCACTCCTGCCTTACTCACTAGGGTCCTCAGTTTGAACTTTGGCCAGAACACTATCTGAATGAAGTATGCCTGTCACCTGTGCTTGCATAAGTTTCCTCCAGGTACTCCAGTTTCCGCCCACGCTCCAATGGCATGTTGATAGGTTAATTGGTTCAGTAGGAACCGCATGACTTTTGATCAGTGCGTGGCAGTCCCCCCTCAACAGGAGTCGATTGTTTGATTGACTTCTGTTGAAGGGACATGTTGTTAAATGTTTCCAATCAGATGGAGCTGCTGATCAGCGTATTCTGACAGTACTGGGTTCTGCTATCAAAATGCAATGTCCAGATGAGGGAGATTCCTCCATCCACCTTGGCTGAACTAAAACCAACTAACAGCTTAATGTGATTCTAAAAGTTGTAATTTTTAAAAGAATAATACAAATATTATACTTACCTGCTCCGCAGGCGTGGACTGACAACTCATGGGGCCCCCGGGCAATAGGGGATCATGGGGCCCCTGTGTCCTCGCCCACACTCAAACCACACCCAAAAAAAGCCTATGAAAGGTACCAGGGGAATCTCATGGGGCCCCCTACTGGTCAGTCTGCCCCTGCTACTCCGTGAAGCAGCCCTGTCTCCTTCCCACTGCTGAGTGCCCCAATAGCCAGCCTCTTGCTATGAGGTCACTCGAGTAGGCTCACTCCCAAGCCATGCTCCTGTGAACAGACATTGTCCATTCACACACAGAGCTTAGTGCCACCCCTCGCTCTCTCCTCATTGGCTCACTGGCTGTGATTGACAGTAACATGAGCCAACAGCTCTCACTGCTGTGTCAGCCAATGAGAAGAGAGACACTTGGGAGAGCCACTGCTCTCATGCACATTGCTGGACTGAAATGGGGCTAAGGCAGATAAGTAAGGTAAGGGGCGGGGGGGGGGGGGGTCTGGAGGGACTGCACTTAAAAGGTTTTTTTACCTTAATGCATAGAATGCATTACAGTGATTGTAAACCTCCTATGCATCAGTTCTCAAAGAAATGCACCATTTTATAGAGTGCCCAATAAAATCCAAAGCGCTTTATTTTTTGTCCCATCAAAATCTCAAGTACATGAGCGTGTCTATGGAGCAGAGCATGGGAAGCAGATTTGTGATATCACTGGACCCACCTCCCCCAGAAAACACACTAGCGCCAGCTTAGGAGCACACACAGTACTGGAAGTCACTCTCCGCTGGGAGGTGGGGTGTACAGCTGGGAGGTGGGGCCAATGATGTCACGACTGCGCTGCCCTAAGACTGTAGATTTTCAGAGAATTGTGACAGGTGCAGAGATAAAAATACTGAGGTAATAATACAGCTCTTTGGATTTTTATTGAACAAACTATAAAATGGTGCATGTCTTTGAGAACTGATACATATGAGGTTTACTAGCACTTGAAACTAACCACACTTCTACTCGGGCTAAGGCAGCAGGAGACATGCACCCTTCACTCATGAGTTTAGTCTGCAGAGCTGTAATTTTTTTTCAGTAGCAAAGCAGGGAGGAATACAGATGGCAGGCTGTTTGTGTCCCTTCCATACTTTGCACAAATGAGTTGTTTGCTTTGCTGAGTTACCGTATTTTTCGCCGCATAAGACGCACCTGACCATAAGACGCACCTAGGTTTTAGAGGCAGAAAACAGGGAAAAAAAAATTCTGAACTAATGGACTGCAGACACAGTACAGGAGATGACCAGAGACTGCGGACACACTACAGGAGATGACCAGAGACTGCGGACAGCACAGGGATGACCAGAGACTGCGGACAGCACAGGGATGACCAGAGACTGCGGACAGCACAGGGATGACCAGAGACTGCAGACACAGTACAGGGATGACCAGAGACTGCGGACACAGTACAGGGATGACCAGAGACTGCGGACAGCACAGGGATGACCAGAGACTGCGGACAGCACAGGGATGACCAGAGACTGCAGACAGTACAGATGACTGCTGACCTTTGGGGAGTTGGGGAGCGGGTACCTGAATTTGACAGGTACCCGCTCTTACTTCCGCAGAGTTTTTGTTTGATCTTACCTGTTCCTCGATCCAGCCGCGCGCTGTCTTCCCGGCTTCTGTAATGGCGCTCGGCATGACAGCCGGGTGCCCAGTGCGCATGAGCGAGAAGGACTTTGTGATTGGTCCGGCGGCTTCTGGGATCTGTCATGTGTCCCAGGTACCGCCTTACCATTCACAAAAAGCACCGCTTCTTGCACATGCGCACTTGGCACCCGGCTGTCATGCCCAGTGCCCACACTACAGAAGCCGGGAAGACAGCACGCCGCTGGATAGAGGAACAGGTAAGGTCCCGCTGCAGAGCTGAGCGGCCGGCCCGGTATTCTGACACGGCCGCGGTGGAAATACCGGACCGGCCGCTCCATATTCGCTCCATAAGACGCACTGACATTTCCCCCTCAGTTTTGGGGAAGAAAAAGTGCGTCTTATACGGCGAAAAATACGGTAGCTAAAATGTTCAGTTTACTTTTTGTTATCTGGGTTTACAACCACTGTAAAAAAAACCTTCGTCCTTTAGAACCACTTTACGTTGGCCCCATTTTAAATGTATACAGTATGTATGTACAGTATGCATGTGTGTGAGATAGGGACCTTAAATTATAAGCTACTTGAGGGCAGGGACTGATGTGACTGTACAATATGTAAGAGGTCAGGGTGATCAAACTTTCCTGGGTGCATGGGGGAACCGCATATCAAAGCTCCTAGAGGGCAGGGACTGATGTGACTGTACAATATGTAAGAGGTCAGGGTGAGCAAACTTTCCTGGGTGCATGGGGGAACCGCATATCAAAGCTCCTTGAGGGCAAGGACTGATGTGACTGTACAATATGTAAAAGGGCAGGGTGATCAAACTTTCCTGGGTGCATGGGGGAACCGCATATCAAAGCTCCTTGAGGGCAGGGACTGATGTGACTGTACAATATGTAAGAGGTCAGGGTGATCAAACTTTCCTGGGTGCATGGGGGAACCGCATATCAAAGCTCCTTGAGGGCAGGGACTGATGAGACTGTACAATATGTAAGAGGTCAGGGTGATCAAACTTTCCTGAGTGCATGGGGGAACCGCATATGGACAACTTTATATACTATAGTTGCTTTCACCAAGTGTTAGCCTGCCAGTATGGCTCTCTCTGGTATGAATTAACATCCTTTGTGCCAGAGGTCACACTACTGCACCAGGACCCACACTGGAAGGATAACGTCCTTTCACCTGCCAGTGACACCTGTCCTGGCACTGACTACAAAGTGATTTTGGGGGGAAATAGCATGAAATATTGATTTTCCGTACTTTTATACACAATACATTTTATACATACTCTCCAGCCTGAAGGCATGGAGGAAAGCTGCTGTATACTTCACAAGGACTTGCACACTCGTGGCCCAGGCCAGGGCCCGGGGTCAGTAGGGGGCCCCATGAGATGCCTCTGGTACCTTTTTCATAGGCTTTTTTGAGTTTGGGCAAGGACACAGGGGCCCCATGATCCCCTATTGCCCGGGGGCCCCATGAGTTGTCAGTCCGCCCCTGGTCCAGGCTTAATCCATGGGAGAGTTCTGCTACGCAGCGAATCCTAACTTAAAATCCCTGCATCTTAGGTAGGTAGACCAGACAGACACGAATTCTGCAGAACCTCTGTCCCCAGCCACCATTGCCTCTTCTCTTCACCTGGCTGCTTCTCCTTCCTTTTTTACCTCTTACTTTTCCATCACCCAGAAGGTTAACATAGAGATTTACAGTTCTTTCCCCATTTTCATGCACTGTAGAATATCACTCTCATTCCATGCTTCCATTAAATGAGACCAAATTATTCATTTACCCAGCAACTCAATTTACAGACTGAATGGTCTGCTATAAAACTTCTATTCGTACAGTTGGTTCCATTAATCACATGGCAGTGCAACAGGTTGATAAAGTGAACAATTTTCCTCTTTGCCACATGTCTTTAGTCTTTAGGGCTCTACCTTTCCTTAGACCTACCTAGGTCTCCTTCCTGTCTCATACCTTTTGCTTGTAATGGTTTCCATTCAGTGGTAATTCTCTTTCTATACAGTCCTGCATTTAGGGCCCCTCCAAGGGATGACTCAAAAAGTTGCAACTCTACATCTCCTCTTATATGGTCCTCCTCGCTCCCACGACCAACCAACACCACCCCACTGGTCCAACCCTTCCTGCTTAAATACCCCTGCTATAGGAACCACAACAGGCCAAACAGCAGACAATCCACAGCAAGCTAACCCTTACATTACTACACAATAACTTTGTATAAAAATGTAGCAGGGAAATTAATCCTATCTGTGACTGCTGTAATCTGCTGACTGGCATCTCCCGTAAAACTTGACACTTGCACAGTGAGGGATTTCAGCCCCTCCCTTCTCCACTCAGACTGTAATAGAGAGAGAGCCAATCAGAAGATCCATTAAAGGAGCCAATGACAGGGACTTTCTCAGCAGGAGGTGCAGCTGCAAAGCATTGTGGAATATGTAGTCCTGAACAGAAATGGCCTGATAGGCTTATATTGCAAGGGAACTGCAAAGACCAGCATGCCCAACCACGGCACCACCTGCCTGGAGTTTGCATGTTCTCCCTGTGCCTGCGTGGGTTACCTCCGGGTACTCCAGTTTCCTCCCACACTCCAAAGGCATGCTGGTAGGTTAATTAGATCCTGTCTAAAGTGGCCCTAGTATGTGTATGTATGAATGGGAGTTAGGGAACTTAGATTGTACGCCCTTTGAGGGTTAGGGACTGATGTGAATGTACAATCTATATGTAAAGTGCTGCGTATATTGATGGGGCTATATAAGTACCTGAAATAAATAAATGCTTAGTGAGAGCAGAGTGAAGGACTCCATCTTTTTTTCCTGGGGGGAGGCAGTCTGCATGTGGCAAGGTAACAGTCTGGACCTAGCAAAGTGCTTAGGGTCAGTTCACTGCATGCTGAGTTATCTGCATCAGTCAGGGGAACATCCAAACTGAGAGATGTGGACCTACAATACAGAAGGTGACCAGAAGAGCCTGACATTTCCAGGATGATCGTTTGGGTCTTAGTCACAGGATCTGGTGAGAGGGATTTTTGCCCACTGGCAGATGACAGGAACACTGCACACATACAGAGACATTACACTTGCCCATACTCACCAGGCACTGGGATGTGTAGATGGCCCTGCTAAACAGACACAGTATTTGCTTTGCTATACAAATACTGCCACGGGATTACAATTATACTTTACCATAGGAGTTTAAGTGCACCAACGAAAGTGGCTAGCTGAAGATCCCAAGATTCATCCTGTTACCAAGAGACTGAAGTTACTGGTGCCATACGTGCACGCGCATGCTTTTTCAGGTCTCTATTTTGCATGGTGTGTGAGGGAATAGCTTTACCTTGGAAAGTAGCTATTAAGCATCAGTTGGGTACAGTGTTGGTACAGTGTTTGCCTACTGGGCTTGTGGTGTCAGGGGTTAGAAGGGAGGAGTCTGACACAACAGAGAGTCATTCTTCTGCTCTCCTCCTGCTTGGACATCATAGAGCCAAATTTATGTAAAGGGGTTTAGACCTACTTTGAGGTTGCCATTTAAGTGTTTGCCTCTGCTCTTGGGGTTATTCACGGTTGGAATCCCCTGAAAGCAGCCTGAGTGTAAAAGTGAGCTATATTGCTTTCGGTGACAGTATTTGCTGTTCTCTTGATTCACCTAACAAATACCTGTTGTTAATGTTTATTACTTCCCATAGAGGTCGTACGGTAAAGCTGATCTCTGTGTTTTATTATAAAGTGTGTGCTTGTCCTTGCACTTACACTATTGCCAGGTGTGTCAGTTGGGACTGAGACAGTTCTTGGGGTTGAGAGGCAGAGTGGTGGAGTGAACAAATTTAAGCAGCCCATTCGGGGGTATCGCTATAAAAAGTATAAATGACAGTACCGGCACCTGCCTGCATTCAAAGTGTCCCCAATTTTAGGAGGTTTTCCCCCAGAAAAAATGTAACCAATTTATTTCTCAGTTAAAAGATTGTGAACCCAAATATCTTTTTCAGCTTTAATAAGTGCATCCTCAGCCCAGGCGGGTGCAAGGTAATCCATCTTAAAATCTGTGTTTGGCATAGAGCAGGAGGAGAGAGAGAAGGGGTGTGTCTGCTCATGGCTGTGTCCGGGGCTATTGATGATGTCACATGGCAATATTATGTGGTCTTACCAGTCCCCTCCCTTGGATTAGCTTGGTTTGTGCAGACTTTGTTGCTGCAGGAGGTAAGGAAGTGGATCACTTGGTGCTTTCCCCTTGCCAACAAAGCAATATCTTGTGCACCATTAAGTAGGTAGTATAACAAATCCTTAAAGTGTTATTTCACCTTTACAGAAAAAAATATAAATGCAAACTTACTCCATACACCCTCCCCGGTCCCTGCTGTACTTACCTCCAGAGATACTGAGCTGTCAGTGCCCATGCAGCCAGTCCAGGAGGCCTGGGACCTGAAATCGCTGCTCTTCTACCTCTTGTCTGTGCAGAGCTTCAAGGATGGAGCAGCATCCTGGAAAGCGCTGGACATAAAAGAGAGAGAAGAGCAGGGGTTTCAAATCTCTTGACCACTGGACTGGCTGTATGTACATTGACAGCTCAGCATCCCCGGAGGTAAGTACAGTGGGGACTGGGGGTGGGAGGGTGGGAAGGGTGTAAACTGTTAGCTAAGCTTTACATAAATTTGAAATCTGGTGCAGCAACTCTGCATAGAAACCAATCAGTTTTTTTTTTTTTCTTAAGTCAAAGCTTAATTGAACAAGCTGAAGCTAGAAGCTGATTGGCTACCATGCACTGCTGCACCAGATTCTACACTCTCCAGTTTTTAGTAAATCAACACCAATGTTTCATCAATTATCTTATCTATAAAAACAATAAAATATATGTGCATTCTAAAGAAACACACTCCAGTCTTATCTTTATTACTGTAACAAAAAATAGGAAAACTAACTTTTTTGTTTTTGTTGCTCTTACTTGTACATAGCGCTAGTATTTTAAATCATTTTTGAGAAAGCAGAAACGGAAAAAAAGATAAACAAAGGTAAGACGTAACAGTCTATATTGCTGTTGATCTGCCCACATATTGCTAACAACAGGGAAAAGAGTAAAAGGCTCCCGGCAAACATTATTCAGAGTGTTAGGGGACTTTGTTCCAGATAGAGCTCCTGCCACTTATATCACAGCAGATCTGCATCAGTGCACTGCTCCCTCATCACAGCTACAGAACTGAAGGGAGTTCAAGAGTCAGGAAAAATTATGATGTAATTGTTCACATCCTTACTGACTGTTTAACCCTCATATGATGTTCAGCTATACAGCATTGTACTTGATTTTATTAATAATAGGGTGACTTTACACTGTAATGACTATTTGCATTGTTTACAGTATGCTTATTTCTTTGTATTCCATTCACCTCTTCCCAGGCTGCATAAAATTTGAATAAAATTCAGTTTTTATCAGTTTGTGTGTCTAATGCATTTATTAGACCTTTGTGTAAAACTCAGAAATGCTTACACATTCCGTCGGTTCTCTACTTTTTTATAGCCGCAGTGTGTACTAGGCCACATTCCGCGCAGCCACATGCTAATACGGTTCCCCATAAAATGGTTGTTGCTGTTTGGGGAATTATCGCTCCTGAAAGCATGATCGGCTTGTTAACTTCTCTCCCGGAACAATTCACCTAGGAGAAAATAGGTTAGTTGATTTAGGTTTATGCTGAATGTGTTAATGAGCTGATCCTCTATATGCGGCTGCACAATTCCAAGCTGAAGTTGTCCCAAACAGTTCCCTGTCTGTTCTATCAGGAAATTGCTGCTAATTTTTATGTATTTTGCTGCAAATTATTGGGGCTCCCTGTATTCATAATTTCACAATATTCTCTATATCTCATGTACGCAGATGTACCTTGCCTAATTGGCAATCCTCAGTCTGAAGGTACCGAGTATATCTTTATCATTTGCTTATATTTGCATTATTATATTATGCAAGAAATCTTATACCATTCCATCTTCCTACAATATTCTGAAATGTACACAAGCAGAAAAGTACATGCAACATTTCTCATAGCAACACAGTGCCATCTACTGGGCGAAGCATTTTATCTGCCTTCTACAAACACACTGAATATTAAATCCACAGACATATAGTACCTTCAAGTTGCAACAAAATGTGAGAAGGTTTTAAACTTTAGTGTACTGGACAGGTGTATATCTGCTTTATTAGAATTTCAAAAGACACAGTGTGCTGTGTTTGCTTCAGAAACTGGCCTAAGCTTCTTATCCAAAGCTGTCTCAAGGAGCAAATCTTGACAGAAAACAGCTACTGCAGGGCTAAGGATGTGCGGTGTATCAAAAGGAAGACAAAAATATGAAACGCTTATTCAGCAAGTTCCTTGACTCTATCACATCACAGCTCAAACTTGAAGAAAGCCCAGTCCTGAGAATACGCATCTCCATGAATGTATTAACTCCATATTATCCAGAAATGGTTGCCCTGCTTTTCGGAAATAGTGATTTTACTGGAATGTCCTTGATTAATACCACTTCTCAGTGGCTCTTTATAGCAGGATAAAAACATTTTATGGTCCTTGGGAGGTTTACAACATAATGTAGCAGTATGCAACACTTCTTAGCACATTATGGTAGACTTACCTGTCAAGCGATCCCCTCTAGAGCTGCACAGTCAGCGCTCTCAGCTGCAGATGAAAAGAGGGGTTGGCCGCACACCGGAGGAATGATGAAAAAAGTGCAAAGAATTTATTAATCCATAGAAGGACACAAAAGGCACCAGGACATAAGCATAGCTGTTGACGCGTTTCACACGATCACGTGCTTAATCTTGATGCTTTGATGCAACTTTGCATGGTGGCACGCTAGAGCTGCACAGTCAGCACTATCAGCTGCAGATGAAAAGAGGGGTTGGCCGCACACTGGAGGAATGATGAAAAAAGTGCAAAGAATTTATTAATCCATAGAAGGACACAAAAGGCACCAGGACATAAGCATAGATGTTGATGCGTTTCACACGATCGCGTGCTTAATCTTGATGCATTGATGCAACTTTGCATGGTGGCACTCTAGAGCTGCACAGTCAGCGCTCTCAGCTGCAGATGAAAAGAGGGGTTGGCCGCACACTGGAGGAATGAAAAAAGTGCAAATTATGTATTAATCCATAGGACACAAAAGGCACCAGAACATAAGCATAGCTGTTGACGCGTTTCACTCGATCACGTGCTTAATCTTGATGCACTGATGCAACTTTTCATGTTGCGTGGTGGCGTGCCAAAGTCCGCACTTGTTTCGGTTTGATGTTGATCATTGCCTGAGCAGTATCTCCTCTCTTCATTGGATAGCGCTCTCAGCTGTCACAGATGCTTCCATCTTCTCAGTTTTCCTTCTGCGATCCAACCCTTCGACCACTAGATTGGTTGGGCCTTGGTGATGTCACCTCGCATATGCGCACAGCAATCACATCATCATGGCATAGAGCTGTGCCATAAATAGTGTATACCCTGCTCTGTGCATGAACACCTCAGCAAATACAAATACTGACCAGCAGGGAGAAGGGTTTATAACAGAAAAGGCTAAAAGGGTCTCTTAGAAACAGAAAAGTGACGGAAGAAAAAGATCCAGTGGTCCATCGAGTCTGCCTGTTTTTGTTTTTGTTTTGTTGAGGACAGCAACTCAACCTCATGTGACAACCCTGGGCCAATCACCAAGAACCAGGGGAGCAAATCAAATGCTTCACCATACCTGGACATATCCAGTATTTTCTTTGCTCCCTTGGGCTGAACAGAACAGTGGTGGAGAGAAGGAAGGATGACTATATGATGCTGGGGATGGGAGGGGTGGAAAGGAATCAAACATGCAAATCCTAAGAAACATATGGCTTGTTATAAAAAATCATTCACATCTCTGCCTTCAGTACAGTGCACAATTATTATTTCAGGTAAAGACAGGGTTAGCCAAAATAAATGATGTAAAATTAGTAAAAATACTGTAAATACATATTTAAAAAAATAATTAAAGGGGTTGACTGAAGAAAGGCAAATAGACTGTACACTTTGCAAGGGAATTTTTACTTTGCATGGGAGTCTTCCTTTAGCTTACTAAATGAGATGAAGATCTGCTAAATTCCGTTATCCAATCACATGCAAGCAAAAATAAAATTTTTTTTAAATGTTCCTTGCACATGATTGGGTATTCTTTGCTAAGTGTATTTTCTCCACATACACTCGATTCCCTTGCAATGTGCAAAGCCTATTTGCCTCTAGTTAATTAACCCCAAAATTAATGCCTGGATAAAATTAAAAAAGCATATTCAGCAAATGTCAGTGCACTACAAGAATGTAGGCACCCTGCATTTATATATATATATATATATATATATATATATATATATACCGTATATATATATATATATATATATACACACACACACATATAAATATATATATAAATATATATTATTTTATTTTTATTTTTTTATTTTTTCCTCTGAGACACTTTAATCAACTAAATCTAAACTAAATTTCATGTATTAACTACACACACTTATCAGAATACAATTTGTTTTACATCTCCTATATTATTTGGGAACAAAGCATACCACTGGGTGTATGTTTGTATATGCATTCACCTGCACAGTATATGTATATTTGTTTATTCAAATATTAGCACACTAGGAACAGAAGGACAACCTCCTGCATAATGGGAACACAAGTATAAAAGGATTTGACTGAGTGCTGCAGTGTTCAATACAAGCGTACATGCACAGCAATAAAAGGAAACAGGGACATACAGTATCAGGCTCCTGCACAATAGTGTAACCGCAAGAAATGCAGAAAAATAAGAGGGAACGGCACTCAGATGTTCCAGAAGAAACAAGTGGAGATGGCGATTTTCAACACGGTATCCAGGGGGTATGCCTATGTGATTGTCAGTTCTAACAGTGAGTGGAGAGAGGAATATGTGATTGATTGTGCTGCACTATTTCGTGTTCTGCTCAAGCAAGTGAAGAGTGCAGATTTTGATGATAAGGAAATTGTCAGGTAGTACCTTATGATAAAAATGTGCCTCAATATAGTAATAATAATAATAAAGGTACTAGGGAAAATAGATGTTATACATCACAGTGTGAAACTGAGGGGATAGCAAAGTTAGGGTACCAAATAGGACTGTGCTTAGCTGAATTGGTTTCCGGGGATAGACCATATTAATGCACTTATATAGAATGCTTTCTGCTTGTACAGTATATACACAGATTTTCTTATCATAATAGTATCTACCTGTTGGCTTCTTACTGTCAAGTATCAAGATGTTTGTTTCTGCCAAAGGGACATCCACGCTGAAGTCTGCATGACTTGACCTACTGATTCTTCCTCACTGCATATGATCTGGGTTGCCTTCAGGACTTTGCTACTGAATCCTGACTTGCACCCTATTTGCCTGGCTGTTACTTACCTTGACTTGCCTTATGGACTCTGTCTTTGTCTCCTGATCCATTACCTAGTTGTCAGGGGCGTCCCTAGGGTTGGTGTCACCCGGTCCGGTAACACTTGGTGACACCTCCTCCGACGATCCCAGTAAAATGGATCGGATATGTGGATTAAGCATCATGGATCGGACTCTGATCCATGATGCTCAATCTGCAGATCCGATCCATCCTGCGGGGATCATCTGTTTGCTTACAACTTACCTTTTCGTGGTCCATTGTATGGGGTCCATTGTCACCCCATATAGGTTGCATGCCGATAGTCCCCACAGGATGGATCGGATCTGCGGATTGAGCATAATGGATCGGAGTCCGATCCATTATGCTCCCCAATCCGCAGATCCAATCCATCCTGCAGGGATCGTCAGCATGCAACCTATATGGGGTGACTGTGGACCCGCTCCACAAAAAGGTAAGTTGTAAAGCAAGCCGACAATCCCCGCAGGATGGATCAGATCTGCGGATTGGGGAGCATAATGGATCAGACTCCGATCCATTATGCTCAATCCGCAGATCCAATCCATCCTGCGGGGATTGTTTGCTTTACAACTTACCTTTTCGTGGAGTGGGTCAGGTGCCACCCCATGCGGTAGGTGTCACCCGGTGTGGCGCCCTGCCTAGGGACGCCACTGCTAGTTGTTCCTGTGCCTGGTACCTGGTCTGTGATCCTCAGCTGCCAATTTTACACATCAGCCTGCAAACTCCAGCACTCATGCCACTCACACTCTCTGTCACCACGTTGAGGACTGTTGGGCAGGAAGTGTGTAGCACTACTCCCGTAAGGACCGCTGTGTTGTCGGAACCCCTAAGCTCTGCACAGCCGGCAACAGGCATTTTTCACACTTTCAGCCACACTCAGTGAACAGTTCTTTTGCTTGAAAGCTGTCAGTCTTTGTGGATCAGTGGCAACAGCCCTTTACGGTGAAGAACTAGCAGTCCTTCAAAATCACCTTAGCTTCTTGTAACTACATGGAGAGATGTCTCTTCTCGCCCTGTAGACCTGCTCCCAACTCCACAGCCTGCAGACACTACCAGCTCTCCTGGCTGCTCTGAAGGTCTCCCGAGACAAGGATAAAGGATCGAGCCCAGTGCTGTCCTTTGAAAGCTTGCTACATGTGGCAGTCTTTTCTCCTGGGGATCCCAGGGCATGCTGATGTACTCCCTCTGTCCTCTTTGCTCCCACTGCTCTAGGTCTCGATCCCAATCATGCTGCACTGCTGAATGTATCCTCCAGGTCTTGGGGACCCCTCCCAGGCATTGACAGTCTCCTCAGCACTACATCTTCCACACAGCTCCTCTGTCAGCCTGACTCCCCATATTTATGGGCCAGTCCACCACTCTCCCAATGCCTTCAAACTTGGGATGGGCCAGACTCCCATAAACATGCAGATTAGGCCTCCACCCCCCTCCTGCTTACCAATTTCTGGAAGGTTCCATGGTCCTCCAGAGTCAGGAGGAGGTGATAGAACTAGAGATGAGCGAAGAAATGAAAAATTCGATTCGACTGATTCGGCGAATTCGTGGACAATATTCGATTCGAGTCGAATAAATTCGCTGTGAATTTAACTTAAAAAAGGGTGTTTCTAGGCTTCAGAGAGACTTAATATTAGTGCAGAACACTGTACCTTTAATTTAAATGCCCTTGGAGTCTGCTGGGGAAGAGAAATAATACTGTCAGTCAGTATGACATGCAGATGAGTGCCGTCGATCTTAGAATCACCGCACACTTCACTCATTTGGGCAGTCACGGGGCCAAAACCAGAGTGTGGAGCCACAGTGTGGCGGTGGAGGCAGCAGCAATGGGAGGCCATACAGCACCCTATGACAAAAATGGAAACCACCAGCAGTGTGAGGAGACCTGAAAGTGGCACATGGCAGAGTGTGGCGATAGAGACAGCAGCAATGGGAGGCCGTACAGGGACCCATGACACACTCTGGACCTGGCAGCAGCATGAGGAGGCGGTACAGGGGCCCATGACAGATTACGGGCCTGGCAGCAGCATGAGGAGTCGGTACAGGGGCCCATGGCAGATTACGGGCCTGGCAGCAGCAATGGGAGGCCGTACAGGGACCCATGACACACTCTGGACCTGGCAGCAGCATGGGGAGGCGGTACAGGGGCCCATGACAGATTACGGGCCTGGCAGCAGCATGAGGAGTCGGTACGGGGGCCCATGACACACTCTGGACCTGGCAGCAGCATGAGGAGGCGGTACAGGGGCGCATGACAGATTACGAGCCTGGCAGCAGCAACTTGGACAGGAGGACGTTCAGCTTCTGCACCGTCGGGTGCGTGCTCGCAAACTGTTGTCTCTTGGAAACGGATTCCAAGAAAGACTGCTGACGGAATCCGTGAAGAGGAGTAGCAGGAGAAGGAGCATCTGAACGAGCGGAATATGCCAACAAGCGACAACAGTGGCCCATGACAGATTACGGGCCTGGCAGCAGCATGAGGAGTCGGTACGGGGGCCCATGGCAGATTACGGGCCTGGCAGCAGCTATGGGAGGCCCGTAATCTGCCAGCACCCTATGACAAAAAATGGAACCCACCAGCAGTGTGAGGAGACCTGAAAGTGGCACATGGCAGAGTGTGGCGATGGAGACAGCAGCAATGGGAGGCCGTACAGGGACCCATGAGAGACTCTGGACCTGGCAGCAGCATGAGGAGGCGGTATAGGGGCCCATGGCAGATTAGGGGCCTGGCAGCAGCTATGGGAGGCCCGTAATCTGCCAGCACCCTATGACAAAAAATGGAACACACCAGCAGTGTGAGGAGACCTGAAAGTGGCACATGGCAGAGTGTGGCGATGGAGGCAGCAGCAATGGGAGGCCGTACAGGGACCCATGAGAGACTCTGGACTTGGCAGCAGCATGAGGAGGCGGTATAGGGGCCCATGGCAGATTAGGGGCCTGGCAGCAGCTATGGGAGGCCCGTAATCTGCCAGCACCCTATGACAAAAAATGGAACACACCAGCAGTGTGAGGAGACCTGAAAGTGGCACATGTTTGGGGCATGATTCATGGCGGATTTAGTCAGTTGTGTCAGGAACTGGTGGTTTGAAATCCAGACTAATCCACGCCTGATTCATTTTCACAAACGTGAGTCTCTCCACACTTTGGGTGGACAGTCGTGTCCTCCGCGGAGTTGCAATACCTCCTGCCGCACTAAACACGCGCTCCGATGCCACGCTACTGGCCGGGCATGACAGCCTTTCAAGGGCAAATTCAGCTAGTTGGGGCCAAAGGTCAAGTTTCGTTGCCCAGTAGTCAAGGGGATTGTCTACCTCGGTTGGCAGGGTGCTGTCCAAGTAGGCCTAAGCCTGTTGTTTGAGGTCCTGCTCCAGGTCCACCTGATGCTGCTGCTGCTGCTGCGGCTGGTTAGTAGTTTCCTCACTGCGCTGGTGAAGAAAGCTACTCATCATCGACTGCAGACTGAGGCAGCCGCTGCTGGTGGAGCTGCCACTGCTCCTACCACCCCACCCCTCCCCTGCTGCCATGGCAGCGGAACACGAGCGCACAGGGCCCACAGTGTCTGAGGATGGACGTTGGCGCAGACAGGCAGAGACCAGCTGACTACATAGGTGTTTTTTATAGTACGTTATTTTGGCCTCCCTCTCAGCAGGTGTGAAAAAGGCCACCATTTTTGAACGGTAGCGAGGGTCCAACAAGGTGGACAGCCAAAAGTCATCCCTCTGTCTGATGGTTATTATTCGGCTGTCGCTACGCAAGCAACCGAGCATGCTATGGGCCATTTGTGCCAAGGAATGCGAGGGACTCCCTGCCTCCATCTCCACAGCATACTGCCACGGTGCGTCTAGGTCCTCTGTCTCCTCTTCCTCCTCCTCTACCAGATGCTCCTGCTCCTCCACTCCTGTCCGCTGAGTGGAAAAACCACCCATTTCACTCAATAATTCCTGAGCACCAATGTCCTCCTCTACCTCCTCCTCTTCTTCCAGTCCTGCCCCCACAGGGGCCATGTGGCGTTGAGATCTGTGCGCCACGTCTACCGCACCCTGACCAGCCATTGTTAACAGCATTTGTTCCAGGACGTGCAACAGAGGAATGACGTCGTTCATCCCATAGTCCTGCCGACTCACGAATAGCGTGGCCTCCTCAAAGGGCCTGAGCAAGCGCAGGTGTCACGCATGAGCTGCCAATGGCTGACATCTAAGTTACACAGGGAGTACCTTTATCTGCTTTTAACATCAGGAAATCTGTGATGGCCTTTTGCTGTTCGTAAAGGCGGTCTAACATATGTAGGGTTGAATTCCACCTTGTTGCAACGTCACAGCATGAGGAGTCGGTATAGGGGCCCATGGCAGATTAGGGGCCTGGCAGCAGTTATGGGAGGCCCATAATCTGCCAGCACCCTATGACAAAAAATGGAACACACCAGCAGTGTGAGGAGACCTGAAAGTGGCACATGGCAGAGTGTGGCGATGGAGACAGCAGCAATGGGAGGCCGTACAGGGACCCATGAGAGACTCTGGACCTGGCAGCAGCATGAGGAGGCGGTATATAGGGGCCTACGGCAGATTAGGGGCCTGGCAGCAGCTATAGGAGGCCCGTAATCTGCCAGCACCCTATGTCAAAAAATTCAACACACCAGCAGTGTGTGAGGAGACCTGAAAGTGGCACATGGCAGAGTGTGGCGATGGAGACAGCAGCAATGGGAGGCCGTACAGGGACCCATGACAGACTCTGGACTTGGCAGCAGCATGAGGAGGCGGTATATAGGGGCTTATGGCAGATTAGGGGCCTGGCAGCAGCTATAGGAGGCCCGTAATCTGCCAGCACCCTATGTCAAAAAATTCAACACACCAGCAGTGTGAGGAGACCTGAAAGTGGCACATGGCAGAGTGTGGCGATGGAGACAGCAGCAATGGGAGGCCGTACAGGGACCCATGACAGACTCTGAACTTGGCAGCAGCATGAGGAGGCGGTATATAGGGGCCCATGGCAGATTAGGGGCCTGGCAGCAGCTATAGGAGGCCCGTAATCTGCCAGCACCCTATGTCAAAAAATTCAACACACCAGCAGTGTGAGGAGACCTGAAAGTGGCACATGGCAGAGTGTGGCGATGGAGACAGCAGCAATGGGAGGCCGTACAGGGACCCATGACAGACTCTGGACTTGGCAGCAGCATGAGGAGGCGGTATATAGGGGCCCATGGCAGATTAGGGGCCTGGCAGCAGCTATGGGAGGCCCGTAATCTGCCAGCACCCTATGTCAAAAAATTCTACACACCAGCAGTGTGTGAGGAGACCTGAAAGTGGCACATGGCAGAGTGTGGCGATGGAGACAGCAGCAATGGGAGGCCGTACAGGGACCCATGACAGACTCTGGACTTGGCAGCAGCATGAGGAGGCGGTATATAGGGGCCCATGGCAGATTAGGGGCCTGGCAGCAGCTATGGGAGGCCCGTAATCTGCCAGCACCCTATGTCAAAAAATTCAACACACCAGCAGTGTGTGAGGAGACCTGAAAGTGGCACATGGCAGAGTGTGGCGATGGAGAAAGCAGCAATGGGAGGCCGTACAGGGACCCATGAGAGACTCTGGACCTGGCAGCAGCATGAGGAGGCGGTATATAGGGGCCTATGGCAGATTAGGGGCCTGGCAGCAGCTATGTGAGGCCCGTAATCTGCCTGCACCCTATGTCAAAAAATTAAACACACCAGCAGTGTGAAGAGACCTGAAAGTGGCACATGGCAGAGTGTGGCGATGGAGACAGCAGCAATGGGAGGCCGTACAGGGACCATGACAGACTCTGGACTTGGCAGCAGCATGAGGAGGCGGTATATAGGGGCCCATGGCAGATTAGGGGCCTGGCAGCAGCTATGTGAGGCCCGTAATCTGCCTGCACCCTATGTCAAAAAATTTAACACACCAGCAGTGTGAAGAGACCTGAAAGTGGCACATGGCAGCAGAGTGTGGCGATGGAGACAGCAGCAATGGGAGGCCGTACAGGGACCATGACAGACTCTGGACTTGGCAGCAGCATGAGGAGGCGGTATATAGGGGCCCATGGCAGATTAGGGGCCTGGCAGCAGCTATGTGAGGCCCGTAATCTGCCTGCACCCTATGTCAAAAAATTAAACACACCAGCAGTGTGAAGAGACCTGAAAGTGGCACATGGCATGAGAGACTCTGGACCTGGCAGCAGCAGGAGGAGGCGGTATAGGGGCCCATGGCTGATTAGGGGCCTGGCAGCAGCTATGTGAGGCCCGTTATCTTGCAGCACCCTATGTCAAAAAATTTAACACACCAGCAGTGTGAAGAGACCTGAAAGTGGCACATGGCAGCAGAGTGTGGCGATGGAGACAGCAGCAATGGGAGGCCGTACAGGGACCCATGAGAGACTCTGGACCTGGCAGCAGCAGGAGGAGGTGGTATATAGGGGCCCATGGCAGATTAGGGGCCTGGCAGCAGCTATGTGAGGCCCGTAATCTGCCTGCACCCTATGTCAAAAAATTTAACACACCAGCAGTGTGAAGAGACCTGAAAGTGGCACATGGCAGCAGAGTGTGGCGATGGAGACAGCAGCAATGGGAGGCCGTACAGGGACCATGACAGACTCTGGACTTGGCAGCAGCATGAGGAGGCGGTATATAGGGGCCTATGGCAGATTAGGGGCCTGGCAGCAGCTATGTGAGGCCCGTAATCTGCCTGCACCCTATGTCAAAAAATTTAACACACCAGCAGTGTGAAGAGACCTGAAAGTGGCACATGGCAGCAGAGTGTGGCGATGGAGACAGCAGCAATGGGAGGCCGTACAGGGACCATGACAGACTCTGGACTTGGCAGCAGCATGAGGAGGCGGTATATAGGGGCCCATGGCAGATTAGGGGCCTGGCAGCAGCTATGTGAGGCCCGTAATCTGCCTGCACCCTATGTCAAAAAATTTAACACACCAGCAGTGTGAAGAGACCTGAAAGTGGCACATGGCAGCAGAGTGTGGCGATGGAGACAGCAGCAATGGGAGGCCGTACAGGGACCATGACAGACTCTGGACTTGGCAGCAGCATGAGGAGGCGGTATATAGGGGCCCATGGCAGATTAGGGGCCTGGCAGCAGCTATGTGAGGCCCGTAATCTGCCTGCACCCTATGTCAAAAAATTAAACACACCAGCAGTGTGAAGAGACCTGAAAGTGGCACATGGCATGAGAGACTCTGGACCTGGCAGCAGCAGGAGGAGGCGGTATAGGGGCCCATGGCTGATTAGGGGCCTGGCAGCAGCTATGTGAGGCCCGTTATCTTGCAGCACCCTATGTCAAAAAATTTAACACACCAGCAGTGTGAAGAGACCTGAAAGTGGCACATGGCAGCAGAGTGTGGCGATGGAGACAGCAGCAATGGGAGGCCGTACAGGGACCCATGAGAGACTCTGGACCTGGCAGCAGCAGGAGGAGGTGGTATATAGGGGCCCATGGCAGATTAGGGGCCTGGCAGCAGCTATGTGAGGCCCGTAATCTGCCTGCACCCTATGTCAAAAAATTTAACACACCAGCAGTGTGAAGAGACCTGAAAGTGGCACATGGCAGCAGAGTGTGGCGATGGAGACAGCAGCAATGGGAGGCCGTACAGGGACCATGACAGACTCTGGACTTGGCAGCAGCATGAGGAGGCGGTATATAGGGGCCTATGGCAGATTAGGGGCCTGGCAGCAGCTATGTGAGGCCCGTAATCTGCCTGCACCCTATGTCAAAAAATTTAACACACCAGCAGTGTGAAGAGACCTGAAAGTGGCACATGGCAGCAGAGTGTGGCGATGGAGACAGCAGCAATGGGAGGCCGTACAGGGACCATGACAGACTCTGGACTTGGCAGCAGCATGAGGAGGCGGTATATAGGGGCCCATGGCAGATTAGGGGCCTGGCAGCAGCTATGTGAGGCCCGTAATCTGCCTGCACCCTATGTCAAAAAATTAAACACACCAGCAGTGTGAAGAGACCTGAAAGTGGCACATGGCAGAGTGTGGCGATGGAGACAGCAGCAATGGGAGGCCGTACAGGGACCATGACAGACTCTGGACTTGGCAGCAGCATGAGGAGGCGGTATATAGGGGCCCATGGCAGATTAGGGGCCTGGCAGCAGCTATGTGAGGCCCGTAATCTGCCTGCACCCTATGTCAAAAAATTTAACACACCAGCAGTGTGAAGAGACCTGAAAGTGGCACATGGCAGCAGAGTGTGGCGATGGAGACAGCAGCAATGGGAGGCCGTACAGGGACCATGACAGACTCTGGACTTGGCAGCAGCATGAGGAGGCGGTATATAGGGGCCCATGGCAGATTAGGGGCCTGGCAGCAGCTATGTGAGGCCCGTAATCTGCCTGCACCCTATGTCAAAAAATTTAACACACCAGCAGTGTGAAGAGACCTGAAAGTGGCACATGGCAGCAGAGTGTGGCGATGGAGACAGCAGCAATGGGAGGCCGTACAGGGACCATGACAGACTCTGGACTTGGCAGCAGCATGAGGAGGCGGTATATAGGGGCCCATGGCAGATTAGGGGCCTGGCAGCAGCTATGTGAGGCCCGTAATCTGCCTGCACCCTATGTCAAAAAATTTAACACACCAGCAGTGTGAAGAGACCTGAAAGTGGCACATGGCAGCAGAGTGTGGCGATGGAGACAGCAGCAATGGGAGGCCGTACAGGGACCATGACAGACTCTGGACTTGGCAGCAGCATGAGGAGGCGGTATATAGGGGCCCATGGCAGATTAGGGGCCTGGCAGCAGCTATGTGAGGCCCGTAATCTGCCTGCACCCTATGTCAAAAAATTAAACACACCAGCAGTGTGAAGAGACCTGAAAGTGGCACATGGCATGAGAGACTCTGGACCTGGCAGCAGCAGGAGGAGGCGGTATAGGGGCCCATGGCTGATTAGGGGCCTGGCAGCAGCTATGTGAGGCCCGTTATCTTGCAGCACCCTATGTCAAAAAATTTAACACACCAGCAGTGTGAAGAGACCTGAAAGTGGCACATGGCAGCAGAGTGTGGCGATGGAGACAGCAGCAATGGGAGGCCGTACAGGGACCCATGAGAGACTCTGGACCTGGCAGCAGCAGGAGGAGGTGGTATATAGGGGCCCATGGCAGATTAGGGGCCTGGCAGCAGCTATGTGAGGCCCGTAATCTGCCTGCACCCTATGTCAAAAAATTTAACACACCAGCAGTGTGAAGAGACCTGAAAGTGGCACATGGCAGCAGAGTGTGGCGATGGAGACAGCAGCAATGGGAGGCCGTACAGGGACCATGACAGACTCTGGACTTGGCAGCAGCATGAGGAGGCGGTATATAGGGGCCTATGGCAGATTAGGGGCCTGGCAGCAGCTATGTGAGGCCCGTAATCTGCCTGCACCCTATGTCAAAAAATTTAACACACCAGCAGTGTGAAGAGACCTGAAAGTGGCACATGGCAGCAGAGTGTGGCGATGGAGACAGCAGCAATGGGAGGCCGTACAGGGACCATGACAGACTCTGGACTTGGCAGCAGCATGAGGAGGCGGTATATAGGGGCCCATGGCAGATTAGGGGCCTGGCAGCAGCTATGTGAGGCCCGTAATCTGCCTGCACCCTATGTCAAAAAATTAAACACACCAGCAGTGTGAAGAGACCTGAAAGTGGCACATGGCAGAGTGTGGCGATGGAGACAGCAGCAATGGGAGGCCGTACAGGGACCATGACAGACTCTGGACTTGGCAGCAGCATGAGGAGGCGGTATATAGGGGCCCATGGCAGATTAGGGGCCTGGCAGCAGCTATGTGAGGCCCGTAATCTGCCTGCACCCTATGTCAAAAAATTTAACACACCAGCAGTGTGAAGAGACCTGAAAGTGGCACATGGCAGCAGAGTGTGGCGATGGAGACAGCAGCAATGGGAGGCCGTACAGGGACCATGACAGACTCTGGACTTGGCAGCAGCATGAGGAGGCGGTATATAGGGGCCCATGGCAGATTAGGGGCCTGGCAGCAGCTATGTGAGGCCCGTAATCTGCCTGCACCCTATGTCAAAAAATTTAACACACCAGCAGTGTGAAGAGACCTGAAAGTGGCACATGGCAGCAGAGTGTGGCGATGGAGACAGCAGCAATGGGAGGCCGTACAGGGACCATGACAGACTCTGGACTTGGCAGCAGCATGAGGAGGCGGTATATAGGGGCCCATGGCAGATTAGGGGCCTGGCAGCAGCTATGTGAGGCCCGTAATCTGCCTGCACCCTATGTCAAAAAATTTAACACACCAGCAGTGTGAAGAGACCTGAAAGTGGCACATGGCAGCAGAGTGTGGCGATGGAGACAGCAGCAATGGGAGGCCGTACAGGGACCATGACAGACTCTGGACTTGGCAGCAGCATGAGGAGGCGGTATATAGGGGCCCATGGCAGATTAGGGGCCTGGCAGCAGCTATGTGAGGCCCGTAATCTGCCTGCACCCTATGTCAAAAAATTTAACACACCAGCAGTGTGAAGAGACCTGAAAGTGGCACATGGCAGCAGAGTGTGGCGATGGAGACAGCAGCAATGGGAGGCCGTACAGGGACCATGACAGACTCTGGACTTGGCAGCAGCATGAGGAGGCGGTATATAGGGGCCCATGGCAGATTAGGGGCCTGGCAGCAGCTATGTGAGGCCCGTAATCTGCCTGCACCCTATGTCAAAAAATTTAACACACCAGCAGTGTGAAGAGACCTGAAAGTGGCACATGGCAGCAGAGTGTGGCGATGGAGACAGCAGCAATGGGAGGCCGTACAGGGACCATGACAGACTCTGGACTTGGCAGCAGCATGAGGAGGCGGTATATAGGGGCCCATGGCAGATTAGGGGCCTGGCAGCAGCTATGTGAGGCCCGTAATCTGCCTGCACCCTATGTCAAAAAATTAAACACACCAGCAGTGTGAAGAGACCTGAAAGTGGCACATGGCAGCAGAGTGTGGCGATGGAGACAGCAGCAATGGGAGGCCGTACAGGGACCATGACAGACTCTGGACTTGGCAGCAGCATGAGGAGGCGGTATATAGGGGCCCATGGCAGATTAGGGGCCTGGCAGCAGCTATGTGAGGCCCGTAATCTGCCTGCACCCTATGTCAAAAAATTTAACACACCAGCAGTGTGAAGAGACCTGAAAGTGGCACATGGCAGCAGAGTGTGGCGATGGAGACAGCAGCAATGGGAGGCCGTACAGGGACCATGACAGACTCTGGACTTGGCAGCAGCATGAGGAGGCGGTATATAGGGGCCCATGGCAGATTAGGGGCCTGGCAGCAGCTATGTGAGGCCCGTAATCTGCCTGCACCCTATGTCAAAAAATTTAACACACCAGCAGTGTGAAGAGACCTGAAAGTGGCACATGGCAGCAGAGTGTGGCGATGGAGAAAGCAGCAATGGGAGGCCGTACAGGGACCCATGAGAGACTCTGGACCTGGCAGCAGCATGAGGAGGCGGTATATAGGGGCCTATGGCAGATTAGGGGCCTGGCAGCAGCTATGTGAGGCCCGTAATCTGCCTGCACCCTATGTCAAAAAATTTAACACACCAGCAGTGTGAAGAGACCTGAAAGTGGCACATGGCATGAGAGACTCTGGACCTGGCAGCAGCAGGAGGAGGCGGTATAGGGGCCCATGGCTGATTAGGGGCCTGGCAGCAGCTATGTGAGGCCCGTTATCTTGCAGCACCCTATGTCAAAAAATTTAACACACCAGCAGTGTGAAGAGACCTGAAAGTGGCACATGGCAGCAGAGTGTGGCGATGGAGACAGCAGCAATGGGAGGCCGTACAGGGACCCATGAGAGACTCTGGACCTGGCAGCAGCAGGAGGAGGTGGTATATAGGGGCCCATGGCAGATTAGGGGCCTGGCAGCAGCTATGTGAGGCCCGTAATCTGCCTGCACCCTATGTCAAAAAATTTAACACACCAGCAGTGTGAAGAGACCTGAAAGTGGCACATGGCAGCAGAGTGTGGCGATGGAGACAGCAGCAATGGGAGGCCGTACAGGGACCCATGAGAGACTCTGGACCTGGCAGCAGCAGGAGGAGGTGGTATATAGGGGCCTATGGCAGATTAGGGGCCTGGCAGCAGCTATAGGAGGCCCGTAATCTGCCAGCACCCTATGTCAAAAAATTCAACACACCAGCAGTGTGAGGAGACCTGAAAGTGGCACATGTTTGAGGCATGATTCATGGCGGATTTAGTCAGTTGTGTCAGGAACTGGTGGTTTGAAATCCAGACTAATCCACGCCTGATTCATTTTCACAAACGTGAGTCTCTCCACACTTTGGGTGGACAGTCGTGTCCTCCGCGGAGTTACAATACCTCCTGCCGCACTAAACACGCGCTCCGATGCCACGCTACTGGCCGGGCATGACAGCCTTTCAAGGGCAAATTCAGCTAGTTGGGGCCAAAGGTCAAGTTTCGTTGCCCAGTAGTCAAGGGGATTGTCTACCTCGGTTGGCAGGGTGCTGTCCAAGTAGGCCCAAGCCTGTTGTTTGAGCTCCTGCTCCAGGTCCACCTGATGCTGCTGCTGCTGCTGCGGCTGGTTAGTAGTTTCCTCACTGCGCTGGTGAAGAAAGCTACTCATCATCGACTGCAGACTGAGGCAGCCGCTGCTGGTGGAGCTGCCACTGCTCCTACCACCCCACCCCTCCCCTGCTGCCATGCCAGCGGAACGCGAGCGCACAGGGCCCACAGTGTCTGAGGATGGACGATGGCGCACAAAGGCAGAGACCAACTGACTACATAGGTGGTTTTTATAGTACGTAATTTTGGCCTCCCTCTCAGCAGGTGTGAAAAAGGCCACCATTTTGGACCGGTAGCGAGGGTCCAACAAGGTGGACAGCCAAAAGTCATCCCTCTGTCTGATGGTTATTATTCGGCTGTCGCTACGCAAGCAACCGAGCATGCTATGGGCCATTTGTGCCAAGGAATGCGAGGGACTCCCTGCCTCCATCTCCACAGCATACTGCCACGGTGCGTCTGGGTCCTCTGTCTCCTCCTCCTCCTCCTCTACCAGATGCTCCTGCTCCTCCACTCCTGTCCGCTGAGTGGAAAAACCACCCATTTCACTCAATAATTCCTGAGCACAAATGTCCTCCTCTACCTCCTCCTCTTCTTCCTGTCCTGCCCCCACAGGGGTCATGTGGCGTTGAGATCTGTGCGCCACGTCTACCGCACCCTGACCAGCCATTGTTAACAGCATTTGTTCCAGGACGTGCAACAGAGGAATGACGTCGTTCATCCCATAGTCCTGCCGACTCACGAATAGCGTGGCCTCCTCAAAGGGCCTGAGCAAGCGGCAGGTGTCACGCATGAGCTGCCAATGGCTGACATCTAAGTTACACAGGGGAGTACCTTTATCCGCTTGTAACATCAGGAAATCGGTGATGGCCTTTCGCTGCTCGTAAAGGCGGTCTAACATGTGTAGGGTTGAATTCCACCTTGTTGCAACGTCGCAGATCAGGCGATGCTGTGGAATTCCGTTCTGCCGCTGCAGCTCAATGAGGGTGTTCTTTGCGGTGTAGGAATGGCTGAAATGCATGCACAGTTTACGTGACATTTTAAGGATGTCTTGCAGTGGGATGGTGGATTTTAGGAACCGCTTGACAACCAGATTGAACACGTGAGCCATGCATGGCGCATGGCACAACCTTCCTTGACGCAGAGCAGACACCATGTTCTTTCCGTTGTCAGTCAACATGGTTCCGATTTTTAGTTTGCGCGGAGACAGCCATCTGTCGATTTCTCTGTTCATTACACTCAGCAGTTCCTCCCCTGTGTGACTACGTTCGCCAAGGCATACCAGGTGCAGCACAGCGTGACACCGTTGCGCCCTGCACATGTGATATGCCGGTCGGGTAATGGGACTTGGCACGGGGGTGGCGGCTGAGGACACGGCGGAAAAAGAGGTGGTAGAGGCGGACATGCTTGCTGGACCAAGGACGTGCAAACGTGGAGGCAAAAGCGTCGTGACCTGTCCAAGTTGCTGGTGCGGCTGTGCCGGCACCACGTTCACCCAGTGGGCCGTAAATGACATGTACTGTCCCTGACCGTAGTTACAGCTCCACACGTCGGCGCTGCCGTGCACTTTGGCAGAGACCGACATGCTCAAAGACTGGCCCACCATCTCTTCTACATGTGAATGCAGGGCTGGCACTGCCTTTTGGGCAAAGAAATGACGGCTTGGCACTCTCCACCGCGGCGCGGCACAAGCCATCATTTCTCGGAAAGGTGCTGAGTCCACCAGTTGGAAAGGGAGGGACTGCAGCACCAGCAACTTGGACAGGAGGACGTTCAGCTTTTGCACCGTCGGGTGCGTGCTCGCAAACTGTTGTCTCTTGGATACGGATTCCAAGAAAGACTGTTGACGGAATCCGAGAAGAGGAGTAGCAGGAGAAGGAGCATCTGAACGAGCGGAAGATGCCAATGAGCGACAACTCCCCTCAGCAGAGGTGTTGGAGCCTTGACTGGCTGATAGAGGGCGATTGACGACGTCGGGTGACGGAGCAAGTAACGGAGCGGGTGATGGAGCGGGGGCTGGGGCAGGCAGAACCGCCGTATGTTTATCACGGTTTTCCCAGGCCACCGAATGGTGACGCTGCATATGCTGACGCAACGCTGTAGTCCCAACATGGGCCCCCTGGCCACGCTTGCATTTCTGGCCACATAGTCGACATACGGCTACATTTACTTCCTCGGGCGGCTTGAGGAAAAATTGCCACACCACCGAGTAGGAAACTTTGCCCCCGCTACTCTTCACTGGCTGACTGCTACTTCCTCCGTGCGCACCGGCACCACTACTGGCCGTGGTGGTAGGCTGCAGTGGAGCTGGTGCTCTACTCCGTGGACGTTTGGCTCCACTGACACTGATGCGACCCTGCTGCTGTCTCCTGGGCAACCCACCGACTGTTTTGCTCGCTGCCAAGCTGCCACCCTCTTCTCCTGATGATGCGGAAGAAATTGCCTGATGACGACGAGGCTGCCAAGTGCGATCAACCTCCTCATCATCAAGTAGGGTCTCCGCCTCACTACTAGCCCCCTCGGCTGCGTCTGGGTCAGGAGACAGACCTGTCTCTAGACCGGCTACCGAGCCACTCTCCTCGCCAGTACTTGTTCGCTTGGCTGCTGAAAAGGCCGATGTCTCCCCCCGTTCCTGACCGCCCTCTGTTAGCTCTTCCTCACTGTACAGTGGGGCTGAGCCCACAGCATGCGATACTTCGCTTGGTGAGGGAACAGCAAAGGACAGGGGCAGGTAGAGGACACGTGATTTCAGTGGGCTTGGTCCCGGGCCATGCCAACTAACGGTTGTGTCTGACGTACCCACCGACCGTTGGCTGTAGGTGTCAGAGGTGACCTGGGAAGAGGAAGACGACCGAGCCAACCAATCAATGACGGCAGGGTTGTCGGTGGAGACACGACCGCTGGATGACACCGGGAGCACTGGCCTCTGGCTGCGAATACTGCTGCCTCGACCCCTTCCTCTGCTGCCACGTCTGCTCGCTCCTAAAACATTGCCTCCTCTGCCACTCCTCTGCATGTTGTCTGACATACTATTTAATTCAACGATTAGGTGTCCCTGAGTAACAATTCTCTGGCACTCAGTAACAATTCTGTCTGTCCCTGAGTATGAATTCTGTGGCCCTGAGTAACAATTCTGTGTCTGTGCGAGTAACAATTCTGTGTCTGTGCGAGTAACAATTCTGTGTCTGTGCAAGTAACAATTTTGTGTCTGTGCGAGTAACAATTCTCTGGCACTCAGTAACAATTCTGTCTGTCCCTGAGTAACAATTCTCTGGCACTCAGTAACAATTCTGTCTGTCCCTGAGTAACAATTCTCTGGCACTCAGTAACAATTCTGTCTGTCCCTGAGTAACAATTCTCTGGCACTCAGTAACAATTCTGTCTGTCCCTGAGTATGAATTCTGTGGCCCTGAGTAACAATTCTGTGTCTGCGCGAGTAACAATTCTGTGTCTGTGCAAGTAACAATTTTGTGTCTGTGCAAGTAACAATTTTGTGTCTGTGCGAGTAACAATTCTCTGGCACTCAGTAACAATTCTGTCTGTCCCTGAGTAACAATTCTCTGGCACTCAGTAACAATTCTGTCTGTCCCTGAGTAACAATTCTCTGGCACTCAGTAACAATTCTGTCTGTCCCTGAGTAACAATTCTCTGGCACTCAGTAACAATTGTGTGTCTGTGCAAGTAACAATTCTGTGTCTGTGCAAGTAACAATTTTGTGTCTGTGAGAGTAACAATTCTCTGGCACTCAGTAACAATTCTGTCTGTCCCTGAGTAACAATTCTCTGGCACTCAGTAACAATTCTGTCTGTCCCTGAGTATGAATTCTGTGGCCCTGAGTAACAATTCTGTCTCTGTGCGAGTAACAATTCTGTGTCTGTGCAAGTAACAATTTTGTGTCTGTGAGAGTAACAATTCTCTGGCACTCAGTAACAATTCTGTCTGTCCCTGAGTAACAATTCTCTGGCACTCAGTAACAATTCTGTCTTCCCTGAGTAACAATTCTCTGGCACTCAGTAACAATTCTGTCTGTCCCTGAGTATGAATTCTGTGGCCCTGAGTAACAATTCTGTCTCTGTGCGAGTAACAATTCTGTGTCTGTGCAAGTAACAATTTTGTGTCTGTGAGAGTAACAATTCTCTGGCACTCAGTAACAATTCTGTCTGTCCCTGAGTAACAATTCTCTGGCACTCAGTAACAATTCTGTCTGTCCCTGAGTATGAATTCTGTGGCCCTGAGTAACAATTGTGTGTCTGTGCAAGTAACAATTCTGTGTCTGTGCAAGTAACAATTTTGTGTCTGTGAGAGTAACAATTCTCTGGCACTCAGTAACAATTCTGTCTGTCCCTGAGTAACAATTCTCTGGCACTCAGTAACAATTCTGTCTGTCCCTGAGTAACAATTCTGTCTGTCCCTGAGTATGAATTCTGTGGCCCTGAGTAAGAATTCTCTGGCACTCAGTAACAATTCTGTCTGTCCCTGAGTATGAATTCTGTGGCCCTGAGTAACAATTGTGTGTCTGTGCAAGTAACAATTCTGTGTCTGTGCAAGTAACAATTTTGTGTCTGTGAGAGTAACAATTCTCTGGCACTCAGTAACAATTCTGTCTGTCCCTGAGTAACAATTCTCTGGCACTCAGTAACAATTCTGTCTGTCCCTGAGTATGAATTCTGTGGCCCTGAGTAACAATTCTGTCTCTGTGCGAGTAACAATTCTGTGTCTGTGCAAGTAACAATTTTGTGTCTGTGAGAGTAACAATTCTCTGGCACTCAGTAACAATTCTGTCTGTCCCTGAGTAACAATTCTCTGGCACTCAGTAACAATTCTGTCTGTCCCTGAGTAACAATTCTCTGGCACTCAGTAACAATTCTGTCTGTCCCTGAGTAACAATTCTGTCTGTCCCTGAGTATGAATTCTGTGGCCCTGAGTAAGAATTCTCTGGCACTCAGTAACAATTCTGTCTGTCCCTGAGTATGAATTCTGTGGCCCTGAGTAACAATTGTGTGTCTGTGCAAGTAACAATTCTGTGTCTGTGCAAGTAACAATTTTGTGTCTGTGAGAGTAACAATTCTCTGGCACTCAGTAACAATTCTGTCTGTCCCTGAGTAACAATTCTCTGGCACTCAGTAACAATTCTGTCTGTCCCTGAGTAACAATTCTCTGGCACTCAGTAACAATTCTGTCTGTCCCTGAGTAACAATTCTCTGGCACTCAGTAACAATTCTGTCTGTCCCTGAGTAACAATTCTGTCTGTCCCTGAGAATGAATTCTGTGGCCCTGAGTAAGAATTCTCTGGCACTCAGTAACAATTCTGTCTGTCCCTGAGTAACAATTCTCTGGCACTCAGTAACAATTCTGTCTGTCCCTGAGTATGAATTCTGTGGCCCTGAGTAACAATTGTGTGTCTGTGCAAGTAACAATTCTGTGTCTGTGCAAGTAACAATTTTGTGTCTGTGAGAGTAACAATTCTCTGGCACTCAGTAACAATTCTGTCTGTCCCTGAGTAACAATTCTCTGGCACTCAGTAACAATTCTGTCTGTCCCTGAGTAACAATTCTGTCTGTCCCTGAGTATGAATTCTGTGGCCCTGAGTAAGAATTCTCTGGCACTCAGTAACAATTCTGTCTGTCCCTGAGTATGAATTCTGTGGCCCTGAGTAACAATTGTGTGTCTGTGCAAGTAACAATTCTGTGTCTGTGCAAGTAACAATTTTGTGTCTGTGAGAGTAACAATTCTCTGGCACTCAGTAACAATTCTGTCTGTCCCTGAGTAACAATTCTCTGGCACTCAGTAACAATTCTGTCTGTCCCTGAGTATGAATTCTGTGGCCCTGAGTAACAATTCTGTCTCTGTGCGAGTAACAATTCTGTGTCTGTGCAAGTAACAATTTTGTGTCTGTGAGAGTAACAATTCTCTGGCACTCAGTAACAATTCTGTCTGTCCCTGAGTAAGAATTCTCTGGCACTCAGTAACAATTCTGTCTGTCCCTGAGTAACAATTCTCTGGCACTCAGTAACAATTCTGTCTGTCCCTGAGTAACAATTCTGTCTGTCCCTGAGTATGAATTCTGTGGCCCTGAGTAAGAATTCTCTGGCACTCAGTAACAATTCTGTCTGTCCCTGAGTATGAATTCAGTGGCCCTGAGTAACAATTGTGTGTCTGTGCAAGTAACAATTCTGTGTCTGTGCAAGTAACAATTTTGTGTCTGTGAGAGTAACAATTCTCTGGCACTCAGTAACAATTCTGTCTGTCCCTGAGTAACAATTCTCTGGCACTCAGTAACAATTCTGTCTGTCCCTGAGTAACAATTCTCTGGCACTCAGTAACAATTCTGTCTGTCCCTGAGTAACAATTCTCTGGCACTCAGTAACAATTCTGTCTGTCCCTGAGTAACAATTCTCTGGCACTCAGTAACAATTCTGTCTGTCCCTGAGTAACAATTCTGTCTGTCCCTGAGAATGAATTCTGTGGCCCTGAGTAAGAATTCTCTGGCACTCAGTAACAATTCTGTCTGTCCCTGAGTAACAATTCTCTGGCACTCAGTAACAATTCTGTCTGTCCCTGAGTAAAAATTCTGTGGCCCTAATAACGTTTCTGTGGCCCTAAGTAACAATTCTCTGGCACTGAGTAACAATTCTGTCTGTCCCTGAGTATGAATTCTGTGGCCCTAACTAGCGTTTCTTTGTCCCTAAATAACGATTCTGTGGCCCTCATTAACAAGTCTGTGTCCCTGAGTAATGGTTCTCTGTCCCTAAGTAACTTCTCTCTGTCCCCAATTCTCGTTTCTGTGGCCCTAACTCTGTCCCTGTCCCTAGTACAGAGCGGTCTGCCTCTGTTCAATGACTGCAGGCAAATGAAGATTTCCAAAATGGCCGCTATATATACCTCGACCATTACACAGTGCTGGCTGGCTGGCTGCTGATTGGCTGATGCGATCACATGTCGTTGAGGAATGCATTATGGGGCAGCGCGCCTTGTCTGCGCGCCTTCCCCGACATCCCCGCTCCGTCGCCGCACATGTCAGCCGCCATTTTCGGAAAAATTTCGATTCGCGCGTCCGAATTAGGCTGTTTTTCGGATTCGGCACGAATCGAAATTTTTCCGATATTCGACTCGAATTCCACTTCGGATACTTCGATTCGCTCATCTCTAGATAGAACCCCAACCTGTTAAGTCATCCAGCTGACTTGCAATAATCCAACCCCATCACAGACTCACACAGTTACCATGAGTCAAACACAATGATTTTACCTGCAATACACTACACTATTCTAGCAGCACAATAGAGGGTGCTACAGGTGTAAGAGGAACCTCTCATCTACTCATCTCCATATCTCTTGTCTCCATCAGGAACATGATAGTCAGCAGAGCTTCACCTCATTCACTAAGATTTGGGGAAAATTCCCTGGCAAAGTAAAACTTCCCTTCCAAAGTGAACACCCTATTTGCCTTTAGTAAATCAGTACCACTATCATTACTGAAGTCTACCCCAACTACTAGAGGACTCACATTGTCCATGGCACTAAAAGCTTAATGCCCAAAACATGTAAATGGTCCCTGCATTAACTTCCTTTTCCATGATGAAATAGAACCTTATTAATTTATAACACTCGTTACCTGCAAAGTGCTGGCCATTTTTATCCATACTGACACTTACATATGAAAGGGTGTTGCAATTAAATATATTAAGACAGAGTGCTAGCATTCCTGAGGCTAAACTGCGATTTTATGTCCTTTCATGACTGTATGTGGCAATTTTAACATATTATGAAATAAATATATTACATTAATTGTTATAAAACATTGTATTACCAAGCAGAATTTATTTTTCACTGCCCTTCAACTAGAATCAATGGGTGATTGATGATGACAGCAGAAAAGAACACAATAGCAAACAACTAGCTTCTTAGCTTCATTTTTATGGTACAGGTTTGAGGATAAAATATGATTAGCTTCTTTAGGAAACAACATTTATTTCCTTTGCTCCAACTGCCGTAAACCAGAAACTACTACAGACATTTTATATAAGCTTAACAGCCAATTACAATTCAGAATTAATTCTTCTGATTACTCTAAATTGGTGAAAAAGAACTCGATCTAACCAGCATGCACATGCAGTGCTTTATTAAAAGGAAACGTTCTGCACAAGCCATTTTGCAATTCACTGTCATTAAAACGACTTAAACGTGTTAACATTTGCCATCAGCTTTACAAGTTTTTAAATTCTCTTTAAGACTATGGAAACAGTATTTTGTTTATAGACAGAACTCTCAAGAATCCTCATCCCTCTGCTCATGTAATTGACTCACTATCTCTCCCAGGAGGTTACATAGACCTTGAGATCAAATTTTAGACAGCAATTTATTATTATTATTATTATTATTATAATACAGGATTTATATAGAGCCAACAGTTTGCTCAGAGCTTTACAATATAAAGGGGTACAATACAGCAACAATACAATTCATTACAAGAGGGTTAGGAGGGTCCTGCTCCTGGAAGCTTACAATCAAATAGGGAAGGGCTGATATAACAAATGTTAATAACTGTGGGGGATGAACTGAGGCTTTCCTGCAGAGATAAGTTTTAAGGAATCACCTAAAAGTAGATAGAGTAGGTGATAGTCAGACAGATTGGGGTAGAGAGATCCAGAGGATGGGAGAGGCTCTGGAGAAGTCCTAGAGACAAGCATGAATGGAGGAGACAAGGGAGCAGGAGGTCTTGGAAGGAGCGGAGAGGACGGTTTGGGTGATATTTGGAGACAAGACATTTACATTGATATAGGGCTTGGCATGTTCCCTGACATTTGTTTTTATTTCTTATATTTTTATTTATTACAGGTATTTATACAGCACCAATTATTTCCACAGCGCTTTACATACATATAGGGCTTGGCGTGTTCCCTGACATTTGTTTTTATTATTTATATTTTTATTATTTATATTTTTATTTATTACAGGTATTTATACAGCACCAATTATTTACACAGCGCTTTACATACTGTACATTCACATCACATTTAGACCTACTTCCCCAAGACCACATCTTGGCCTACTGCATCTGACTTAGCATATAACTAAGGCCAAAACTAAGGAAAATTTTTTCTAGTTTTGGATTGAGTGGAGATGGATTAGAACACCTATTAGGATTTTATCTCTGTCTGTGCCCCCGTTAAGAAGATTCACCCTCTCTTTTAGTCCTTTTTACCATTATCATTGAAAGTGAAAGATAAAGAAAATCCCAAATTTTGGGTTCTCCCCAGAAAAACAATAGAGGGAAAATCTTGCAATGGGGTCACTAGTTTTGGTGACCTGGAGGGGACCCCAAGAAATTACTTTAATTTGTAGGGATTTTCTCTCACTTCCTGTTTAGCTATGGGACAGGAAGTGATGGGAAATATCCTCAATGGGACAAACATGCTGAAAAAAAACATGTGACGGGGTTATAACTCTTCCTTGCTCTATCCAAAATGAAAAAAATTGCCTAGTTCTACCTTAATCTATGGTGAGTTACCTCCATGCCTAAAATGATGTCAGGGGTGCAGTCTTTATTGTAACACCTGAATAGAGTGTGTAATTATATTAAAGCAGACACCCCCTTAACCTTCTCAGTATTTATAGAAACACATGTTTACGTGGATCTACTATAATGTTTGCTAAGTAATAATGCAGAATGTTAACACTGGTATGCCCTGTTTTTACAAAATGCAATACAGACTTTAATTTTATTCATTCACAATGTGCTAATCACCTCTTCTTTGAATTAGTATTGTATGTGCATGGAAGCATGTGGATCTTGCACCCAACTTGAGTTTTTGGAAGGAGTGTATAGTGGGTGAATCGGCTATTCCTTGTTGTCTATGAAAAATGTTCTCTGAAATCCTTGCATTGTATATATCTTATCTAGGGAGAAGTTTTCTTTTCTCCAGCATAACCAGAGTTTCAATTTAAGTGAGTCTGGCTGTGTTCCTATTTCGCCTTTGTCTGCAGTTAGTCTATTATGCATGTGAGGTAGGGACTGATGTGAAAGTAAAATATACATAAAGTGCTGCGTAAATTGTCTCCACTATATAAACGCCTGTAATAATAAATAATTGTAGAGCACAGTACAATGCGTTGTAATGGTGCTGTTTCTTTGGTTTAATTGGTTTGCTTAGCTGTTACAAAAAGCAGTTAATGATATTCTTTTGTTTAAATATTACAGTAGCATTAGCTGCAAATACTAAAAGAAAGGCGGCCACGAGCCAGCATTTTGGGCTCATATCTTGCCTAGGGCAGAATGTTGTGATTAGCAGTTCCTTTTGCTAAGCATCAGTGCACACCAAAATAAAGCAAACTGTTTACAAACCCTGTACAATTAACATTCAGCCCTGAATTAGGTTCATTTAAGAATCCAGAACTTCCACTGAATATGGCAGGTTTTGCCTCAAAAGTCTAGTACAAAGGAGAAAGATTGTTCTTCATTCCCTTAAGTCGTCCAAATGTTCCTCAAGTTGCTTGTGATTGCCAGGGCTATTCATCAACTCACTTGGCTTTCACGGTGTTTTGTACACCTCATCAATAAGCAGTGCAAGGTATAATTACTCATTACAATGGATACAAATGTTCCAATATTCATAGGAGATATTAAAAGAGCGAGAGTGCATTGCCTCTGTATTTTAATTCATCTAGCAAAAATCCTCTCTTAGCATTCCTTAAAAGAACTTGTAATGTGCCTGAATGACAATAAAGAATGTGTAATCTGTATATTCACAGTACTTTTACAGCCTCCCTGGCAAATTCATCAGCTTTTCTTTATTCTGTTGGCTAAGCCACAGAGCCTCATAATAATTAATATCCTCCATACACAATAAAAGGTTTGTAAAAAGTACACATATAATATAGAAGGAAAACATAATGTTTATACAGGTTTTATTTTACAAATGAAAGCAGAAACATTGAAAGCTTTCTTATAGTAGAATTAAAAGCTAATCCATCACTCTAATAGGAATAAAGATACCTGCTCAAACATCTTAGGGATGGAAGAATGACCTGTTTTGAGCACAGCCCAAATTTAATACAAGGAATGTAATGTCCCCGTAGATCAGATACATGGTAACACTGTCAAGATACTTTATTATATCAGGGATTTATAGGCAGTATCAGAAGTATAGATAGCTGCAGACTGGTCCTCGCTGGCTGAGCTTTCTGGCCATTCTTCTTCTACACCCTTGGTGCTGGTTTCCTCTCAGTTGTTGCCTGGCTCTTACTCTTCTTCAGCAACCTGTGCTGAGGTTCTCCCAAACTATAAAAATGCCTTCCTGCATACATGCACATTTACAAACATTATCTTTATGTGTGTTGTTCATCTGAAGAGGCCGAGTATACATGTGTATGCATGCATGATTGTTGCTGACCTTGCTTCTTCTGAACTTGTCTGAACTTTGTCTACCTTGGCTTTTCTGTAATTTCTGATTATATATTTGATGTATGTTCTATATATATTTTATTTTATACATTCAGCTTTGGTTACCTATGTAGGAGTTAGAGAATGTGGGGTGTAAGCAGGGGCGGACTGACAACTCATGGGGCTTCCGGGCAATAGGGGATCATGGGGCCCCTGTGTCCTTGCCCAAACTCAAAAAAAACTATGAAAAAGGTACCAGGGGCATCTCATGGAGCCCCCTACTGACCCCAGGCCTTTGGGCAGTGCCCGAGTTTCCAAATGGTCAGTCCACCCCTGGGTGTAAGTTAAATATAAAATGTGGGACCTTAAGTCAGTGTGGGGTGTGCTAAAATGTCAGTACAGTTTAACAGTGTATAAGGGTGTACAAAAATAGTGATATATGTTTCTAAATCAATCAGTCTTTAAATATTAATCTTTCCCTTCCCAATACTACCCTCTATATGAGCAAATACACCCTGAAGGGTAGGCAGGGACATTGATAGAACTGTAAAAGGCTGGGGATCCCTTGGGCACTACTGAAAAGAGAAAAGCTGCACACTGTGCATGTGCTCATATTTTGCTATAAGGTACAGTATATTAGGTATACCTGGAGGCAGCCCACTCTTCCTTAAAGGCTCATCTGGAATATTAAGTTCAGTTTTGGGCACCAGTTCACAAAAAGAACATTGGGGAACTGGAGAAAGAGCAGAGAAGGCAACCAAACTGACAAGAGGCATGTAGGAGCTCAGCTATGAGGAAAGATTAGAGGAACCAAATTTATTCTCTCTTGAGAAGAGGAGATTAAGGGGGGGTATGATCAACATGTATAAATACATCAGTGGTCCATATAGTGAACTCGGTGTAGAGTTATTCACCCTGAGGTCATCACAGAGGACAAGGGGGCACTCTTTACATCTGAAAGATTTACTCTCCAAATACGAAAAGGTTTCTTCACAGTAAGAGCTGTGAAAATGTGGAATAGACTCCCTTGGTTCTGGCTAGCTCAGTGGATTGCTTTAAAAAGGCCTGGATTCTTTCCTAGATACACAGAATATAACTGGATACTAACATTTACAGGTAAATTTGATCCAGGGAATATCTGATTGCCTCTTAGGGGATCAGGAAGGATTTTTTTCCTCTGCAGGAGCAAATTGGATCATGCTTTGCTGGGGTTTTTTGCCTTCCTCTGGATCAACTGTGGGTATAGGAGTATAACTTTTTTTTTTTTTATGCTTGAACCAGATGGACTTTAGTCTTTTTTCAGCCAGACTAACTATGTAACTATGCACAAGGACACACCAGAAAAACAGTACAGCACAATGGCAAATGAAGGCGTCAAATGAGTCCCAGCAGGAAAGTAAATATCCCAACTGCCACAATTTACAACTTAGATTAATGCCTGGTACACACAGGAGAGCTTGCCATGTTAAGTGATGTTAATGTGGCAACCTCTCCTTTTGAGCTATTGTGTTCTGACAGGGAGCACTGCCCCCCCCCCTCACACACACACACACACACACACAGAACACATTGATCAGCGCTAGCAGCCATTGATAAAAGCCAGCTTCTGTCAGACAGGCCTCTGTACACACTGGCCGAATATCAGCTGGTTTATATTGAACAGGCTGATACTGGTCGGTATTCAGCCCATGTGTGCCAGCCTTAAAGTTCATATGGAATAACTTTTATTTGAACATACATTGTTAGACAAGGTGCAGCAGTTAAGACTAGGAAACATAAAAACTAGTATACAGAGCATAGGGGTTAAGACTATGTAACATACAAGCTAGCATAAGTGTACGGGTTAGGAGTATATTGTGTAAGAAGAAAGAAGCAGCATTGGTGGCCAGTGGTAATAAAAAATGACAGAGCATCAGTGGTCAGTGGAAAGAAGAATGCTGCATAATCTGTGGTCAATAGGAGAAAAATAAACCCCAAGCATGAGTTGTAGGAAGGATGGCCCACTGCCATTTGTTAGAGGAAGGGAAAAAGATGACCCATTAAACATGGACAGAGGCATGAAAAATGACCCAATGGCAGGTGTCATTAGGATCAAAGATAATGCCCCATCATTAAGGTTAGTGAAAAGACTGACCAATTGTTCCTGTCAGTGAGAAGACTGGCCAGAAACCAGAAACAATAACATATATGCTAAATAGACATTGAACAGTGATGCCAGCTTCCAGACTATGCTAACAGGCTTCCTAGAGTATATGTCATGACCAGGGGCGGACTGACAACTCATGGGGCCCCCGGGCAATAAGGGATCATGGGGCCCCTGTGTCCTTGCCCAAACTCAAAAAAGCCTATGAAAAAGGTACCAGGGGCATCTCATGGGGCCCCCTACTGACCCCGGGCCCTCGGGCAGTGCCCAAGTTTCCAAATGGTCAAGCCACCCCTGGTCATGACTGCAGGTCATATGCTTCCTTCAGTGCATCACACCATTAAGTGCTCCAGCTCCTTACCATATGCCAATGACCTCTACATTATAAGGGATCTGAAGCTCTTGAGATGATAAATATCACAACTATAGCCAGCACAGTTCGATTTTCACCATTAATAGTAATCAGATGCAACCTTGGAGACCACAGGGAAGAACAAGGACAAACCACATTGTGTAATACCACTTAAAAACCGTAAAGTTTATTTAAAGAAAGATACTTACAATGTAAAAATAAGAAATAAGCATGTGGAGCCCTGATGCTGTCCAGCCAGTGGGCACGATGATGTCATAGGTCAAGCACCAACCAGCGTGTTTCATCACAGAAAAGACATGTTAGGGGATAGAGACTCAGATGAGTCTAGCTTTTCCTTTGCAGCTACACAGACTTAAGGGAAATTGGAGCCTCATGTCTTCAAGGGGAAGCCTTGAAAAACTGCCAGCACTTGTCCTAAAAAGGCTGTGCACACCATAAAAATGGTTGTTGTCAACAAACAACAAACCAAGAGTTTGAGGCTTCATCCCTCCCAATTTTTTACAAAGCTTCCGGGCTCCAGGACCTAAACCTAGTTTTACAAATATCAGCAGAAACTAAAAATCCAGTTTCCTCCATATGACACAAGCACCCAGGAGCCCCTCAACCTGCATGGGTGGCACAAAACCTTTTTAAACCATGACATGCACCATACTGTTACAATAGTTAGATATACTGTATATAGATATAAATATATAGGTGTAGATATTTTAGAGGGTAACTCAAGACAAATACATAAAGTGGCTTTAACTTTGCTTTGACAAAGTTTTGTTGGTTACGTAAAATTCTAACAGGAAATACTTACAATAATTTTAGGAAAGAGGAAACATGGAACTACTCATGATTGAAGGGGCTGATATATTTGAGATTTCCCTTGTCTGCAATTGTTTTGAAAGAAAAATAACAAGTGTTATGAAAAGTTCTTGATTCTACAACAGTAGTCTAGACTGCCCAAAGTGACACACAAGATAAATTTCATGAGAGAAGTATGGGTGCTCCCATTGCTTGTCTCATTAGACAATGCTAGATACTTATTAGAGTAAGACTTCAGCATATTTTCAGACCTGGAACAAGCACACTGGAAATGAGAGAAGGAAAAGGGTCAGAATTAGTTAATCCTATATTTTTTCTAGGTCACTAAGTACTAAAGCATCTGAATAACAGCAGGAGATAAAGCTTTTACAAAGGAATGCAGTAATGGCAGTTTCTATTAATTCCTCAAAACATTTCTGGGAAACATATAGTATTTGCTTTTCAAGCAAATGCCCAAGCACCAGGAAATTGATCTTTCACAGTTGTGGACAGAAACCCATTTACCTAAAAAAAAAAAAAATCATTTATTGTACAGCATACTGTAGCCGAGCAGGAAGGATGGTGTAAGATTGCAGCTCCACTTCTATTCATGCGAGTGGTCCCTTTTTCATCTTGCCTTCTGTCATGACTCTATAGGATTCATGTCTGTTGGTCATGTTTTAGGATGAAAAATACTATAATTTATATTTATAAGATGTATACCACCTTGAATATCAATTTCCTGTTTGAAAAGTAATCAGTCCTTTGAAGTTTGAAACTTTTTTTTTAAGATTCTGTTTATTAAGGTTTTTCAAGTGTACAAAAATAGAAAGAAAGACATTACAAGTTTCCCATTCACATCTTAGGGTGATCACAGAACCTCTCCAAGGGATCTCCACACAGGGAGAGTAAAAGGAAGTATGCACAAATAGAAACTAATTGCTCTATAGGGGAGGGAGGGAGGGAGGGGGAAAGAATAGAGTGACAGGATGGGTGGGATGGACAGGAAGGGGAGGAAAAGGGGTATGGGAAAAATATCAAATTACAACATGGTCACAAATGTATGCAGTAAAGACAATGTATCCAGTTAAAATGACAGCCATAGCTGAAGAAGGTACATCCAGCTAGGGGCTCCAGACTTTCAGAATTTTTTTAAGGCAGCCCCAAGTTAGCTAATAAAGGTTAATTCTGCATTAGTCAGAGAAAGGTCCATTACCAAACCTAGTAAGCAGGATTTAGGAGGCATTAGTAGAAGAGTCCCTAGTAGATCTGTCATATATCACACTAGTAGTGAAGAATAGAAGATCATGTCTAGAGATTTCTATCCACTTTCTCACATCTCTAACATTAAAACAGATAAAATGGCTGGATTCAGCTGGTGTAGCCTATAAGGGGTAAAGTATTCTCTGTGTAAAAATTTTAAACCCAGAGGAAGCCACATGCACACTCCAAACCACCATAAATCTGGCATTTCCATACTGAGTTTGCTGTGCCATAATATTAACCATTTAAATGTCTGTGAGTTAGGAAGTGCTCAGATTTACAATATTGAAGAGAAATTAGGCCCATTGTGAAGGATACCCCATTGTTGGTGTCAGTGACATTAAAAAGGCTGTCCAATATTTGGTATCAGTGGTAAACTGCCCTGTGTCAAAAAGAAGATTGTCCCATTACTGGTGCTAATGGAAAGACTGTCCCATTATAGATGTCAGTGGGAAGAATGCCCTATTATTGTTGTCATTGAAGACTTCTCCATTCTTCGTACCAGTGGGATAAGTAAAGCATGGGTATTCAATGGTCACTTTGGTAGGCATTTCATGTCCCCTGCTGATATCAGCAGTGCAACTCTGTTTCCAATGCAGTTCCTCCCCAGTGAGGCAGCCTAAAGAAATCACCTCATTTTCCTTTTAATATCGTATTACAATGTAAAGTTGCTTAAAAAAATATGTCAGCCATGGACTTATTATTGCTATACCTGTGGTATATGACACGGTTTGGAAATGTGTTCATTTGTGTTAGTTGATCAATAGTAGGTTGTTAGGGAGGTACTTTCCTCATGGTTATTATTTTCATGATAACAACTTTTGTAAGAAAAAGCAGCAATATCTGTGATCACTTCAATAGATTTGTGTTTTTTATGATAAAAAATAAAATAATTTGATGGTCATTCAGACAATATGTAAAAATTCTCGGAGATGTCTTAAAAAAAATGAAGGTACATTTAAAGGGATTTATGTTACCTTCACTTTGCTGAAATATCCTTCCTTATTCATTCTTCCTCTCACCTCTATCTTTGTTGATATGTTATATCTATAGGGTTATTTTTTACATAGCCTTTGATTTACTTTATATATGTATAAATGCAAAGTTAAATAATTTTTTACTATATTTCTTATTAAATTACTTTTTAACCTAGTAAATGTATTAGCCTTGGTGACCCTTTTTAAATTATTTGGATGTTTGCTGAGAATGTCAGTGGAGTCCAAGTAATTTAAAATAAATCTGATAGCCATATAATTTAAAATATTTATATTTGAAAAATTGTATCCTGTGATATATGTTCTTATGTGGAAAAATATATTAATGTGGATCACCAGGCAGGGGGAAATCATTCCTAGCCAGGCTGCTAGATGATTCAGGAATATATCCTGCATGAAGGTCTCATTAACTGTCTATTAATAACTATCAGTTGTGCAACCATATAGTTACAATACATACCTTTAAAGTGTCTTGCAGATTGTGTGGCAAATACTTAGTGTATGTGCAAAAATAGCATTAAAGAGACACTCCAATCAAAAAAAGATTAATACAAATTAAAAAAAAAATATGCAATAACAATGTTTTATCTTTAAGACTGAGACCCCCACTTTCTGATTCTGAAACCTCAAGTGTACCTTCTTACATGTGTAAATGCCTGTTCATTTATTTTGGTGCAGTTGTTCTCAGGTTAGAGATTTCTGCACTGAATAAAAGTATACATCAGTGTTTTGAAAAATCAACCGAAGTTATATCATATACTTAAATGATAAGTTCACCTTTTAGACAAAAATAATAAATGCACATTTTTTTGCAGGTAAAAAAATTTGCATTTATTATTTTTGTCTACAGGAGCCTGGAAAGTATTGCACCAGTGATCAGTAGATCGCTGATGCCATGCAGGTCTCCTGTAGACCTATCAGAATATCTGCTTGCCATATGGGATGTACGAGCAAGCAGATATTCTAGCCTCAATGAACTACCATGGCACTCCACAGCATCGTGATAGTTCATTGAAAACAACAAGCCTACATCCGCTAAGGCTGTCGAGACTTGCAGTTCATTTATTCATGGAGGTCTGTAAATGAATGATGCTGCCGTGTGGGCGGAGCCCCACACTGCCGTGCTGTTTTCAAATTTGACAGATAGTATGGGGAGACTCCTCCCTGTACTATCTGTCAGAGGGTGGGGGGGCAGCGGGTGCAGCTGCGGCTATGGGAACATGTTACATGTTCCACCCTAAAAACAGGTGGAACAAGTAACATGTTCCCAAAGATGAACTCAATCTTTAATAAAGCCATGACACTTAACCCTTACTGAAAACATTAAGGGCCCATTAACACTTCTTGTGCACTGTTCATATGTTAACGCACACATGTAACATGAGTTATGTCATGCATTACCTTGCATTGAGGTTAGACACCCATAGTGCCATTGATCTCATCTCAGCTGTAACTTACTTTTTTGGTCCTCCCTTAAGCACCTACTGTACCCAACACCAGCGTGCAATACAAATCTATTATAGGGTGAAGTAGAAACAAGGTCTAGCAGCCAACTTTTCAGTAAACTTCTAAAAGGGCCGTTGGACTTCTTGTAGGATATCTTGTCTGCTCACTTCTACAGTGGGGAAAATTATTTTTTTGATCCCTGCAGATTTTGTTAGTTTGCCCACTTACAAAGAAATGAAGGGTCTATAATTTTTATCATAGGTGTATTTTAAATGATAGACATAGATTATCAACCAAAAATCCAGAAAAAAACACATGATACAAAAGTTTTAAATTGAGATGCAGTTCAGTGAGTCAAATAAGTATTTGATCCCAATGCAAAACGTGACTTAGTAGTTGGTGGGGGAAACCCTTGTTGGCAAGCACAGAGGTAAGACATTTCTTGTAGTTGATTATAAGGTTTGCACACATCTCAGGTGGGATTTTGGTCTACCATTCTTTACAGATCTTCTCTTGGCTGTCGCTTGGCAACTCAAAGTTTCAGCTGCCTCCAGGAATTTTCTATAGGATTAATGTCTTTATACTGGCTAGGCCACACCATTACCTTAATGTGCTTCCTCTTGAGCCATTCCTTTGTTGCCTTGGCAGTATGTTTTGGGCCATTGTCATGCTGGAAGACCCATTCACGAACCATCTTCAGTGTTCTGGCTGAGGGAAGAAGGTTCTCATCTAAGATTTTTACAATCTTGGCCCCGTCCATTGGCCTCTCAGTAAAGCAAAGTTGGCCTGTACCAGAGAAACAGCCCCAAAACATAACTTGATTGTAGGGATGGTATTCTCAGGGTCATAGTTGGCATTTTTCTTTCTCCAAACATGGCGAGTTGAGTTAATGCCAAAGAGCTCAATTTTGGTCTTATCTGACCACAGCACTTTCTCCCAATGCTTCTCTGAATCATTTATATGTTCATTGGCAAACTTCAGATGGGCCTGTACATGTGCCTTCTTGAGGAGGGGGACCTTGTGGATGCTGCAGGATTTCAATCCTTGGCAGCGTACTGTTACCAATGGTTTGTTTGGTGACTGTGGTCCTAACTGCCTTGCGATCATTCACAAGCTCCTCCCATGTAATTCTGGGCTGATCCCTTACTTTTCTCATGATCATCCTTACCCCATGAGTCGAAATCTTGCATGGAGCTCCAGTCCAAGGGCGATTGATGGTTAATTTGTATTTCTTTCATTTGTGTATGATCATTCCAACAGTTGTCTACTTCTCACCAAGCTTCTTGATGATGGTCTTGTAGCCCATTCCAGCCTTGTGCAGGTCTATAATCTTGTCCCTGACATCCTTTGACAGTATTTTGGTCTTGCCCATGATGGTGATGAGGTTTGAATGGCAGAAAGAGATTCTGTGGACAGATGTCTTTATACACATTACGAATTGTCGTTAGGAGCACCTTCTTAAATTGACAGGACTAATCTGTGTACCACATGAACACATAGCCAGTCTGTGGGAGCCAGAATTATTGCTGGTTCGTAGAGGATCAAATACTTATTTTACTCACTGAACTGCAACTCAGTTTATAACATTTGTATCATGTTTTTTTTCTAGATTTTTGATTGATATTCTGTCTCTATCATTTAAAATACACCTATGATAAAAGTTACTGACCCCTCATTTCTTTATAAGCAGGCAAACTTACAAAATATGCAGGGGATCAAATAATTATTTTCCCCGCTGTATATCAGAGCATTATTTGTCAAAATTATGATGACAATGCATAATGCTAAGGCTGTCATACTACATAGTAGGCTAAATGTCGATGTGCCCACTCACTCACTTAACTTTGGCATGGACTTGCTCATCACTGGACATAAAGAACAAACATAACATTGAAATCCTCAACATCACTGTAAATGTGAGTTTCTGCTCTTACTTATATTAGTGATGTTACTTACTTTTTCACTCACTTTGCTCTTCTTTTAGTTCAGGTTTTCAGTTCTAGAACCACCATGTCTTGCCATTGCTGCTCTCTTTTTTGGGGGGTATGAGAAATGACCTTCCCCAAACAGGATAGTGCGCTAAACCTGTAGGTAAATAAAAGAACCAAAACCTTCACTATATGGAAGAATGAGTTTGATAATAAAGTTTGCAGTGCCTCTACCCAGGACAGGGCCTATGTGATGAGAGGGGATTTCCTTCATGGGAAATTATCCAGTTATCTAATAAAATTAATTGGGAGCAGAGAGACTACTGCAACCCACATATAATATTAACCAGAAGTATATACAGTAGATGAACACAGGTATGGAAATGAAAAAGCTTTATCTAAAAAAAGATTAATAATAGTAGATACATCCAATGTGCAAACACTTACTATTATCAAAGGGACCAACAAGAGTCCTAGTGGAATTGTATACATATACCTGTGTATATATAGTTATTAAAAGAAATACTGTACCTCCAGATGAATGTTGTAGCAAAGTTCAGTTGCAGGGGTGATGCAGCATCCATCTTTGTGTGGAAAACCAGAAGACAGGATCAGCAGTGATTTGAAGGTCCTCCAACTGTTGTCCAACCAGCCTGAAACACAGCTTTTCACATGAAGAAACTGTAGTGTGGCACTGGAACTTAAAGTCAGCCTATCTACTCTGCACTTTATTCCCTGTCTAGTAGTTTTAAATCTGTCATGCAATGGACCTCTAACTACCTTGCTCTAGTCTAGGCTGATAATCGAGCCCTAAGCTAAAACAAGCTATGAAACTCCAGACCAGAAGGGACAGGGTTAGCTATGATAATAGGAGCTACATATAAACATTATTGCATTAAAACAGGTTCACCTACTATTATACTGGAAGGTGACCATTACATACACTACAAGCAGTAGGGCAGACCTAGCTATCTGGCACTGTGAATGTGAGATAATAACAATAGGACAGAAATACTCATACTCATACAATACTGGGCAGCTGCATTAAAACTATCAGAACATAGGAGTAAGTGCATAAAAGTATATTCTGGTCTAGATTTAACAGCATGGACAGGGCATGTGGCTGAGGCTTTCTCTTTCTTTCTACTTCCTCCTTCTGAAGTTTTTTAAAGCCAGCTTCTTGGAGACAGGAAGTGCTAATACATAATTATACATATCACTGCAATATTAACAGCTAACAATAGAGGGCAGCGGATGCCATTGCTGTCTTCTACAGTATATCACAAACTTCTTGCATCCTCTCTCTTCTTTTGGGTTTGAAACACTTTCTGTTTCCCCATTGAGTTTTCCTATTCTGTCTGACACCTGTTATCTGGACAGGATGTGATTTCTCTAATGAAGACAATTAACAAAAAAAAACTGACAAGCTTTTTAAACCTTCCTCATTCTACTACAAAATAGCCTTGCAACTTCACAGCTGTTTCCTGCAGTGCTTGCCCAAAGTGCACTTTTTGAATGGTCTGCAGTCCTCTGGGACCTGTGAAGTGTCCCAGAGGGCTGCGGGGGGGGGGGGGGTGGAATTCCAGCTCAGTTCACCGTGGTGAACTGAGCCGGAAGTGGGAGCGGGTACCTGTCAAAACCAGATACCTGCTCCCCCCTTCCCCCCAAAAGGTGCCAAATGTGGCAGCTGGGGGGGGGGGAGGAGGCAGATAAGCAAAGCTTCCACTTTTGGATGGAACTCCGCTTTAAGAATTGGTAATTTGATAAAGGGGTACTGAGGGTTTCAAGACTTCTAGAATGCTCATGCATTTTAATGAATGCCTATGCAGACACCCCAAAGTTCAGTTTATATTATGTTGGAAGTTTAATACTCCCTACAATTCTTTAAAATCATTTCACAACTAGAAAGTAATTCTCAAATGAATACATAGAGAATATTCACTTGTTGGGATTTAGAATTTTGATATTCAAAAGCGTAAATTATCCCAAATATGACCGACATAAAGATTCCTTTCTCTAACCAGTTCATTGTTCAAGTGTTTTATTTTCATCTACTGTATTTCTATTTCAGTAGTAAATATAGTAGGAATCTTTCTATATTACCTGATCTCAAGATTCTTTACTCTTTGGGGTTGATTTGCTAAAGGCAAATAGTCTGTTATTTAGCAAGTGAAGATGAAAGTTGTAAGGGAATTGTCTCCAGAGATTAGTAAACGTGACAAAAATTGTACTTTGTAAGGAATAGCCAATCACAAGGGGAAAAAAAATTTTTTTTTGCACATGATTGGATGATGGATGCCATTAGAGCTTCACCTCATTCATGAAGCTCTGGTGAAAATTCCCTGGCAAAGCGAACAGTCTATTTACCCCTAGTAAATAACCCCTTTGATACCACTTCATTGGCAAAATAGTGGATGTGATCATTTAAAACTAGTGCTACTTACAGAGACTATAGGCGAAAATGTTCTGCGTTATTTATTGCATAAAGACATTGTTAATTATTATTTCTAGGGTAAATTGTATTGGGGAGAATAAAATATCTGTAACACTTATGTCATATTTTGCATAGCATAACAAAATTACTTTCAGTGATTAAAAGGAATAAAGTTAAAAAAAGGTGGCATTAGAAACAGTTGAAAAGCAACACAACTGGAAAATAACCCAACTGCAGGAAACTGAAATTATTTTTGGTACCGGATATTGCTTTTCATACATTTTTATCATTGCTCCTATAGTTTGCTTCTATTAAGATATTAATTGGAAATAAGGAAATCTTGTTCAGCTTCCTCTAAGCTCAGTGTGATAAAAGCTGCAGCAAAAGCTTGACTGGCAGTTTCTCTAGCAGGTGAGTAGTGAACGCTCAATTTATAAGTGTCATAAACTTGAAAATGTCTCTGTTGAAATGAAAGCATAAATGTGAGTCTCTCAGCATCAGTAAGAGTAATAGGGACGGGAAGGTCTATTGGGTCCAGATTGTTTGCATGCTTTTCTGTCATACCAGTCCTTCATCTAGCCTTGTGATGTGAATGCTAGATAAATTCTGACATTGGTGTTAGATGATTTCTTATTAGTTTACTCTATTATTTTTGTCTGAAGCACACTGTACCTGTCATGCTGTGCATCTTGTTTGCACAGATGGCAAAACGGTTAAAATGTTGAAAGAATATTAATCATATATACACAGGTTTTTTCTGCCAGAGCGTGCCAGTACCTTGACCGCTGTGCTGTCCTGAAAAACCATACTTACACATTCAGCTAATCCATTGTTGTCTGGTACAACATGCCACACCACCATCTTCTCTTACCTCATTAGGGAGCTGGTCTCTTCCAGTCTTTAGCAGTTGGACCCCTGTTGATGCACACCTGCACATGTGTAGTGTGCTATAGATTGCCTCAAAGTCTCCTGGGATGCATGACGTGAGTATTCCAGGAGGCTTTGCGCAGGGAGAGATATCATTTTCACCTAGGTCAAAAAGCTAGAAGTGCAAGGTCCCGCAAAAAAAGGTGTTTTAGGATAAAAAAACAAACAAAAAAGTGATGGAATTATGAGAAGTGATTAAAGGTGATGAATGGTCTGCTTTCCTTTGATATGGGCATCATCAGTTAAGTGTTGTTTTCTGTAAGGCTGCATTCACACCTGAGTGTAGCAATTTACTGGTGTTTTTATTTGAAAGTTTTTGAGCATTTTTAGATGTGTATTACAAGTGTTTTAGAAGTGTATTACTAGCGTTTTACAACTTCAGGCATTTTTGTTTAGCCAATAGAAAGCACTGGAGGGAGGAGAGGGGAAGTTAATTAGGGGTGGAGAGCTGCTGTTTGAGCAGAAAACATGGGACAAAACGCTCAAGTCACACGTTTTCAGGTGTTTCTATTGAAGTCTATGGGGCCACAAATGCGTGTAATCTGTCAAAAAGAAGCTTGTGTACTTTTTCAAGCAACAGGGATTTTGTTTCAGGCAACAGAACACTCATATGTGAACAGGGGCCATTGAAATGAATAGGATTTGGCTTGTTGAGCAATTTAGAGCTACAAGCTTCACACATAAAATCGGTCAAGTGTGAATAGGGCCTTAAGAAAAATTGATGAATACTGATTCAGGTTATATTAGTTTACATCAGTTTGCACATCTGTCTCCAGTTCAGTTTACATCAATCCTTTTCTATTTGATTTTCTGGACCTGGGCAAACTCAGAGGTAAGGCCACAAGTCCACTTACAATGTACAATAGTCTGTTCGTAGACCTGCATGGAGCTAACAAGCAGACCTGATTGTAAACTCCTTGTAAAAGGGGTCTATGGTTTTTTTTTGTCTAGATAGAAGTTGGAAGCTGTTTTTGTGTGACATAAACTGAACCTATGTGTTACTCTCCATAGCTACACATACTTGTGGGTGGGTGCAGCAGGATGCAGTGGCAGGAAATACACAAAGTCCAGTTGTAGATAAAATAGTACTTGTATTGCTAAAAATGCCAACTACAAACAACCCCAGTGGGAGAGCGCCACTAAGGGTAATACAGTTCAGTTGTTGGCAGAGAGTCAATGTGTAAAGATGCACTGATAGTGTCTGTCTTCAGGAGGTGAAATGTGGCCTGGCTAGTCCGGTCACAAAAGGAAGGCTACAGTATAAGATTGGTGTCCCTAGCCTGTCCCTACTCATTATGAGCCTTTCCCTACCATTAGCACTTCCTCTGACATGAGGTTTCTCTTTCCCTATCCTAACAACTCTGCAAAATGTGTTCCAAAACCCGGGGGCATGGACTTATAAAGACTCTACTGACCCAAAGATGGCCACCAGAGGTCACCTGGATGCAGCATAGCCAACTGGAATGCTACCTCCAGGAACCAGAAACTATAGAGAAACCGAGTTCCTCTCCAGGCAGTGATACTGCTTTGGTCAGGCACCAACTACATCAGAGGAAGCAAACTGCATCTGCTTACACACTCACTTTTCTCCCCTAAGGCACCATATGGCCACTAGGAGTGATGTAAGGAAGCTCCATGTAAACTCCAAGTCCTGACAAGAAGCTCACAAAGAGCTGATAACTCTCTCCACTATAAGAACTGGCATTGTAACATGGGAGAAAAGGACCTGAAGTTTCCCTTAGCTCCTGATAACTGAATAAAACAAAGGAAAGGTCAGTATGTGCACTTGGAGAGGCCACCTATAATAGGTGCTGGATTAAACTTTGGCTGCTAGATGGAGATGACCATCCCTACTGTACATTACACATATGTAGGTTGCACCAAATTATTTTTACAAACTGACAGCTGAAAGAAGAGGGGGCTTTTAAGAGATAAACTTTAATGTGAATCTAATGTCTATGTTTATGCACTTTAAGTTGTTATTGGGTACATTACAATAATGAGTTTAATGTAAAATCTTCTCTTCTTTGAGTTGAATAATTTTTTTCTAGTTTTTGTAAACAATTTAAGAAAGCTTTATTGTAATTTACTTTCAAGATCAAATCAATATTATTTTGATGTATTGTTGTGGGGTCCTTAAACGGTGTGGGGACCCTAGTTCGCTAACTATTCTGCCTATTTGGTAATCCACTGCACCTACCAGGTAAACCTGTTTCATGGGCAACATACTCATGCAGGTCCATTCTAAGGAGACACTATAATTAAATGCAAAAATGTACAAAATTACATATGTTTATATGTATATGGAAGTACATGTATAATGCATATCAGCAATCCCTTAATTGCAGCCAATCTTTGCTCCCTTGCAGAGATAGAAGTCAGTGGAAACTTCACTTCTTGGTGTGTTGGATGTTGCACACTCTGGCTCACCACCCACCACCCTGCAGCTTTGAAGGGAAAAGCAATTGATACAGTGACTGGGAAGAGGGGGAGTCAAAGTAAAGATACAGAGGCAACCAACACACTCCAAAATATTAGATTTTGAAGGTTCTTTGACAAGAAAGCAAGGATTCTGATGCTGATGGTTCTACCAGCTGTAGAAGCTGTACTTTCATATACTGTTATTTATTTTTTATTATTATTTATATTTAATGACAGGGGCTCTTTAAGTTGCCCATTCAGCACTAAAAGAAGAAACTCAAAAAAACGGAAGGTGGAAAACCTTGATCCTGCATGAACTAAAATGTTTGCTTGTAATATTTAAATACATGAAAGGGGAGTTATATAAAGCTATAAGCAACGTCCAAAGCTGTTTTAAATAACACATAAATACATTTCTCTAGCAAAATGTTGACGTTAATGTTAGTCATACAACATGCCTTGAGCACTGTTTCATGGCAGTTGCCCTTTATTAAAATGTTTTTTTTAACTCATTTACCAATAATTTACCATGAATGTGATTATTTTGTTCATCGGTGAGAAAAATTAAGGGGAAAAAAGTAAGAATGTCATGCTAAAAGCATTTCATGTGTTCCCTGATATTTTTACTTATTTATTCATCTTTGCCTTGACACTTCATGAAATGTCTGAAATTATATAGAATATCTGCTTCTGAAAAGCATTTGACATCTAAATGTTGGTGACCTTATCTTTCCTTTGATTACTCTGAAGTCAATTGTAACATGTAAACTTTGACATGACAGAACAGTGGTTTTCTGACATTGGTTGATTTTCTATACAATCAGGACAAGAAGACAGGATGAGTGGAGACCTTTGCAGGAAAATAACTGCAGTTATAGTGTAACATAAGAAAGAGACTACAAAACAGCTAAAAACTTGCTTACTATAATAACCGGTGTATGTGCTCTATCAAAGTGACCAAAGCAGAGGGAAAGGTAATGATATCATTAAGTCCTGACACTGTGCTAACATCCTGAGAGGCACAATGACATTCAAACGTCAGACTTTTCTTGACACCCCCCCCCCCCCACATGGATTTAGATGGGAGCTCATCACAATGGGCTAGGAATCTGCAGTTGATCAATGTTATTTTAAAAAAACAACAAAAAAGCTAAACATTGTGTTGTCCATCATCCTCAATAAATTTATCGGTCCAGACAGTGGAAAAGAACCTCACCTGGATCATCCCACTCTGATGCATTTAAAACAGTGTTAAAACTCAATACAAACATTGAATATATTCAAAATATATAAAGCTTGCAAGCTGCTATAGTGGGTTATATCATTCCACCAACATACAATGAAAATCATATATATAATAAATAATAATCCCTCCAAAATATGAAGTGTTGTGCCTTTAAAATTATAAAGTGCTTAAAAACATCATACATCATCTGCTACACACTTAATGCGACTCTCATATAATTCAGCAAAAAAACATGTAAATACTTAGTGCAGAGCTGACCCTTTGAGGACCAAGGGACGTATTTGTCCCATGTTTTTAATTGCCTGTATCATCTGATTAAAAACTTAAAACTCTTTTTTTTTTTTGGTTTGAGTCAAAATATTAGTTCTTATCAACAAACAACAAATGGATCTAGCTTTTTGCCAATTATTTCATGAAATGGCTTAGTTACAGCAACTGAAGTGTACGAACTTTAAAAACAAAAAATTTATTCTTTTGGCGTTCCATAATCTTATGGTCCTTAAAGGGTTAAGAAAAGTAAAAAGGTCCCCTTGCACCATTAAACATATTATATGCAAAATGCAATATTATCAACTAAATAAGCAACTGAACAATAAATCAAAAAATATATCAAGAAAAAATAAAGTCTTCCACAATTTACTGTGATGTTAGTATCCTGTGTCTTTAAATATATGCCACCACTTGTGCTGCAATCAATTAATACTGAGTGAATACACCATCACCAGATGTAGGCTCATCTCCACTATATGAGTCCACAGATTATGCTCAGTCATAGTGCGCTTTTGTCCCTTTGATGGACCATGACAGATTCCTTGGTGCAGCCAACGTTAGTGTCCACAGCTTACTGCTCACCTCCTTCTTTATCTCCACTCTGCCACAGGCTTTACTCTATCTTTCTTATGCTGGAACTCTTTAAAATTTACATCAAATTGCTATGCAAGCAGGATGGATGATGATATCGATTGTAGAGCTTCTAGATGAAATAGGAAGTGCATTGTGGCCAGTTACCAAATACCCTTAAAGCTCTTCATCAGAGCTGCCACTGAGATCTCCAATTAACTTTCCCAAATCTATGGCATTAGATATATATTGCCAATTGTCTCTGTAAATGTTGCCTAAATTCAGGCTTACCTATTACACACTGTGAGAGCTGCACCCTATTTGGGGAATTTGGCAACACATAACTCATTACACCTAAGAAAAAAAATATACCCAGGATTTTTTCCATGTTTGGAATCGTAATTTCATTCTGTTAAATATTATGTTGGTTGTTGGATTATAAAACCTTGTCATCTGTCTGTAATATATTATATATATATACAATACAAGACAGATATGCCTATAACAAGCAAAATGCTACCTACTTCCTAGCGAAACTATGTTCTGTATACAATAGTAATACACTGAAAAGTTACTTAGCTCTGATTATAGAGGATTCACAATCTCCGTAGGCAACGTGGACCCCAGGATGGCTCTAAAACGGTTACAGAGAATTGAGCTACAAGCATCTTCAGGTTCTGGATGAGATCTTCTTTGGTGTTAAGTCATCTTAGAATCCTTCTTTTCAGCATTCATTGTTGGCTTTTATTTGGAAAGTTTTACCATCCTACATGGATGTGGCTCCTTTTGCAATAATGTGTTTCAATGGGAGAAACATTCTCCAATTCGACCTCTTGTAACATACATGCCATAGGTCATATATGTCAGAAAGTCAAGCTATTCTTAACTATTGATTAACTTAACTTGTTGATTTCAGCTACATATTTAAATGTAGAACAATAGAAGAGTCCAGCATACAACAATGGTATCTACTGTAAGTTCTCATTCTTGTAGAAGATAGCTTGTGTAATTGTTACCAAGGCATTTGTTTGAGGAGTCCACGCAAACAAACTTAAAGCAGAGTTTCAGCCGAAAAAAAAAAAGTCAACAGCTACAAAAACTGTAGCTGCTGACTTTTAAAATACAGCCACTAACCTGTCCCTCAGTCCAGCGGTGTCCTCACCACCGCTGGTTTCACTGTCCGTCTTCTCTCTCTGGCACCAGCATCTTTAGTGTGGACACCTGGCTGTGACAGCTTGCGGTTTCATAGCCGGGTGCCCACTGCGCACGCGCGAGAAGAGCTGCGCTATGAGAATGGCCCCGAAGTCTTCTGGGACCTGTCACTTGTCCAAGAAAACTACATCAATAAGGACAGCAATGATAAGTGAACTGCTTAACTTGCTGAGCAAACCTTTTGGCGCTATATAAATACTGTATAATAATAATAATAATAACTTATGTGGCTGTTTAAAGCTGGACACTTTGTAAAATGTGCTGGATTACTATGGGTTAAGTTCAGCAAGGCTCATAGCACCTTGTGGACTCATCTCATCTAATTTACAATTTATTTATGTTACTGAGCACCAAGTGCATAGTTACCCCTTACTTCTGGTGCTCTGGTGCTGGACCTTGAGGTCTTAGCTCCTGCAGCTTCAAAGTTGTGTGCAGCCACTCTGCCCACCTTTCCCCTCTTCCTGCCTAATTACAGAGAACTTATTCACAAAAGCATCTGTGAGGAGGGGAGGGGCAGGCAGAAGCCCTGATTTCTGACACAGCAGCAGCTGTCAGAGTGCCAGGAGTATACTCAGCGCTTACCACAAACGTCAGTTGTAAATGAAATAATTCCAGGAGGTAGCATGCACCTTATTGGAATTATTCCATAATAATCCAGCACATTTTAGAAAGTTGCTGAATTCCTACCTGTCAAGTTTAAATATTCCTATATTCGTTTAAATACACATTTACACTGCACATAAAAACAGTAGGAATTAGTGTGGAAAGATAAGTAAATCACAGCATCTAAATTGAATTTACTTGCCTTGAGTTAAGAGTGGCTAGAAGGAAGATGCTGAAAGTATGCCACAATTTTTAGTGTACTGTCTGCATAGTGTTACATTTGTCCATGCATTACCACAGTTTAGTGCTATGGTACCATTAGTGTGACTGCAAGTCGTTAATGTTGTTATCACGATAGCTTAATCCATCCCATTCCTGCAGGCCTGACACTATCAAACTAGGCTACTAAAAAAACAAATATTTTGATCACACCCCTAATCTGTGAGATACACTTTTTGATCAGCTCTTAACACTATTTATTATAAGAACAACCTCACCCAATCTGTTTTGTGCCGAATGAAACAGGCCTTGATTTATGGAGGTTAATAAATAGCAGAATTGATGGAGTTTTATTGTTTTTAATAGTAAGCATCAATCTGGGCGGGGGATCTCAGGTTCATACAGGGTTTAGGTGTGCTTTAATACACTGATTTTAAGGTGTTGTCATGCATGCTAAATTTACTACTGCTGGAATTATTTTCTAATTTAAAAGCATGTTATCATCACTAATTGCAGAGAAGAACAAAGAGAATATCTTTGATGGTATGTAGTGAAATCATCTTCCTTTCATTAGAGAGTACTCACACCTCATGAAATATTAATTATCGGCTTTCATTTGATATAACCACAGAACATTGGCTTGCATTTTGTACATCTGAATTAATTCTGTCTTCTACAGCAATAGCAAACAGTGCAAATACAGCATATTGTAAGTAATTGTGCTACTTCTAGCACATTACGCACTTGGTTTAATTTAAAGACAAGCATTTTCAAAAGGTTAACATAAGGGTAGGGTTGATAAGACAGTTGAACAGCTTGGCTTCTAGCAGCACCCTCCATCAACAAGACTTCTCAGAAAGAAAGGCAGCTTAAAATATGTTCTTTAACATTCCATCCTATATGGGTTTATTTTAGAACTGCTTTCTAAGCATCACATTTCTGTGATCACTTGCATATGTAATCAATGAAGTAAAGGGGTAGAGATGAGACCCATTGATAATGCTTCTGTTGAGCTGCGAATTGGAATTATTGATGGCCCAAATTAAAGTGGAATTAAACCTACATTGGATGGGGTGAGCTCCCAACAAACACACACTTGCCTATTATGCTACAGCTCCTGTACTCCTTTGATGACAGGTCCAACATGCTGACATTACTGCATTCCCTGCCACTGCCATTTTTGTGGGTCCAGTTACAATGCATGCCAGTAGGACAGCCAGGATGTACATTGCACAGTGCATGTGCCATGCAGCATGCACATAACAAAGACAAAATTGCTAAGAAAAAGTTTTTGTCAAAAGAGACTTCAAATGTCTTTTCAACCAAAACCTCTACGAGGGGAAATGGAGCTAAACAGAACACCTGACTGTAAAGATCGGTCACTGATGCAAAATTCATATTGAATTTCCTTACAACTTAAAGTGGAACTAAAGACTTAATACTCACCTGGCCAATAGTCCTGCACCAACATCTTCTTTTGAGTGCTGGTCTTTGGGCCTCTTCAAAGGGCTGGTGGTGAATGACATCACTCCTGATCATTTGCAGAAAGCCATCATCTCAGCATTCAGAGACCAGCCCAGCACTGGAGACTAAGCTGTGCATGTACTGCTAAGTTTACAGCGCTAGAGAAGATGGAGAGCAGGCAGGAAGGGGCATTTTATTACAGAAGAGAACGTGCATGTCTATAATGCAATAAAAGCCCAACTGCTCACTGCTTCTTAAAGCAGAACTTCAGTTCCACTTTAATTTGCCTTTTGCCACTAGATGAAAAACAAAAAAATACAAGTAGTCTATAAAAGATTAGTAAGAATTGGCAGTAAGGTTATTGATAACTCCAATCTTTTCTGTCTTGCAGGGCTATGGTGCTGCTGGTATCTGATGTTTCCAGGTGTGTCAGATGTTGTGTTTCTCGATGCACACTGTGGTTTTACCTGTGGGCCACTATGTAAATACAGGGACAACAAACAAAGATTTATTCTGTATGTAGTGCACCCGTAGGTGTTGGCTTTGATGAGTATGCAGGTACAGCTTCTAACTGGTTTGGTGGTGCCCTAGTGAAATCCCATGACACATTAAGACAGACAATTTTAAATAATATACACCTTTATTTAGTGGCAGCTCCACACTGGAAATAAAAGAAATGATTAATGTAAACAGACCAAAAAGTTTCAATAATCAAAAGTGGTGTAGCTAGGCACTTGGCTAAGAATGGAGAGAAGGAAGACTCTACTTCAATCAAGAGCTTTTGAACTGCATTACCCAGAGAAAGATTGCCAGGAGAAAGGGAAAGAGATGAATTCTCTCAGGCTGTTCAAGACATGGCTTCCTTTTTGCCATGAAGGAGACTAAAGAATGCATATTGCAGTCCAGTGTGCTTCATCACTGCTGTATGTCAGCAGCCTAAGCTGGATCTGGAGTGCTGAGCTTGTGAGTGCCGACAACCAGAGTCATCTGGGTGCAGAGCAGAAAGCAGACCAATCACTGTGTGTGACAAGCAGGTGAGATGTAATATCGCTGGGACTGTTGAGCTGCTGCTGTGGGGATTTACTATCTGCTGTTAGAGAGACTGAGCCCTTTAGGTACTGACCATACAGCCATCTAGTAGCCTTATTGCTGCTTGCAGGCTTGACTGTGACAGTTCTCATGTGCACCAAGGGTACAATTGGACCCCAACATTAACCAACTGAAGAACTAGTACTAAAGACTGCCGCATTACAGATGCTACACAGAGACCTTTACTTATTGCCTATGCTAGGAGGTACCTCTCAGGGGATATTCCACCATATCCTAGCCATCTTCCTAGAGTTTATGTTAGACTAGTTATATTATTACTATTCACATTGAGTTAGTTCCGGACTAGTGGTACAGAACCCTTGTCAAAGTTATTTTGGCATGGTGATTATACTGTCTAGGAAGACTGTGTCTGAACCTACCTTCTGTATGCTTGTTTATTCTCAAACTACCATTTACTCTATCCCATATCAATACATTGAGCAAATTTACCAACATATGGTCTTGTATCTATTTCCTGATACTAACTCACAGTTGAGTTAAAAGTATTCACACTTGTATTTCTATAAAGTGCAAGCTGCAGCTTTCATTCAACCAGAGGTGCCAAAGGGCTGAGGTTGTTCTTAGAGTTAAGGTTTAGAAGAGAGAACCCAAGTTGCCAAGTGGCTCCTTCAAGGGTAGTACTACAGTGGAATCATATTATTGGCTTTAGAATATCAACAATTGGGATGTAGCAGCTCACTTTCCCTTATCTATTTAACTGTAATAAAACTCCCAAATTAATCTGGTGGTGAGCTCTGTACTGAGGCCCTAAACAACTGTGCAATAAATAAATTCCTTTCCAAAACAATAGTAGAAACCAGTGTACTCTCTCTTTAACATACTGCACACTAAAAAGAAACAGGTGTGCAGTCCATTTAAGATGATCCACCCTGAGAAATGTTCTTCCCCAAATAGTTTGCTTTATCCAGCAGATGCTAATGCAAAGACTGTCTATATGCACCCTCTGTAAACAGCTGAACATTCTTTCTTTAACAATGCAATAAATTCTTTATACTATCTCTTGATGAGATGAACAAGTTGTTGAAGATACAGCAGTAATTCTAGAAATCTAGGAGACAGTCACTGTAGCACAAGGAACTTTGCAGAGATCATGAGGTTTGTTAGAAATGTAACTGCAGAGTGGAGACCAGTGGCTGGAAACTTTAGGCTAGGCACAGCTCTTAATGAAAGAGAAATCAAGTAGTCCAGATTACAAGGTGCAGAATCAGTGTCAGCGTCACAAGCCAGGGTCAGTTCAGGCAGCAGAGACTCAGCATCCAGGTCACAGGTCGAGGTCGGTGAAGGCAGCAGAGAATCAGTATTGGAGTCACAAGCCAAGGCCAGTTACAAGTAGCAATAGAGGCATCACAAGGCAGCAGGCATGATTATGTGTGGAGCACAATAATCTGGCAGGGAAGGAGGCAGGACCACAGGATCACCCTGACTGGCCACAGAATCAGATGCAGGTGAGATTCACAGCAAACTGCAATGCAGTTCTGCTTACTTATGATGATTACCATCAGTAACACAAAAACTGCGGTGACAAAACAGATAGGTCATGCTCTAGTACATAAAAAACAAACAGCAGACTCTCGACGGGTTTTTACAATGTGACAGTTAGCCCTCCTCAGTCCTCCTCATGCAGACAGAAGAAACAGGTGGAATCAATTCTGTGCTGTCCTCTAGGTACTAAACAACAGGGAGCTGACTGAAGAATCCACAGAATGCCCCCCCCCCCCCAAGAAGTATCTTAGCTAATGTCTTCCAGAAGCCTCTTTCTTTTCTTCTCATTCTATTCAGAACATCCCTCAGAACCCTCTTCTATCTGATGTCACACATTCTGACACGTTTCCTCCTTTCTGGTAACCATCTCATAGAGGTGTAGCAACCTCCTAGTTAGCTGCTAGGATTTGTATAGTTAGGATAAGTATAGGTGTGTTTCTCTGCTTAACAGAGAGACTGTTAAGAAAATCTAATTGGGCTCTCTGCTTAACAGACTGCTGTGATGGATTAGTCAGGTCTTCATAATGCTCTGGTGTTGCTGAGTTCACCTTGAGTTCTGCCCACCTTCAGGAAGCTATGAGATCCTTTCAGAACCTGGGTGGGAACTAGGCAAATAAGCAGCATGAATATGAATACAGCCCTGGGCAAATGCAGGTGAGGGTGGCCCCATCGCATGCTGGGAGTGGTATTTATGTTCTGTGGGAATATGAGTTCAGCGGCTTTCCCTGGAGAGGATAGCACCAAGCCAGGCTTGAGGCAGGCTTGCCTCACCTGGCACTTGCTGCCATGTGGGCCTCAAGTGGGCGACCTGAGGGCCTGAAGTTAGGAAGAGTGACCCTGGTTCTACAGTTAGCTGACTGAGGGGATCTCTCTGCCAAAGATTTGTCTGGTATCACTGGAGTGAGAGTCACTTGGAAGATTGGAAGGATGTTACCATTCTGTCCTTGGACTGAGTACAGACACTGAAAGATCTTGGGGACTCTGTGTGCTTTGCTACCCCTCTGGTGCTTAATAGTCAGTGTAGGTCTGAGAAAAGGGATCACTGGCTGGTTATCTGAAGAGCTTGTCCAAGTGTTGCAACTGTAAAGAATTTTGCTCAGTTCTATTACTTCTGGACTGCCGTAACAGACCTGTACCTGAGGAGCTCAGCCCTGTAACTGCTACCACTGCTAAAGGAACTTTGCTCACTCCTAAATTACTTGGTGCTACACTTTAAAGAGAAGTCTAAAATCTTCTTTCAGCCAGGACTTAAAAAATTCTCAACTAAGAGATCAGCTAGATGTCTTCAGTGTGAACAGTTCTAATTTTGGAGTATCCTACTAAATTCCCAATCCCTATCCCCAATTCTATAATAAAACTCCAAAAACAAACCTAGACCTAGATTGGTCATTGAAGACAACAAGCAAAAGAGTGTGTGTACCTGGCTGTGGAAAATACTTTGTGCCTGGCTGTGGGGCAAAGCAAGGGAAGACCCGGGCAAAAATACAAGCGACTCCTCAGGGGGTAGCACTATAGAGGTAAATTTAGAAGCCATTTTGGGATAGTCTGAAATCCATTGCTGGCAAGCTGCTAAGAACAAAGCGACCTCTAGTAGCAAGAAATAGTTTGTGTGAAATAATAAACAATTGCTTCCACATAACAAGTAAAAATGTCAGTGACAAAATGTGTCAGGGCGGGACTGTGCGGCAACCGTAAGTGACGAAAATGGAACCGTAAGTGACACGATTGGCGCCATTTTGTGTTACTTGGCAGTGGTGAGAGCACTGCAGGGCTTCACATGGTTCGGTTTCTCTACCTGAAGCATTTTTGAGCTTGATATTCTTTTTTTTCTTGTAAGTAACTATGTATTTGGGCCAATAAAGAAGGCATTTTGTACTGTACCATTTGAGTTTCTCTTTTGTGTTTGTTTCCCCTACATGACCATTTGGGAGGTGATCACAGAGGAGGAAGAAGGGTGGTTATGACCAATTTCAATGCCTTTACACCTATTACTAACCAATCCATGGAATGATACCTGTGCATCCTGAAGAGAGTGACATCTTGGTGTATGGGAGATGGTGATTGTTTTCTTTAAGCAATTTGGCCAACCATGAGAGTGGGGGGAATATTTATTTGGTCAGTGCACATCCGAAAGGGGGGACATTTTAATTTGTACAAGTGGTGCTTTTTTGGAGAACTTGAAGATTTCTGTGGGTTTATTACGGACTTTATTTAGGACTTTTTCACATCACAAGTCATAGTTTGACATTTGGTTTTATTGTTTTATTCACTATGTTATTTTGCGCTACTGAACCACTGTTAGTTGTTCCTTTTTAAGGAACATGGATGCAAGTGAATTAATCATCTGCCCTTACTCAAGATTCACTCAAAGTAATTTATCAGCAAGAGAAATCATGGAGACATGGATGAAAAGGTGAGTTTGCTTTAAATATTAAAAATTAATTAAATAGCAGTTTTGGTTTGAGGTGCTCAGATTAAGCATACTTCCGCCATAAACAGTAGCAAGTAGCATAGCGTATGTCTCTGAGCAGATATACAGTATATATATATATATATATATATACAGTATATATATACATATACATATTACTGTATATACAGTATATAGTTAAAAAGTTGGGCCAGAAGGGCATCAGGTTCTGCTGCATTGCACAGTGGTGTCCATCTCACACTGAAAACTTTCCAAAAGGAAGATACAGCAACATCCTTATCAATAAACTTCTCCTCCACCACTGTCCAGGCACTTCCTGAGGTAGATCATAGACCAGACATTATTTCTCAAATTTTTTTTAATATATATAATTTTTATTTAAGATTTTTCCAATAAAAACACATGACATAGACATACCACATCCTTTAAGGAATGTTGAAGATAAGGAAAGGAAATTGTAAGAACAATGGAATGATAGAGTGAGAGAGATAGTTGTCATGACACATTTTAAGACATCGCATTATGCGACTGATAGATACAACCACTTTACGAAAAGATGAAAAAAAGCTGAAGAGCTTAAACATATGGGAACGCTGAGCACATAAGGTGATACAAAGAGATAGAAAGTGTAAACTAAGGAATACATTATCAACACCCCAATCAGCCAGAGTGGCAATGAATAGTACAGATAGAAAAATCAGAAGTCTTATCTGCAAGTATTAATTAGGTGAACAAGCAAGTTACATTAAAATAGGTGCAGGTAAAATATGCAATGGAATAAAATCTGTTCCACTAAGTAACTACTCTATGCAAGAATAGAAAACTTTCACACAAATAGAACCAGCACATAAAAAGGTCCTAGTACCACACAGACCCCTTGACCAGCTACAGTCATGCTAGCAACCAATCCCCGAGGTCTAACATTGTAAACACAGAAACAGAAAAGGGAAAAATGAAAAACTGAGGTTGAGAAGACCCAAAATTCCTTTCTTGGCTGTACATGTATGGCTCATATTAGAGGAGTTATGAGAACCACCTAGCTAGACTGTGTGTCTTCTATCTCTGAGGTGTAGTGCACCCAGAAGGACCATATCTTGGTAAAGTCGCTGTGTTTATCCCCACAGCTACAGGTGGCTATCCATTCATAATATCTGTTACTTTCTTAATTCAGTCTTTTCTACTTGAAACATGTATCCATCTCCAATAGATTGGTGTTAAGAGTTTAATAGATGTTGTAGGACACAACGAGTATCGTGACTGATCGGAATAGTAGGAATATGGAGTGAGAAATGCAATGGTGTGAGAGGGATGTCAAGAATATTTGCGATTTGAACCTTTATGTCTGCCCAAAAGGCATTGATTTTAGGGCACTCCCACCGGATATGATGCGACATGCCATGATGGTCACAGTTCCTCTAACATTGATCAGAGGCTGAATGATAAATGTGGACTAAAACTGTAACTGTTGGTATGACCTATCCATGTGAATGAGGTCTTGTGCCAGGAATGAAGGTCATCTCAAGTTTAGCAAAGTAGGAGGCATAGTTCTAAGTATATAGAAGGTCTAAACTGTTTGGAAGTTGGATCCCTAAGTACCACAAAAGATGCGGATGTCCAGGAAAAGGATTGTTGTAAATAATGATGAGAGTTTTAAATTAATGGTGAAAATGTGTTAATTAATTTACTGTAATTAATTTGGAAATTCGATATTTGCTCAAAGTCTCTCAATTCAGTCAGTATGTTGGGAAAAGAGATTAGGGGGTCAGTGACATGGAACAGAACATTGTCTGCACAGGCAGAGTGTTTATTTTTGATTTTAATTACAGAAACTCCTTTAATATTAGGGTTCACTCTTATTTTATGGAACATGGGTTCTATGGTTAGCGCAAACAGTAGTTGAGACAGGGGACACACCTGTTATGTTCCATTTCGAATTGGAAATAAATCAGAGAGGATGCCATAAATCTTGATCTGGGCAGCTGGTGATGTCCAAAGGGCAGAGATTCACAACAGCATATCCTAATCCCAATATTTCGAGAACCAAAATAAGGAATACACAATTCATCCTTTCTGTAGAAAGCAAAAGATAGGCTGGAGGGTCAGGAAGGTGTGCACCCAGTGTATGAGCTGTATCACCCTGATGGAGTTGTCTCTGGCTTCTGGACCCACTATGAAACCAGTCTGATCTTGGGGAATTATAGAGTTTTGAGACGATTTTTACATCTAAATTAGGTAAGGAAATAGGGTGATAGTTTTTGACAATGACATATGGTCTTTGCTCTCCTTCAGAAGCACTGTGATGTGTGCAAATAGGGCTTCTGAAGGGATCTGGCTACCACTGGAGATGGAATTGAAGTATATTCATTGTTGTGTGAGAAGGAATAGAAGAAATGTTATCGTGTACCCAATTGGGCCTGGGCTCTTGCCATTGTTGGGGGGCCTTCACAGTAGCTGCAATTTTAGCTGGAGAAAGTGGCGGCACCTTCTAAATGTAGTTTATTAGTAAATTATTAAAAACGCAAATATATTGCACTCAGTGTGTGACAAAAGATACTAGAATGTAGCATAGCAAAGATCCAGTAGTGTCTACCTGGGATGCACTGTCTGCTGAATCAAGGAGGGGAGGTGGTCAATATCAGGCTGCAGAGATCAGCAGGAATGCGTCCAAGCTAAGCAGCATGCAGGGTGGAAGTAGCTGCAAGAATCAAATGCAGCACCTTCAGTCTCCTAAGACTTTAAACAGCAGAGAGAATGCTAACTATATCTAGTTCCAGCATGTAATCTCAGCCAAATAGGGAAGGAATCCAGCCTGGGGTCTTGCGTTCCTAGTGGGAGAAGCTCCCATGAGATGCAGGCCTATGGGCTTAATGTGGGTAAGCATTCAGTGTGTGAGTGAGACTCAGATCCCATCCATTAAAATGAAGAAGTAAGAATGATACACAGATACCAACATGGCACCACCAGAGTACTCTGGTTGTCCATGGTCACTTGGACTAGAGATTATGGGTCTTGGCAGTAAAGTTCAGTTTCTAGTTGAGTGTGACTTAGAGGTCTCCTGTAGGAGAGTTACCATAGAAGGTAATGGATTGCAGGACTGCAATGAATAGTCCAACATTTGAATATGTCCTTTGGGTGGTAGAACGTTGCAGATGTAAATTAGGCACTCAAAGAGGGTAAGAACAACTGCTAAACAAAAGGAATGGTAACATTATACGATGGCTAGGCCATTAGATTACTGTGGATGGAGAGGTATAAGGGTTTGTTTCAGAAGGACCCTTGCAATCTCAAGAGCAGACTTTGGAGCAGGCAGGCAACCAGGTGTAGCAGGGACAGAGATGTCCATCATATAACACCAGTCTGGAAAGTCTACAAGGTCTATGTGCAGGTATGAGAGGTAGATCAACTTAGTTCCTGAGCATAATCACCCTACCATCCTTCTTAACCTGGAGGCTGAATGGGAACCCCCATCTGTAGCTCAGGCCATCAGCATGGTAAGACTCTGGCAGGGGGCATGGAGACAGGCATTGCATTAGCATGCGCCTGGAGTAAAATGGGAGGTGGGCCCCATTAAAATCAAAATGTAGTTTATTGCACATACAGTATGCTGCACTATATGCTCCTTGACCTTGTGCCTGTGCAGTTTACATATAATGTCCCTAAGACTGTTAGGGTCTTGTGTGAGGGACCAGAGTGCTTAGAGAGCCCTGTAAGTTTCATTGGTGTCAGAAGAAGGCACACCTAGGGTTCTTGAAATATTCCCTGAAGTGAGGGAAAATTGTCATTAGGTATCGTCGCCTCAGGGAGGCCCTTGATGTGAATATTGGATCTAAAGCTACAGTTCTCATAATCATTGAGCTGGCACAGAAGGGATTCAATCCTCTGATCCTGGGCAACACATTTGTCTTTTGGTAAGGAGATGGAGGGAATAAAGAATAAACAGGTGGCGCACACACCTAGTGCATTATCCAAGGTTTATTCAAAGGTATAAAAGAGAAAAACATACTCACAGACGAAGCATGTATAAAAAGCTTTTGCATTAAGAAGATAGCCACAACGGCAAGCAAGGTGTTCCAATAGTCAATGCGGTCAAATGTCTGACGCGTTTCGGGACGAGTCCCTTTCCTCAGAGCTGCTGCCCAGCCTGTATGAAGGTCAAGCTGTAAAAAACCATGGCTGAATGCCTTGGGAGCAAAAGCTCCACCTCCTCTATTTATTAAAGAACGAGGAGTAAAAGGGGGCTATTTCAAGTACAATATTTTGTTCTTTATATACAGGTGAAACTCGAAAAATTAGAATACCGTGCAAAAGTTCATTTATTTCAGTAATGCAACTTAAAAGGTGAAACTAATATATGAGATAGACTCATTACATGCAAAGCAAGATAGTTCAAGCAGTGATTTGTCATAATTGTGATGATTATGGCTTACAGCTCATGAAAACCCCAAATCCACAATCTCAGAAAATTAGAATATTACATGCAATCAATAAAACAAGGATTATACATAGAACGATATTGGACCTCTGAAAAGTATAAGCATGCATATGTACTCAGTACTTGGTTTGGGCCCCTTTTGCAGCAATTACTGCCTCAATGCGGCGTGGCATGGAAGCTATCGGCCTGCGGCACTGCTGAGGTGTTATGGAAGACCAGGATGCTTCAATAGCGGTCTTCAGCTCTTCTGCATTGTTTGATCTCATGTCTTTCATCTTTCTCTTGGCAATGCCCCATAGATTCTCTATGGGGTTCAGGTCAGGCGAGTTTGCTGGCCAATCAAGCACAGTAATCCCACGGTCATTGAACCAGGTTTTGGTGCTTTTGGCAGTGTGGGCAGGTGCCAAGGCCAAATGAGAGTGACATGGGGAAATGTTCCCACCCGTGGGGAGGGAGGAGCAGCCACTGGAACACATACAGCGACCATCCTGCATTCCACAGGCCGGAACCGGAAGTCCTCTCTGGATGACGTCACGTCTGGCATTGCAAGGGCAAAAAAAAAAAAAAAACACAATACAAGCCGTGCCTGTAGCAGCTCCTCCCAGGGGGGAGGAGGGACCGAAGTCAGTAGGATGCATTGAATGGACATGGAATTATTGTGGTGGCTGGAAAAGTGTATATCAGGACTGGGGGGGGAGGGGGGGGGGAATACAGAGATGTGATGTGTAAATAAATAAAAGGGGGGGGGGAAGGATATGTAATATATGATGTAAACTGGGAATATAACTGTGTACATAACAGAACTGGGGGGGAGGAAAAAGAGGAGACAGAGATGTGATGAATAATGTATACTGGGAAGTGGAGAGAAAAGAAAAATTGTTGAATAAATAAAATAATAAAATACTACACTCTGCGCAGCCTTAGATCTGCTGGAGCAGGACAAGAAAAAATTCACATAGTGAGGATATATATTGAAAGTATATAATATACTAGTATAATTACTCACAAAGATATATATATAATCTGAGTTCACATGACAAGTGATATTAATGGGCGTGATCATATAAAATACAGTGCTGGAAAAAATGGTAATGATAAAAAATAATAAAATAAAATAAAACTATGAGACCAATACATGTAATCGGACAATAGAAACCCATCTGGCTATAATTAAAGGAAAGCGGCATCTCTAAGAACTCAAACAGCAATGTGCCTGATGAAGAGAACACAAAGTGAATGAGGGTGTCGACTCTTGCAAAGTCTCCATCACTAACATGGGCATGTATATGGCGGAGTAGTTGAAGGGAGCTTCTATTCGTGAATGCTAGATGACAGAATAAATGTCTAACCCCTCATTCAGCCCCCTGGGTGACAATGTGCCCAAACGATGGATCCAGAAAGTTTCCCTCTGGCATAAACACCAAAAGCATCTGCCAGTATCTATGTCATTAGGTATGCTGTCCAGACCAAAGACCCTAAGACCCACTGGGCTCTTATCATGTTTGTCTTTAAAGTGATTGGGGATGCCGTGTTTTTCACGACCATGTTTGATGTTCCTTTTGTGCTCCCCAAATCTGATACACAAAATGTGGATGGTTCGACCCACATATAACAGACCACAGGGGCAAATGAGACAGTACACCACAAACTGTGAGGAGGGCTGCACCCCTGAAGCATCTTCTTTTGGTTATCTCTGTCCTGGTCCCCTTGGCTTCCCTTTGGCTGTCCATTTCCTGAAGCACTGGAGAGTACATATGAGATAAAGGGAATAGCCTCCGCAAATTTCTGCTCTAAAGTTTCAATTCTGTAGCCCAGCTGTGTTTTATCTGATTTCAGCTGCTCAATCTCTTGTTTCAATGCCTTCTCTAACCTGCAGGCAAAGAGTTCCAAGTCCTTTGTTCTGGGGCGAGACCAAATATGCTGTTTCAGGTCTCTATCCCCCATAATGGGAGACCAAATATGCTGCTTTGGGTCTTTATCCCCCATAATGACAGACCAAATATGCTGCTTCGGGTCTCTATCCCCCATAATGAGAGACCAAATATGCTGCTTCAGGTGTCTGTCCTTCATAATGTCTGCAATATCAGAGCCCTAACCTTGGTAGGCGAGGGAGAGGGAAGAAACAGGGCATCGATTCACTCACCAACCTAGGTGAAGTGATCGGAGAGTCAGCATATGTGGAGAGTTGCAGTTCACTCTGCAGGTCCCTCTTCCATTCCAGCACCATCTTGGATGTCTCCCTCTGGGCTTTCCGGTGCTCAGAAAAGAAGGAATCTATTGATCCCCACCATGGCCTGGAGGGTCATAGGGGCTGACTTGAAGCACACCGCCACTGTGGCATAAGGGGAGCTTCTGGGAGCTGGTAGATGACCTCTGTATAGGCTGTGAAAGCAGTGGTATACAAGTACTCCACTCTTCCATGTCCAGACTATGCCCCTTCTCAAATGTTTGTCTGTACAGTATATCCAACCTAAACCTTATTTCTTAGTTTTCGAGATAGTGAAAAAGGATTGCAACCCGTGTCAGCTTTTTAATGCTATCCAGGTCTCTGTTCGAGAGATTTACCTTCACTTCCTGCCCTGATGAAAATGTTTAACTAAACAAGAAGTGAGAGGAACTCTCTAATAACAATACAGCAAAAATACATTTCTTTAGTAGAGTACGGGGGGAGGCTAGAGCCAATGTCAGATTTAAATTTTTTGTTTCTGTTAAGATTTTCACTCATTTCTACCTGGTAAACCTGTTGTTGGTAAGACAGGAAATCAGGTTAATTATCTCTAAAAGAGCCCTTGATAGCAGTGAAAATCCAGCAGCAAACAAACTGTCTTAACATACACTTTAACTACAGTGTTCTCTATTTGAGATATTTAAGCGCTTCAAAAGCCTGACTATGATGGGCTGGGTTTACTGGATCACAACACTGGCTGAACAGATATTTGAACCATATAGCAGGTTAACAGTTCTATATCTATTTGTACTGTTTGAATATGTATTTACCTGTTTGAAAGTGACACTAAAGCTTTGCTTTTGGTTTTTAAATACCATGTCTATACTTTTCTGCTCTGTGCAGTTGTTTTGCACAGAACAGCCCAGAACCTTTTCTTTTCAGGTCCCCGCTGGCACTCATGGCTCCCCCCTTCCCCTTGAGCAGTGCCCCCAGTGCAGAAAACCATTCGCCCTGGGGGGTACGACTGCGCGCTTGTCCCCAAGACACATAGAGCCGTGACTCGGCCCTACCCCCCTGCTCTCTCCTCATTGGCTCACTGGCTGTGATTGACAGCAGCAGGAGCCAGAGGCTCAGTCAGTGAGAAAGAATAGTCCCCAGACAGCAGAGGCTGTCTAGAACATTGCTGGATCGGAGGGAGCTCAGGTAGGGATTGGGGGGGGGGGCTAGAGGGGGCGCTGCACACTGTTTTTTTTTACCTTCATGCATAGAATACATGGAGGTAAAAAACCTGGATCCTTTAGAGCCTTCAGCTGTAAAATGTAAAATGTTTTATTGTATGTTAAATAAGATAATAAGATACTAACAATATAATTTGCTAAATTCTTTTAGCTTATATGGGTACAAATTACAGTCAGTCTGAGCAAATGTAAGCTCTGCAATGTCAACAGAAGCAGTATGCAAATACAGCTCTGCCTACTGCTCTGATTTCAACAAAGGAATATTTAAATGAGGTCTAAGTAACTTTTGGCTACCTGCTGTGTGTGAAAGTGGTTATTTCTCAATGTGTTTATATTCAGGGCTCATTAAAAAAAGATTGATATACTTCACCTCAGTGTCCTCTACTGTTAAAAAAGAAAAATCAGGTTTAGTCTAATGTTTTCTAATTAAAGTTACAGCCTAATTGTTGCAGATCCTGCTAACCAGAAGCTAATCAAGTCATTTCAAAATTCTTCATTTAGAATGTGAGAATATTAGATTATTATCTAACTTCAGTGTAGTCTTAATGAAAAAAACATTAACCACAAATGCTGCTTTATTAGAACAAGTCAGATCCTGAGGTCAAAGTGTAGCAGTTATGTAGGAAAACCCTATATCCAAAATGCTGGACACACCAAAGCATGTTTTTGGCATTTCCTGTCGCCTAGTGGTGTGCTAAAAGGGGTTTGGAAGGTGCAGTCTGCACTGGAAACTGACTCGCTTAAGGTACTGTATTCGCCTGGCATTTTTTTTTTACTTTCACAGCACAGTGCAAAAGAAACACAAAAAATGTGGACACACAACCCCTAGGGAGTCAGCACCAACTGCTCCCCTAAAAGTGGCAGTTCAGAGAGAGGGGAAGCATCCTTACTTGCTCCTATGACAGAGTTTCCTCACTACGAACTATGGCAGCATTTGATCTGGTGAGTAGGTTTAGGTCAGTTTGGTAGTTTAGGTAAGTTTGTAATGGGAAGGTAAGGGGGTGGCATGGTGTCTCTGTACCGAGGGGTCTCCCCTGGGGAGGAGGGTCTGTACTGGGGGGGTGACTCTCCTGAAGGGTTTGTACTGGGGAGGAGTAACTCTCCTGAGATACTGGGGAGGGTGGTCTTTACTGAGGGGTCTGTACTGGGGTGGGGGTCCTGTACTGGGAGGGGGAGACTGTCCTGAGGGGTCTGTACTGGGGGAGTGTCTGTACTGAGGGGTCTTTTCTGCACTGGAATGTCTGTATTGAGGGGTCTGTAATAAGGAGAAGGAGGTCTGTACTGAGGGATCTGTACTGGTGTACTTTGAGTGGGGGCTGGTCTTTACTAGGGAGGGGGGTTTGTACTGGGGGGGTGACTCTCCTGAAGGGTTTGTACTGGGGAGGAGTAACTCTCCTGAGATACTGGGGAGGGTGGTCTTTACTGAGGGGTCTGTACTGGGGTGGGGGTCCTGTACTGGGAGGGGGAGACTGTCCTGAGGGGTCTGTACTGGGGGAGTGTCTGTACTGAGGGGTCTTTTCTGCGCTGGAATGTCTGTATTGAGGGGTCTGTACTAAGGAGAAGGAGGTCTGTACTGAGGGATCTGTACTGGTGTGCTTTGAGTGGGGGCTGGTCTTTACTAGGGAGGGGGGTTTGTACTGAGGAGTCTGAACTGGAAAGGAGTGTTTGTACTGGGAAGGGGGGTCTGTACTGAGAGGTCTGATCTGAGGAGGGGTGTGTGCACTGAGGGGTCTGTACTGGGGAGCAGTGTCTGTACTGAGGGACCTGTGCTGGAGAGGGGTGTCTGTACTGAGGGGTTGCTTTATTACTTTTGAGCATTTCGGTGATGGGGGGATATTCACAAAATTATTGGCCCTGGATGCCAGATATCCTAGGTAAGTCACTGGCACTGGGGAGTGTCTTCCTGGTTTAGGTTGGGGGTGGTGTTTCTTTCTGGGGAGGGAATCCGGGTCACTGAACTGTGATGCTTATAATTTTTTGTCATTATTCAATAAATTATTTATAAGTTATAGCCATATGAGTGTGAACACCTATTTTCTTCTCTTGGTTTACATCACTGGCACTGCCATACAGCAGCATTGCTAGTATTCTTTAAACTTCTATCCTACTTAGATTGCTGTGAGAAGAGTGGAACCTATTTGCACAGTGTTTACACTGAAGACTTCTGAAAGAAGAACTTCTACAAAAAAAAGACTTCTATTTGTGGCATGGCCCCAGCATGTTCTTTGTTCTACACCTACTATTATATACACTGTATTGTGCGTTTCTGCTCCACATCTCCCTTCTCTGTACTCTGTGCTTTACACTTCCCGTTCTATACTTCACCGCTCTGTAAGCTCCACTTTCAGAGCCTTCTTGCCCACATCTTGCATCAGGATAGATGTTGGCTAACCATGCCAGAACGAGATACTATTGGGATAACGCTTTATAGTTTGCCTCCACCAGGGAAGTGTTGAGAATCCCCCTGTGCGCCATAGTGGACCATTGAGACCAGACACCCTCCTCTATGGGTTTCCCTAATTCTAATTTCCAAGCCACTTAGCAAAAGAGTTTGGGGCCCTGGTCTGCAAATAGGGAGTATAATTCCAATACTGCCGCTGCACAGATATCTATTCTCATATAGGGTTCTAGTAGCAATGTCCCCCTGGGCTGGACATAAAGTCTGTAAAAAATGAGTAATCTGTCAAAGGCAGAAGGTCTCTGAAGGAGGTATTAACAATGTCTCCCGGAAGTAAGAGGATGGCCTGATTCCCTTGTGGTCTATAAAGTGAGCTATCCTATAAAAACCCTTATTAACCCACCAGGCAAAATTTTGAAGGTGTAGTCCAGAGAGAAAATGGGGGTCCCCAAAAAGGGGGGCTATTGGAGTATGTGGGGATTTCAAGGTGTATATCTTGCACACTGTGTCCCAAAGGCCCAGGGAGTGAGAGAGGGAAGGACTAAGAACTGCCTTGTATTCCCTAGGAGATAACCACAGAAGGAGGTCCATAGGAAGTGGAGAGATGGCTTTCGCTTCCATCCTAACCCAATCAAGTATATAAGTATCAGAAAAAATTTGGTAAAGTTGAACCAACTAGGCTGCCCTATAGGTGCTATACATTCTCTACTCGACAACACTTTGCTGCACTGTATGTCCTGTACTCCATACCTCCCAACTCTGTAGGCTACACTGGTAATTATTTGGATCTGGAAGATACAGAAGTCTGAAGTGTCCAAATTCCAGCTCAGGTGCAGGAACTGTGCAATGCTCCCTCAGTTTCAGTGCAGTAGGAGCGGTAAAATTCTCCCACCACAGAGTACTTACCAGGAGACTATGGTCTATGAAGGCCAAGGAGCTCATCTAAAGTTGATATTTATGATTTAGTGCTACAAATACCAAAAAACTGGTTTGGTGGAGCTTTTAATGTGTTTCTAACTACCTCATAAACCCCAAAAAAGTAAATCAAATTTTACAAGGTTTACTCACATATCATTTAAAAACTATACAGATTCATCCTCCTTTTATTATAGTATAATAAAGTCAATTCACAAATAATCCCTCTACTTCAAGAGGAGACATAACTGTCACTCCCCTTACCTTATACAAAGTGTATATCACCAGGGGTTCCATGTATTTAGATTTCACGGAAGTCTCCTTTCTCAACATCTTTCAAATATCAAGCTTCATCAGGAGAATAAGGAGAAGATTTTACAACCTAATTTGGCTCAAAAATAAACCTTTTTAAACATTAGGCTTCATAGTAATAATTGTTCCATCAAGGATTGCTAAAATAAATCGACAAGTTTCCTCTAGATTTTTTAGAAATTGTGGTCAAGAAGGAAATATGGTACATATTTGGGGGCAATGTTCCAAAATACACAGATTCTGGATCAAAGTGTTTGACTTTATTGATTACAGATGTGAATCTTGTTAGGCCCCCAGAAATTGCTCTTTTTCAGAAATTTGATAAAAAATCTCCTTAAACATATTCAAAGTTTGATTTCATATATAATCCTTGCAGCTAGAATAGCCATTGCACATTGTTGGAATCAATCAGTAGTAACGTTTAACTTTGTCAAACAAAAGTTGAATTGGATCATGATTAATGATAAAATGACCTGCACCTTACATAACCATCAAGCTACAGTAAATTTGATAAAACATGGCAATCCTGGTTACATTACTTACTGTAGATACTTAAAGTGGAATTCCAGTGAAGCTGTATAAAAATAAACGTCAGCAGCTACAAAAACTGCGACTCACCTGTCCCTTGATTCCATGGTGTCCTCCTCACAGCCTGTTTTACCAGCCATCCTGTGTTCCCAGCAGTGGCATCTTCAGTGTGGCTTCACAGCAAGTAGCACTGTGCTTTCTAAATGGTCCCGTAGTCTTTTGAGACCTGTCACATGTGCCAGAAGCCTACGGGGAGGGGGGGCAACTAGTCCCAGGCGATCGCAGTGGAAATGGGAGCGGGTACCTGTCCAATTCAGGTACCCGCTCCCCAAAGGTGCCAATCCTTAACAGGGAGCGGGGGATTAGCCCTTAAAGCGAAACCTCCCCTTTTGGGTTGAGCTCCGCTTTAAAATTGATACAGCAATGACCGTTGTCTTATCCTCTCCTTCCTTTTCATCTTCCCTTTCTTACTTTTTTGTTTTCTTATGATTAAATTTCATGTTGACCGAATTTTAAGAACCTTAATCATTTGGTTCATTATCTTATAAACAAAATTTGACAGGATATTTTATAATTTTGTTAACGTTGCATACAAGCAAACGTTCAGAAAATACATAAATACTTTGGTCTTTTCTATAATTGTTTATAGGGATGCAATTCATCATCGGATATATTGATGTGTTATTCATCTTGTTTGTTTTAATACCCTGGGTATGTTAAACTTTTAGATATTGACAGTATGTTTCAGTATTTGTCATAAAATTAATATTTTTTGTACTATAACAAGAAAACCAATGAAAAGATTGATCCATAAAAAAATAAACAAAGAAATAAACATAAAAATCCAACAGTATATTTATGCTATACGTAATGGTACATGTAATACATTATGGTACATGTAATTTTACAAAGGGTGCATAGTCACTTATATCAATGTGTCAACCAATTGTCCATATCAATAGTTGCATACATGGCTGAATATATACATTATATCACCTTGATATTCACACAAACAAAAGAGGAGAAGGATAACACAAACTGGATGCTGCGAATGTGAGTGTACAAGTAAAGTAAGGCAGTGATGAAATGGGCAATGAAGATGCTAACCCCATGCAAGAATATAAGTGGAATCCCCATTGGTTTTCACTCATACCAGTGGTGACTTGGGAGATAGGGAGACGGCACTTTATTTCAATGTAGACTTCCTTCAGGAGGATATACTTGGTACTCTGCACAGAACCACTAGTGAACTAGCATGCCTTTTTGCCCAAGAGTTGAGGTTACAATAGTCCACCCAGAAGCAAAACAAGGTCCATTTGGCCGAATTATCAACATAACAAGGTTCCTGTCAACTACTTATGAATATGTTATGTATATGATTTCAAGTTTATCATGCAAGAAACAAAATGTTGGTAAGACAATGAGATGACTGTGTGATCAAGTCCAAGACTACCTCTTCAGTCTATGGACAAACAAAAACAAACAAAAAAACACTAATATTGTGAGACAATTTGTAGAGCAACATAGGGTCTGGTATAGTGTAAAGAATGAAGAAAGAGTGGATTGTCCTATCAGGTGGAGCAGATCAATTTTTCTTTATGAGTAGACGAGAAGTGTGATGGATTTTTAAATTGGATACTCGCATCAGAAAAGGAATGAATTATGATTAGGATGTGAGACACTATTCAGAATAATTGCTTTCAGGAGTTTCCATTATTCCTTCTACATCTTAATTTTAATTTCCCTTCTAGCTTTTTTCTCCCCAAGTCCCCTAATCCATTTTTATCCCTTTGGGGTATCATAATACTGCTTAATTACAGTGCTTGATCGATGTGACTTGATGACTGATATTTTTAAACATTCAGGTGGGTACATGATGAATGCACTTGGCATTAGTGTGACTAGTTTTCCCCTATATACCTTCTCATTTCCCCTCTTCATCTTTCTCAGTGTGCCCCATCCCATTACAAAGAGATATTGCTCTTGTATATCATGGGCAATTTAGCCGGAGATCTAAGAATGCCCATATTGCAGAAAGTGGAATAAAACTCCAAAACATGTTGGAGCAGCACTGGGAACTAGAGTTCCTGATAAAGGGATGGCAGCACATTATTCAACTTGCCAGCACAATATAGATTTTGGGTGGACTGAAAAAAAAAATTCAAAACTGGTATGTAAAAAGTGTCTTAATATGCGTATCTCTCTTCCATGGATTGTATTTGTTTTGTTTAAATTGTTTAAATTAGCTGTCAATTTTCATTGCTTCTGGATGTGTCTGGTATCTTCCAAACTGTCAGTTCTCCAGTTTGTCCTGTGCTACACAGATATGAAATCAGCCAGTGAAAAAAAAACATTTCGCTGGATTGCTACACTTTTTGAAAGTAACGCCAGAGTGTACTGAAAAACAGAGATGTTGATTAGATATATGAGTTTGTTCCTACAGTCAGTTTTTTTCTATAGTATATGTTGTTAAACATTCAGTATTACCATAGTCAAACCAGTCAAACTTATTTACCATCCAAGGTAATCGGAGGACGGCACAAATAATTTTACTTTACGTCAATCAACAGCTATTTTTTGGAGACACTAAATCACAGCCTATTCTTATGCAAAGTGAACAACTGCCTTTTTTCTGCCTAATTGGCTTCACATCACATGGCTGTCAGGTAATGACAAAGCTGTTTGCAAGGGGATCTAAAAAAAAGTGTATAGCTGAACTCTGTGGGCTGACAAGTAAGTTCTTCTGGGTTTATACAAATAATGAGTATTCTGAAGCCTCTAAAGATTTAGCAGTACACAACCTGTCACCTTGCTAACAACATGCCTGACTGTAGAAGACATATTGCCAGAACGAGCCTAAATGTGCAAAATGTAACATTTATATATGTATCAATAATAACATTTCTAAACATAGAAAGAAAAGGGACTCTACCCCTATTGTTTGTACCAATTGGGAATGCACTTTGAATCGTGCATGCTTCTTAATCTTCTGATATTTTGAGGTAGTCAAATAAATGGGAACAAAGGCAAACCGATTAATAAGATGGTAGCTGTCCTGGGAGTCAAACAGTCTTTTTAAGAAGTTTAAAGAGTGGGTGGACTAGAGCCAATTCCCCAGCAGGAATAAGCAGTTATAGGAACATCCCAGCTTGTACAAATAAATGTAAAAATATTTTTTTTTGGGCAGGGTGGCTTTTAAATTCAGTAAGTTAACTAGTTAAGGCAAGGTGATTTATTTTCAAATGTGTATTATATTGATATATGTATTTTTTAAATGCTGTTGTATGAGTGTTTTTGGTATATTGTGTATAGAACTATGTCTGAATTTCACGTGTATTGCATAATGATAATAGTTTTTTGAGTCTTGTTACAGGTCCCTTTATCTTCCATTGATTTGACTTTAGTAAACAGAAATAGGAATGGTTGCCATGGGTTATTGCATTTCATACTTTAACTTTGCTCATTCTTGTCCCTAATGCATTATCTTCACATGTCTCTCCAGAGAAATAACTTCCTTTTAGTTCAAAGAACCTCAACAAATGTCATCTAGGAAATGTCTATAGCAAATGGTACCAATTCACCTTTATAGCAACTTCTATAAAAAGTTACTCAAGCAAGGTATACCTGAAAGTGAAACTTAACTTGTCTAAGTACCACAAATTGAAAAACACCATTTAACTTATTTTTAATGTTCAATGCAAACTCACTCATACATTCATGTTTCTATGCTTTATTTTGTTCCGAAATTGCTTTAACCCCCCCCCCCAGCATTTCTAGCCATGGGCATCTTGAGCAAGAGCAGATGATTCATGTAGCATTTACTTTCTGGAATCTATATGCCCTTAGCTCAGGCATCCAGACAGAAGGGCGTACTTAGCAGAGAAAGCCCCTCCTCCCTTCTTCCAGATGAGACAAAAAAAATTCCCATGAAGATTCATATGTGTAAGGACCCGAGTCAGGGCACCAATCTGTTGTCTTATATTAACCACTTCAAGTCCAGACACTTTCACCCCCTTCCTGTCCAGGCCAATTTTCAGGTTTCAGCGCTCTCATACTTTGAATGACAATTGCGTGGTCATGCAACGCTGTACCCAAACTAAATTTTTATCATTTTGTTCACACAACTAGAGCTTTCTTTTGGTGGTATTTATTCACCACTGGGGTTTTTATTTTTTGCTAAATTAACAAAAAAAGACTGAAAATTAAAAAAAAACACATTTCTTTGTTTTTGTTCTAAAAGTTTGCAAATAAATAATTGTTCTTCATAAATTTAGGCCAATATGTATTCTGCTACATGTCTTTGGTGTAAATAACCCAAATTAGTATTTATTATTTAGTCTGTAGGAAAGTTATAGAGTTCACAAACTATGGGATATATCTGAAAATTGATCAATCCTGAAGTACGGACAGCCAATCTAATTTCTTGATACCCAAAAATGTCAGAACAGTACAGAAATCCCCCAAATGACCCCTGTTTGCAAAGTAGACAGTCCGACGTATTTGATAAGAGGCATGGCGAGTTTTCTGAAGTTGTAATTTTTTGTCATAATTTTTTAAAAAATGAACTAAAAAAATAATTTTCACAATTTTTTTTTACATACTGTCACCAGTGCAGTACAGCATCATCCTATAACTGGTGTGGCAGTGATCTTTATTACTGCCACACCAGTTATAAAGTTCCATTACCTTGTGACGCAGGACTTTTGACAGTTCTTTTCTGATCCCCATGGCTCAGTATCTAGCTTAACCTCCCTGGCGGTATTCCTGAGTGTAGCTCGGGGTAACATTTCAGTACCAAAAGCGGTAACCCCGTGCTACACTCGGGAATACCATGCGGCGCTGCTCCGGCATGTGTTCTTCACTTACCTTACCCTGCGCTCCCACGATGTGTCCCCTGCAGCGTCCCCGGCCGATGCCGGCATCCGGCTTCTGTGTCCTGTCCCTGTGACGTCGGGACGTACGGGCGCCGCCGGCGGCGGGAAATTTAAAAATTTTAAAAAATGTCATTTTTTTTTTTTTTACATTTTACACAGTAAAACATTGCTGTTTCAACCTATTTCACATACATATTGTCCCTAGTGCTTTGTCCTGCGCCCTGCCTGCATTTTGTCTGTTCTTTCTGCCTGGAAACTGAGAAATGTCCATGGCGTCCAAAAAGTGTCCCTTTAGGTCAAAAGCGGTTTAGATCAGCTAGAGAACAGCGATAGTAAATCAGAACCACTTGCAGAATTGAGTGATAATGATTCGTGGGGGAAATTCGTCATCAGAAACTGAAAACGATTTTGCGACTGAGCTCAGCAATGTGCGAACTTGGCGCTCTATTTCACATTTCAGTGTTTTTGGTTTGATTATATTATTGAATTAAATTTTTTATTATTTTTATGATTATTTATTAAATTATAATTTATGATTTTGTGTTTCAAATTTTATCATACCCGGGATGTTTACTAGACTCTTGTTCGGACAGATTTCAGTGAGTTTTTCCTAAAAATTACAGCCTACAATAAAAAAAATACATATTTCCATGCAAAAAAATGGTACCACTTTCAGCACCAAAAATCTGAAATAATCATACCGCCAGGGAGGTTAATCAGTGCTTCCACATAAGAGCTAACAAACTCATTAACTATTTATACACTGACAATAATTGCAATTTAAAAAGCCACAGATGTGGGACATTAACCTCTAATTAGCATTTTAATCCGTGTGTGTCAGCTTGTATGTCTGTACCAAGGCCAAACATTCCTGAGTATGTAAACTTTTGATCAGGGCCATTTGGGTGATTTCTGTCATCATTATGATTTAAAAAGGAGCCAAACAACTATTTGATAATAAATGTCTTCATATGATCATCATCCTTCAATAAAAGAGCATTTTTTGGCATGATCAGTCATATTTTCAATATCAATGCCAAAATTTCACAATTTCTGCCAGGGTATGCAAACGTTTGAGCACAACTATATATATATAAAATTACAATATCCCTACACTCAATATTCTAGGAGCTTTCTGTGTTGTGTCCCCCTACAGTGCCCTGCATGCCCAGCCAGGTTCTGGTTCCTTGCCTAACCGCGGTTCTTATCCAGTCATATTACTCTGTCTTGTCTTGCATTAGAATTCTCATATGTAATAACATAACTATATATAAACATGCCCAACGGCTGTAATAGGGGCAATAGAAATCCTCAATGTATCCACAAAAGAAAAGGCTGCAAAGAGTGTTTGTAGGTTTGATTCATAAATACACTGTAGTAACATGGTTACAAGGTACAGCATATTGGTTATTTGTTTTCTTTTTTAAATATAAAAAGCTTCTTTCTGTTTAACACCCAGTAAATGTCCAGTCATAACTTATTATCTTAGTTTTAGAGTAGTGAAAAATCAGAACCTCTTTAGAGTTTGTGCTGCTATCTGGGGCTTTATTAGAGACATATATCCTCTATTCTGTTCTGCTGATAACATTTTACTAAAAAGGAGGTAAGAGGAGCTCTCTAACAACAAGTTGTATCTTTTTCTACATGAGGCCAACACCTTCAGTGCTTCTCCTCTCACCTAATGCCATTTAGAAGCAGTAAAAAGAAAACGCCTGACACCCCTAAAAGTGGCTGCAAAAATGCCCTGTGTATATGAGGCCTTAAAGTCAGGGCTTAGTCAGTCTTAACAAATGGGCATGGGTAGTGCCCAGAGGCCTCAGGTGCAAGGGGCCCTATGATAATTTGGCATTTGGCTCCGCCACTATAGGCTGACTGGAGATGTGACAGCAGTATCACTCACTACTCCTATGTACAGGTGAAACTCGAAAAATTTGAATATCGTGCAAAAGTTCATTTATTTCAGTAATGCAACTTAAAAGGTGAAACTAATATATGAGATAGACTCATTACATGCAAAGCAAGATAGTTCAAGCCGTGATTTGTCATAATTGTGATGATTATGGCTTACACCTCATGAAAACCCCAAATCCACAATCTCAGAAAATTTGAATATTACATGCAATCAATAAAACAAGGACTGTACATAGAACACTATCGGACCTCTGAAAAGTATAAGCATGCATATGTACTCAGTACTTGGTTTGGGCCCCTTTTGCAGCAATTACTGCTTCAATGCGGCTTGGCATGGAAGCTATCAGCCTGTGGCACTGCTGAGGTGTTATGGAAGACCAGGATGCTTCAATAGTGGCCTTCAGCTCTTCTGCATTGTTCGGTCTCATGTCTCTCATCTTTCTCTTGGCAATGCCCCATAGATTCTCTGTGGGGTTCAGGTCAGGTGCGTTTGCTGGTCAATCAAGCACAGTAATCCCACGGTCATTGAACCAGGTTTTGGTGCTTTTGGCAGTGAGGGCAGGTGCCAAGTCCTGCTGGAAAATGAAGTCAGCATCCCCATAAAGCTCGTCTGCGGAAGGAAGCATGAAGTGCTCCAAAATCTCCTGGTAGACGGCTACGTTGACCCTGCACTTAATGAAGCACAGTGGACCAACACCAGCAGATGACATGGCTCCCCAAATCAACACAGACTGTGGAAACTTCACACTGGACTTCAAGCATCTTGCAGTGTGTGCCTCTCCATTCTTCCTCCATACTCTGGGTCCTTGGTTTCCAAATGAGATGCAAAAGTTGCACATCAAAAAAGAGGACTTTGGACCACTGAGTAACAGACCAGGTCTGTTTTTATTTAGCCCAGGTAAGACGTTTCTGATGTTGTTTGTTGTTCAGGAGTGGCTAGACAAGAGGAATACGACATTTAAAGCCCATGTCCAGGATCTGTCTGTGTGTGGTGGCTCTTGATGCACTGACTCCAGCCTCAGTCCACTCCTTGTGAAAGTCCCCAACACTTTTGAATGGCCTTTTCCTGACACTCCTCTCCAGGCTGCGGTCATCCCTGCAGCTTGTGCACCTTTTTCTTCCACACTTTTCCCTTCCACAAGTGGTACTTGATCACCACTGGCCTTTTTATTTATTTTTTGAGATATAAATGAAAAAGGCTGAACATTTTGAACAAAAAATGTTTTTACTTTCTGCTATAAAACATGTCCAATAAAAAATAAAAAAAATAAATTTCTTCATGAATTGTAGCCAAGTATATAAGTGTATATTGATTGGTTTCCATGAAAGATATAGTGCCTACAAACTATGGTACTGGAATTTTTAAAATATATTTATATACCACTAATGGCAGTGATCAATGACTTATAATGGGACTGCGGGAGTGCGGCCGGCAATCTGACACTAACTGACTAACTACCACTGACATCACCCGTGACAATGATACAGTGATCAGTGATAATACTATACACTGTCACTATGCTAACGACACTGGCTGGAGAAAGGTTAACATCTAGGGCAATCAAGGGGTTAAATGTGTGCCTAACTAGGTGTAATGTGTGTAAAGTGTGCTGCTTTTACCAAATGATCTCTAAATTTCTCATCTCTGCTTTGCACAGATCACTCCGTCTGTACCAACACAGAGCTCTGGGCTGTATTGTACACAGCCAATCAGCAGGTCCCAGCTGTGAATCATTGGCAGGGACTTGCTGACAGGCTCCCGCTGTGTACAATCATAGGGCGCAAGCAGGGGCCAGGCTCCATAGACACAGACAGTGGGGCTTAGCCCTGCCCTCCACTCCTCCTCACTGCATTCAATTGACAGCAGCAGGAGCCAATAGCTCCTATGTGAGCTATTTGAGCAGAGAATGTGCACACCAAAAGTAATACCTTTAATACTCCTTCTGCCTTGTTTTATTAGGTTTAGCCAATAGCAACTAATCAGTGAAAAATGTACTGAAATCACTTGATATGGGTTATCAGAGTTTATTTTCTTGCCTAACTGCATATATTAATTACATACTTTAATTGTCAGGTTGTCATTTGTGAAATAAGATAGTGTTCTAGAAATCATTTGGAGGCAAACATCTGCTGCTGGCCAATTATATCTTTATAATATAATCAAACCTTTACCATCAGAGCTTTGATGGAGGTCTTGTCAACCTTCCTTGTCAATCAAACCATCCAATTAGCTGAGATGTCCAAGAAGTGATTAACCCCTTCATGACGGAGGGTAAAACAAATCTTAACGCCTACACACAGTTTTGCAGTTTTGACATGTGTTAGTATAGAATTGAATTATACTTTGTTTTTTTTTATTAGGACATATTGGGCTTTCATTTGATGGTAAATGGTAACAGATATCATATGATTTTTTTTTTATTATCAAATAAACCTGACACAAAATAGTAAATAATATATATTTTTTTTAAATGTAGCTGTATATTTCTTGCTAATACCATAACTCACCACAAATAACCCAAAATAAATTACTCTGCTCCAGGCAATTGCAGCGATACCACATATGTGTATATTATTTGTTTTTTGTACCCATAGTAGGGTCCAGAAACAATAGTGCTCAGTTTGCCTTTTTATGCTACTTAACCTCCCTAGTGGTCTGATTATGTCCATATTTCTGTGTTCAAAGTGGTACATGTTTTTGCATGGAAATTTTTAGGAATAACTCACTGAAATCTGTCCAAACAAGAGTCTAGTAAACATTCCGGGTATGTTAAATTTTGAAACACGAAATCATAAATTATAATTTAATAAATAATCATAAAAAATAATAATTTAATAATGATAAATTTAATTCAATAATATAATCAAACCAAAGACACTGAAATTTGAAATATAGCGCCAAGTTTGCACATCACTGAGCAAAGTCGCAAAATCGTTTTCAGTGTCTGATGACGAATTTCCCCACAAATCATTATCACTCAATTCTGCAAGTAGTTCTAATTTACTATCGCTGTTCTCTAGCTGGTCTAAAGCTGCTTTTGACCTAAAGGGACGCTTTTTGGACGCCATGGACTTTTCTCAGTTTTAAGGCAGAAAGAACGGTAAAAATGCAGGCAGGGCACAGGACAAAGCACTCGGGACAAAATGTATGTGAAATGCTTTGTAACAGTAATGTTTTACTATGTGATTTTAGTGAATTTAGTGAATGTCACTTCTACAATTTTCAAATTTCCCACCAGTTCCATCCCCGTACATCCTGACGTCGCAGGGAATGGAACCCAGAAGTCAGATGCCAGCATTGGCCGGAGGACATTGCCAGGGACACTGCAGGGGGGACATCGCGGGAGCGAAGGACAAGGTAAGTGAAGAAGAGATCCCGGAGCAGCACTGCAAGGCATTCCCGAGTGTAGCTGGGGGTTACCGCTTGTGGTGCTGAAACTTTACCCCGAGCTACACTCGGGAATACCTCCAGGGAGGTTAAAACACACTGACACCAACTGACACTAATACTAAATGAAAAAATGCTTTTTGTTTTAACCACTTGCCTACCTTGCACTTTTACCCTCTTCGTGCTCAGGCCAATTTTCAGCCTGTTGCACTTTGAATGACATTTGTGCGGTGATGCAACACTGTATCCATATGAAATTGTTATTTTGTTTCACACAAGTAGAGCTTTCTTTTGGTGGAATTTAATCGCCACTGGGGTTTTTATTTTTTGCACTATAAACAAAAAAAGAGCAAAAAATTTGAAAAACAAAACATTTTTCTTTGTTTCTATTATAAAATTTTGGAAACATTTGCAAAATTTTGCACTGATGTGCGTTGATGAGGCTCCACTGATATGCAGCAATGATGGGCACTGATAAGCAGCACGGTTGGACACTGATAGGCGACACTGATGGGCAGCAGCGACACTGGTGGGCACTGATGGGTGGTACTGCTGGGCACTGATGGGCACAACTGCTGGGTGGAACTGCTGGGCAGCACTGATGGGTGGCACTGCTGGGAACTGGTGGGTGGCACTGCTGAGCGGCCCTGCGGGGCACTGAGGATTAGGACACTGACCACCAGTGCAGATCTGCTCTGTGACATTTGCCAGTTTTTGGTAGTACCTTCCTCACAATGTGACAGTGTGAAGAAAGTGCTTCCGATAACCAGTAACTATATTTACTTTGTGATCTGCTGTGTCATTGGACACAGCTGATCACTTGTTAAAAGGCCGCTGTGATTGGCCATTTACCTAGTCACGGGATCAGCTGTGTCCGTAGGACACAGCGATCACAGACAGCATCGGGTGCACACCGCTGGGGGCGTGTAGGGGGGCATGTTCAGGGGGCGCGTGCAGGGAGCACGTTCCAGGAGGACATGATATGTTGCAGTCATTTGGCTATAGCACGGTTGTAAAGTGGTAAATTTGTTGTTAATTTTTTTTTAACAAAATCCCTTGTGATAGCATGAGTAGTGACAAGTCCTCTTTATGGAGAGATTTTTGCCCCAGATCTCACCTTTGCCCTTAAAAGCATCTAATCAAACTGAGATCCATTTGATCAGATACTTTTTACAATTGTTTGTTTACTTTGGGGAAACCGAAAGGGACAAAATATTCATCGCTTCTGGTTTCTTATACCATAGAAGATCCACTCCCTGATCACCTCTATGGTAAGCTGACTTCAGTCACAGGCTCACTTGTGGGATGGGAGAGCCTGAATAGGGACTGGAAGGCAGCGGGAGGTTGGGGCTCGGATGATGCCTGTAGCTGCAGGGATTATCCCAGCATAACCACTTTAAACTGTAAACATAAATGTATGTAAGTCAGTCTTAAAGTTGTTAATTGAACAAGCTGAAATTAAAAGCTGATTGACTACCATGCACAGTTGCACCAGATTTTGCACTCTCAAGTTTTAGTAAATCAACCCCAATGAATCTTTTTCTCCATTCAAGAGGAGAAAAAACACACGGACAGGCTTTGCAGTGACTGATTGCTGCGATTTTTTTGTTGAAAAATATATTTTTATATAAAATATATAAAAAACAACTACATTGTTGGGTTACATTCTCCCCTGTACTGCAGTGCAGCACACAAATGCAACAATACAGTACCAATCACACAATAAATTACATTCACTCAGTATTATTAATTATTATTATTATTGACTAATGTGTTATGTATAGAAAAGTTTCTTAAACCATCATATCCTGCATGATGCCACTTAACCCCATAAGCATTATGTGACCCCTAAGGTGCCACCAAAATACTTGAGATAAACTGAGATAAACCCCTATCTCCCCCATGTCCTACATGGCATGGCACTATAAATCAAAAACTGGTAAAAAAAAATGTCAAACAATTCAACAAATACAGTGACTAGCCAATCAGAAGCTATCACAGCTATCAGGTGATTGGGAACCGAGCCTCCCAGTCCTCGATCAATAATATGAGACCCAGGACTCTTGCAGAGAGCCTGGTCTCTATGCTTGAAGTGCGTTCCCATGGAAGAAGACCCTCTTCAGTGAGGTTGTGTATATGCACATGCTCGTTGTTAAGAGGTTAACATAATACTAATGTTGTAGCATTTTTCCCTTAAAATGTATTAATTTCATGCAGTTTCTGACTGCTGTTTATTGAAGCATGACGGCATTAACACTGTTGGCAAGATGCTGGTTATTTCTGATTCTGGAGCCTGGTAAGGGAAAATGAAAGTCCCTTGCCACTACTTCGTGCCTGCATTTCACCTAGATAAAGGTAGGAAGCTCTTGTTTTAATGAAGCTGTTTAGAGACTCTGGAGAGAACTGGCCTCATATGGCTCCATTGTTGATCCTGCTGTTCCTTTCATTTTCAGACCTTTGTGTGGAAATAGTTGCTGTCCATTGTAAATAAAAGTATGCAAACCTGAAAACTACACTTAGTAGAAGGAATATTTGATGCTAACCATATATAATTGTAAGGATCCATTGACCCCCTAAAGACAAGATAACACCTCCAGATACAGGAAGCAAGCTAGCATTTACGTCAGAGTTGTGTCCATGGCTACAATGGGAAATCTTGAACAGAAACTTGGGCACCAGTCAGTTTTTAACTTTTCAAAGTTTTAATGTTGACTTTGGAAAGGAGGTAGACAGAGTGAGGCTTAGGGGTCCCAGATACCAGCAGCAGACTACTTACAGACTCTTCAGACCCAGTAGTTCAGCTTCACAGTCTCAGAACCTTTAAGCTGACCCAGAAACACAGTACGCGTGTTTTCAGATTCTAGTGTGTCTTCTAAGCGAGTCACCAGGCCCTTCTGAGAGACCAGCCTTCATCCTGGCTGTCTCCAGCAAGGAGCCTCCCCTGGATCTCTTCACCTTCGCTTCCTCTACAGCAGGCAGGACAGCCTCAGGACCATCTCAGCGTAGATAGACCCCAAATAGGCTTCAGGGCCTAGTCACAGATCTTTCTCCAGCAGCACCTCCTCAGGCCTTAGCCTGAGGCAAGAGAGCAAGCACATGGCCCACCCAAAATATTTATATCCTCTCCCATCATGCACCAGTGACCATGAATCTCCTAATGGGCTGGCTGGTAGAAACAAAAAAAAATTAATCATAACTCAGTCTATTTGTGCAATCTCATACTATGACATTTGGCATCAGTGACACCTACTGGCAACAGTGAGAAATGCACATCTCAACTGAGTTTAGGGAAAGCCCAAATACCAACTGTGCAATCAGTCTGAGCTGCCTGCAGCCAGCCAAAAACTACACTACTCAAAAAAAATTAAAGTAACACTTTTTGATCAGAGTATAGCAAAGTCAATTAAACTCCTGGGATATTGATCTGGTCAGTTAAGTAGCAGAGGGGGTTGTTAATCAGTTTCAGCTACTTTGGTGTAAATGAAATTAACAACAGGTGCACTAGATGGGCAACAATGAGACCACCCCCACACAGGAAAGGTTTTACAGGTGGAGGCCACAGACATTTTTTTCCTACTCATCTTTTCGGACTGTTTTTCACTAGTTTTGCCTTCCTAAAACCCTACAGAGGATGCGTAGGCAGTCCAACTTCTCCAGGGTGGCACATCAATATGTGCCATTGCCAAAAGGTTTGCTTTGTCTCTCAGCACTCAGTCTCAAGAGCATGAAGGAGATTCCAGGAGACAAGCAGTTACTCTAGAGCTGGACAGGGCTGTAGAAGGTCCTTAACCCATCAGCAGGACTGGTATCTGCTCCTTTGTGCAATGAGGAACAGAATGAGCACTGCCAGAGCCCTGCAAAATGACCTCCAGCAGGCCACTGGTGAGAATGTCTGTGACCAATCAGAAACAGAATTCATGAGGGTGGCCTGAGTGCCTGACATCCTCTAGTGGGCCCTGTGCTCACTGCCCGGCACTATAGAGCTTGATTGGCATTTGCCATTGAACACCAGAATTGGCAGGTCTGCCACTGGTGCCTGTGCTTTTCACAGACGAGAGCAGGTTCACCCTGAGCACATGTGACAGACTTGAAAGGTTCTGGAGAAGCTGCGGAGAACGTTATGCTGCCTGTAACATCATTCAGTATGACCATTTTGGTGGTGGGTCAGTGATGGGCTGGGAAGGCATATCCATGGAGGGACGCACAGACCTCTAAAGGTTAGACAATGGCACCCTGACTGCCATTAAGTATCAGGATGAAATCCTTGGACCCACTGTCAGGCCCTACGCTGGTGCAGTGGGTCCTGGGTTCTCCTGGTGCACGACAATGCCTGGCCTCATATGGTGAGAGTATGCAGGCAGTTCCTGGAGGATGAAGGAATTGTTACCATTGAATGGCCCCCACTCTCGCCTAAATCCAATAGAACACCTTTGGGATATCATGTTTCAGTCCATCTGACTCCACCAGGTTACTGTCCAGGAGCTCAGTCATGCCCTGGTCCAAATCTGGGAGGAAATACCCCAAGACACCATCCGTTGTCTCATTAGGAGCATGCCCCAGCATTGTCAGGCATGCGTACAAGCTCGTGGGGGCCATACAAACTACTGAGTACCATTTTGAGTTGCTGCAATGAAATTTCAGCAAAATGGACTAGCCTGCTGCACCATTTTTTCACTTTGATTTTCGGGGTGTCTTTGAATTCACTCTTCTGCAGGTTGATCATTTTCATTTCCATCAAACGATGGGGAATCCTTACGTTCCTAACACATTACCCAGTCCATATCAGTATAGATATCCAGCATGATATTTTTCCCTATTGAGATCCGATGTGTTTTCAAAGTGTTCCATTAATGTTTTTGAGCAGTGTCTATTTACATAGTAGCCCCAGTTTAGAACCATAGAGCTACATAATATACATTCTCACAAACAACCAAAGACAGTCAAGGGTTTAGTCTGGGACATGGTATTGTAGCTACAAGAGAGCTTTGCCTTCTTTAGGCCCTGGAGCCCAGCCAGTAACAGTGGGGTGGGCTCCCTGGCTACCATTCCTTAGGCTATGTGTACAGTATTATTATTATTATACAGTATTTATAAAGCGCCAACGGTTTGCTCAGCGCTGTACATTACAAAGCGAGACAGAACATGCGACAGTACAATAACAATACAATGCGATACACGAGGGGTTCGAGGGCCCTGCTCCTTCGAGCTTACAATCTAGGAGGGAGGGGATAGTGGTACAGGAGGAGATAGCTGTGGAGGATGGAGTGATAGGAAGAGTGGAGGAGATCGGCAAATTAGCAGGGGGTGGGGTAGGCTTCCCTGAAGAGGTGGGTTTTCAGGGTGCGCCTAAAGGAGAGGAGAGTAGGTGATAGTCTGATGGGCTGGGGTAGGGAGTTCCAGTGGATGGGTGACACCCTGGAGAAATCCTGGAGGCAGGCATGGGAGGAGGAGACCAGGGAACTAGAGAGAAGGAGGTCTTGTGAGGAGCGGAGTGTGCGTGTTGGGTGGTACTTGGATATTAGGTCGGTGATGTAATTTGGGGCAGTATGGTGGACAGCATTGTACGCCAGTGTTAGGATTTTGAATTTGATCCGTTGTGCAATCGGAAGCCAGTGGAGGGATTGGCAGAGGGGGGTGGCGGAAACGGAGCGGTTGGTAAGGTGAATGAGTCTGGCTGCCGTATTCAGGATCAACTGAAGCGGGGATAGTCTGTGGCGAGGCAGGCCAGTGAGGAGGGAGTTGCAGTAATCCAGTCGTGATATGATGAGGGAGTGGATGAGCTGTTTAGTGGTTTCTGGGGTTAGGAACGTGCAGATTTTGGCGATGTTGCGGAGGTGGAGTCTGCATGAGTTTGTTAGTGATTGGACTTGGGGCTGGAAGGATAGGTTGGATAGGTTGGAGTCCAGAATGACACCAAGTACTCTGGCCTTCGGGGCGGGCCTGATAGTGGCATTGTTGGACGTGATGGAGAAGTCACTGGGGGTGGTGTGTAGGTTTGTGATTCGGGCGGAGACTAAGGGGGTGAGGCGAGGGGTAGAGAGATAGATTTGTGTGTCATCGGCATAGAGGTGGTAGTTGAAGCCGTGAGAGTGTATGAGTTGGCCAAGGGAGGAGGTGTAGATGGAGAAGAGAAGGGGCCCGAGGGACCCCAACAGAGAGGGGGAGTGAGGGGGAGGTGGTAGCGTTATAGGTAACGCTGAAAGAGCATTGTGATAGGTAGGATCAGAGCCAGGAGAGAGCGGAATCTCTAAGGCCGAAGGAATGTAGTTTTTTGAGCAGGAGGGGGTGGTCGACTGTGTCGAAGGCTGCCCTAGCCATGGGAAAATGCAGAACACGGTTTACACGCGTTTTGCATTTTCCCATGGGCGGCGGTCAGAACATTCCTATCTGTTCAGGAGGTTTAACCTCACCTAAACATGGCAGTATACATGAAGCCTTACTGGATTTTCCAACCTGCTGTTGCAATGCAGTAAGAAAACTTGTTTTATAGAGATGTTCCTGTTTGTGAATAGTTGTGAGCTAACCAGTGGATTTAATTGAAGCTGATTTCTGTTTTGTTGGCTATACCTCTGCAGGGAGAGACCTTTTCTTACAGCTTTTCAAACAAGCAATAGTAGAGTAAAAAGCTCTGAAATATCTATAAGTAGCTATTAATTAAAAAAAGATATTTGCCTTTGTCATTGGCTCAGAAATTATTACTTGGAAAACTAGAAATGTTATTGCTAACCAAAAAAAAAAGTCAGTACTGACATCCTAAAAGCTTTTAATTTTTAAGCACTTTTGGAAAACTTTTGCTTCGTGCTGAGATGAATGCCACTTGGTTCACTGGGAGGTACAGGAAACCAAATAAAACATGCTTTAAGTGTGAAATTTAGACACCAAGCAGGTGATAAACTATTTTCAATATGCACCATTAGGAATCTTCAGCATCATTATGGTATTTGAATGCTGCAGCACATAATTTATCCTTCATGCACAGACCCATCTTAAAATTATGTGGGCTAATAAAATGATGCCATTATGTCTCGCAACAGTCTTGTCAGGAGAAAGTAGACAAGTGAGCACACTTACACAGGCATCCCACATGCACAAATCTGGTAGCAGTGTCACTGTTAAAATGACATTAGCTGTCAGTTTAAAAATCTTTACTTATCATTTTTTTCCATTTGGTTAAGAAATGTCTAGAGTTAAATCAAGTAATAAAAATGTAAAAATCTACACTAGAAAACTGACATCAGTCAGACGGACATGTCAAAAGGCAAGGCCTGCTTCTGTCATATCTCAACATTTTTGTATATGTAAATTTAATTATGTGTTCCTTTTAATGAAGAAAAAGATTTGTTTTTCTGTAGTACTGTACTCTTATAGACCGAAACAACAGAGATCAACAATGCACCTCAACACAACATGATTTCAAATAATAATTGCCACTTTGTTATTTAATAAACAATCCTGTTATATTGCCCTTCTATTGTGAGGATTTAACTCAAGTAGCCCCATAAATAACCTATGATATTAAAGGGAGTATATATTGGGTTTGTATATATTTTCTTTATTTTTTTTTTGGTTTATTATGTAAAGGACTAGAAAAATAAAAATCCATAAAATATTTATTTGTACTTAGTTCGATATGAAATATTGCACATCAATATTTTTACTCCTCATTGGCATTAGGAATTCTTTAGGGTTTATTCCTTAACCCCTTGGGGCCGGCACCTCCCGGCCCTTTAAGGGTTTCAGAACCCGGGAGGCGGGGTGGGGTTTAGGGTCATGTGACCACCGTGACACGCCGTCATGGTATTCACATGAACGGGAAAGGTCCCAATCGAAAGAGGAAATCGGGATCTTTCCGTGAGTACTAGACATGTGTACCTGGGAGCGCACAGGGCACGTGCTCTCAGCTCATATGTTTTTTTTTAATAGAACGCAAATGTGCGGCCGCTCGGCATCTAGGCCCAGACGCCGGGAGACCGCACATTTGCGTTTGGCCGGCGCCGAGAGGTTAAGATGTGCACACCGCCCTCTTCTCCCTGTCAGTGGTGAATTTAAGCATTACTCATCTAAAAGAAAAGTTGAACGGGTTTAGTTAAGCAGGTGGTACTGCCCGCCAAACGCAACAGGGGATAAATTCTTGCTCTACCCACTCAGGGTCCCCTTTAAAAAGTTATGAACACCGGGGGTGGGAAAGATCGGTTGATCAGATTATCACTGTGTTTGGCTGGCACAGTGGCCATATGATAAGGAGCCGGTCCCTCTGGCTACTGATCATTATCAGAGACTCTGACAGCTCTGTTTCTGTGCTGGGAATGTGCAGTGATCACATTCTCAGCACAGAAACATTAGCTGCCCAACAACGTATATGTGCAGTGTATGGGCATTAAAACCCACCCTTTTTCTGCCACACATATGTGTTACATGGGTGACAACAGGTTAAAGGGGAGTATTTGGGAAAGGGGGAGGGATAAAAATGAGAGTTGACTGCATGATTTTACTGCCCCCCCTAACCACAAGTGTAAATGATGTAGGGTGGTTATGAGAGGAAGAGAGGAGCTCTGGGGCTAACTTGCTCCCCCCCACCCTCTGTGCACTTACAGTTCAGTGTACTGTACTGTATTCAGTGGTACCTTCCCGGGAATGAAGGCAGCTTTGTTTCTTTCCCCTCTCTGGTCATGTAATATGTCACATCACAAGGGAAGGTAAGAAGAAGGGCAGTCTGCCTTCACTGTCTGGCAGGCGCATGTGCTGATAAGAAGTGTCCAGTGTTCTCAGCTTGAGTACTGCCCCGCCTTGTCTCCTGCCCATTTTACACTACTGCTGATGGGAGGAGAGAGCTGAATATTTCCTCTAGCAACTAGATGCAGTGTGCTTCATTCTTAATTACAGGAGTGATGGAATTGTCACTCCTGTCATTCAGGTAGCTGGAGAGAGCTCCATATAGAGCCACTGCACTCAGGGCATATGCCCCTTCTGCCCACCCCTTGCCCATCCCTGGTCTTTACTGAGGGGATATTCTGGGGGTGTCTGTATTTGGGGGATCTGTACTGAGGAGTTATGCTGAAGGTGTCTGTCCTGCGGGGGAGGCAGTACTGAGGGAGGTCTGTACTGATGGGTTTGTACTGGGGAGGTGTCTGTAATGGGCAGTCTGTATTGAGGGGTTAGACCTAGGGGGGGGATCTGTACTAGGGGGTGTCTGTACTGAGGGGAGACTGTACCAATGGGTTATGCTGGGAGGCTGGGTTTGTATTGAGGATTTAAACATAAAGGTTGAGGTCTGTACAGAGGAGTGAGACTGGAAGGGGGGTCTGTACTGAGGGGTTAGGGTGGATGGGGGGTTTGAAGGGGGGCAACTTTACTGTGGGGTCTATACTGAAGGGTTAAGCTGGAAAGGGGGTCTATACTGGCGAGGGTTTATGTTATCAAACTGCTTGGAGACACTGTACTAAGCCAATCCAAGGGGCTGGGTACCATGAGATCACTGTGATTGGTCATCACAGCAATCACATGGTACTGTTTACAGTGTTCTTATTCAAAATTTTAGTTTGTTTTCCTTTTTAACAGTAAAAATAAAAAACTAGTTATTAAATATCACCAAACGAAAGCTCTATATATCTCAAAACATTATCTAAAACTCATTTGGGTACATCACAATACAAAAAATGGCTTGGTAATGAAGGGGTATTTCAGGCTGGTATTAAAGTGGTTAACCATGGCTTTTAAAACCCCTCCTACATAATTTGTCCACAATTGAGCATACTGCTTCATTCCTTTAGATATGTATGTATGGAGGCATGAGTGGGATGGCAGGGGACTGTTGAAAAATTATTGATTCTGGTTGCCGATATCTTAGGCATGTCAATGGGTATCCCTATCAGCTCTCAATTATACAGCTTTGTTGCACAAACACTGACCCGCCCATTCATGTGTAACTTGCAAAGCCCCTTGAAGTTTGTTTCATTCAATGAAGCAGAGAGATTTCATTGATTGGGAGGGAGCTGGTTTAAGTGATTTTGACTGGTCAAATGAGTGTGTTTTCCTTCCAAATTTTTTGTTCTCTTCCAACAGTCATTAATTTTCAAGGTTCTCCACTGGCTTCAAAGTCTCAAAGCTGGCACAGAGCATTTGTAAAGCTCAGTGCTGTGCTTTATAAACCTGCAGTGTTTGATTTCTTTTAGTGGTGCAGCAATACTGCTGCTTTTCTACTTTGTGTTATAAACAAAGATTCCAACTTCCAAGCTTACTGCTGAAGACTTCTGCACCAATAGTGGGCTTTGCAAAAATGTACTGTATATTTACCACCTGAACCCTTCCAGAGTTTACAGCTATCATTTAAACTAATCCTTTAAACCGCTCTCCAAGACTTAGACTGGGAGGGAATATTGGCATCAATGAGAGTTCTTTAAAAAAAACTGTATGTGAACACAGTGCAAAATACATTCCCATGGGCAACAAGTTTAAAAGGCTAAAAATCAAACTTATGTGGCTTACGGCCAAAGTTAAAAAAAAGCTATAGATAATAAGAAAAGAGCTTTTATTAAATATAAAAATGAAGGAATGCTATCATTATTTAAACATTCCAAAGGATATAACAGAATATGCAAAAAGAAAATAACAAAAATTGAAAACGAACAGATTGCAAAAGATAGCAAGACCAACCCCAAAAAATTCTTCAAATATATTAATAGTAAAAAGGTCCGGTCCGAGCATGTAGGCCCTTTACAAAATAATCTAGAGTGGGTGACTTGGTTCAAAGAGAAGGCAAATTTATTAAATACCTTCTTCAGCTCTGTGTATACAAAGGAGCATGGGGGAGCTTTTGACCATAATGGGCATGGTATTGACACAGCCCCAGATGATCCACATTGGCTCACAACTGATATGATCCAAAAATATTTAGACAGAATAAAGGTGAATAAAGCACCTGGACTGGATGGTATACACCCACAGGTCCTTAAAGTATTGAGCTCTGTCATTTCAAAGCCATTGTTTAACTTCTATAGCTGGGAAGATACTGGAGAGTTTAATAAAAGACCACATAGATGAGTTTTTGCTGGAAAAAAATATTTTAATCAACAGACAGAATGGATTCATGAAAGACAGAAGTTCTCAAACAAATCTGATTTCTTTTTATGAGGAGGTGAGCAAAACCTTGGACAGAGGGGTGGCAGTGGACGTGGTATACTTGGATTTTTCAAAAGCATTTGACACAGTTCCCAACACACGGCCACTGCACCCAATGATAACAAAACTGATGCATATGTGTAAGGTAAAGTCTACAGGCTTCGAAAAATCCATATGTAAATGGGTAGAAACTGGCTAAAAGATCGTATTCATAGAGTAGTGGTTAATGATTCATACCCTGAATGGTCTAGGGTTGTCAGTGGTGTACCCCAAGGTTCAGTGTTGAGACACTTACTTTTTAATATATTTATAAATGATATAGGGTCTGGGATTAAAAATCCCATTTCAGTCTTTGCAGATGACACCAAACTGTGCAGTTTAATAACATCCTTACAGGATGTCTCCAACTTATAAGCCGCCCTCAATACACTGTTTATTTGGGCAACTATATGGCAAATGATGTTTGATGTTGATAAACTTAAGGTTACTTGGTAATGTACTTGGAGGCAAAGAATATGCATGCATCATACATACTAGGGGGAGTACAACTGGGGTATTCAATGGTGGAGAAGGATCTGGGAGTTCTGGTAGATCACTAGCTTAATAATGGTATACAATGCCAAGCTGCGGGTTCTAAAGCGAGCAAAACCCCTCTTGTATTAGGAGAGGTATAGACTCCAGAGAGAGAGATATCATTTTACCCCTGTACAAATCATTAGTAAGACCATCATTAGTAAGACCTCATCTGGAATATGCAGTTCAGTTTTGGGCACCAATTCACACAAAAGAACATTGAGGAACTGGAGAAAGTACAGAGAAGGGCAACCAAACTGATAAGAGGCAAGGAGGAGCTCAGCTATGAGGAAAGATTAGAGGAACTGAATTTATTCTCTCTTGAGAAGAGGAGATTAAGGGGGGGTATGATTAACCGTGAATACAGTATATAAATGGCCAATGGAATTTAGGGGAATACTATCAGCCCTCTAGAAGCTGTCAAATATAACTTGGGTATCATTGTTAGTGAATATCTTTTGTGTACATTTGTGTATTTGCATGTAATGATCTGTTCCTGCAAAGGTAAATCATACATCAGTGAATAAAAAGGGTAATTGAAAGTCAGACTGTATCTACGTTTGATGGTGCCTGGGGTGAAAACAATGTAGCTCCTTTGAAGGAGACCCCTAGGTCACTATTATTGTGCCCTTCTTGATCTTCTTGGCCACAGGGTTGTATTTGCCTTATAAAATATCAATAAGTCTAGTGCACATCATGAAATTTTAAATGAAAACATTGTTTTTCCAGCAGGACTAACAAAAGCAAAGATAAATCTAGATAAGTTCTAGGATGTCAAAAGTTTAGACTGGAAACTAACTGCAATTATTTCACTATCACAACAAATATGGTTATTAAGTACGTAAAATATTTTTTTTCCTTTTAAAATATTTTGACCTCCTGTCACATTAGATCTCATCTTCACATAAATCTAGACCTGTTTGTTTCTTGGACTGGAAAAAGGAAGATAAACTTTCTGATTGACTGACAAGTGTGCATACTGGCGCAAAAAAGCTGCTTGCCCAATTATACTGCCTGCTAAAAGAATGTGTAACTACATACCCAACCTCCTTGGTGGGTGTCTACCTTATATATTTCATGTCCAACAAACAGTAGTGACAGCAACAACAAGCAAACAACCAAACAAGCACAAGATTTAAAGTGATCCTAAACTCACAACCATGAAATAACAATATAACATCTCCCACAGTACATAAAACATGGCAATGCAATTATTTTAGTAAAGTGAAACAGCTAAATACCTTTTGTCAGCAGCTATATACAGTGGTCATGTGTTTCTGTGTACAGCCGAGCGCTTGTTCAGCTTCAAGGAGGAGCTTTCATTCTTCTCTGAGTTTCCTCTATACATCAGCAGAGGCTGCATTTCCCATGACCCTCTGTCTGGACAGTGCTGATTGGCTCTGTGCTGATCACATGTACCTTCCACTAAAGCCTGTGTCCACATGTTTTCATGGGAGGCGGTGCCTCCGTCAATCAAGATGTGACATCCCACCCACTGTGTACATTTTAAGTTACTGGGCATGGAGATAGAGGGAGGGACTGAGCTGTCATTTAGAATCTGTATATATGTCCCAATGTGTGATGTCAAAGGCATGTGACCTGAATAGCTCATTTCATACAGGAAATATTCTCTCTAGCAATACACTCAAAATAGAGCATGGGCAGACTTGCCACCACTGCTCCGCAGACAGATTGGGGACAGTAAAAGAAGGGGAGGATCAGTGAAGACAGGATCATCCAGCCTTTTTACACACTGCAGAAGATTAACCCCTTAGGTTCCACAGTGAGTATAACAAGGATGCTTTACTGCATATACAGACTGATTATAGTATTGTGGGTTTAGTAACACTTTAAATAGCCCAGTAAATCAATCACGATCTCATGAAACACCCACATCTGCTCGGAGAATGATATAAAAACAATATACTGTACATATATTTATTGTTAATATATACTAGCAGAATAAAAATGCAGCTCAAAAGACAAGCCAAACCTCAAAAGAATCCAAGCCAGACCTTGCCAGTTTCATTGTTGTAAAGGCAACTTTCCATCCATCAACCAGAAGTCTAGCATCAGAAGCCAGAAGTGTGTCACTGCTAGGGGAAACATATAGCTGTGCACATCTAAGACCATAGGAATGTGCTCCTGAAAATCCTACTGTGCATGTCATTGTCCATGGCCAAGCTCAGGTATAATACCAGACGGGGAGGAGCCTTCAGTGAAAGATATGATTACAATATTCTCGTGAATCAGTGAGCTGCACCCAATGATACCAAAACTGATGCATATGCATATACAAATTGAATAGGAAAAATAGGCTGCTCAGACATCCCAGGAAATACAGTCCTCGATACAAAAAACAGACTTGGAAAAAAGGCCACTGCAAAAAAATCCAAAAAAACAGAAGGATAAATAAATTTAATTATTGGAAAGCCTGAGGTAATAGTGGAATTAACAAAAGATACCATATAGGGGTACATGACGGGTACAGTATCAGTTAACGCATATTAAAAAAACAAATTAACCAAAATAACGAATTTGATCCAGATGGCCAAACTGTAGTTAAAGTGCGCACCCAAAATACTTCCCTTCCCTGTAAGCAAGGACCCAGATCACCATTTCTCTGTGGAATTCAAACTTGTTTGATGACAGTACTCCACAGTTCTAGCTTCTACCCCCAACACATGAAACGTGCCATCATACACAGTCAGGCCATTAGATACCACCGAATATGTTCTGACCCAAGAGACAGAGATAAACATCTCGGGACACTAGCAGACTCCTTCCATAAGAAAGGTTACAAGGACAAAACTATCAACACCAGCATAAACACAGCCTTGAAAACCCGAAGAGAAAATCTACTTCAGTACAAAGAGAAAAAAAAAAACAACCGTGTACCTCTAGTGACTACCTACATTTTCTGAACAAGATCAACAACATACAGCAATTACCACCAAATACACTTCTAGTCACTATGGATGTAGTATCCCTGTATAGTAATATCCCTCACAAGGATGGATTAGCTGCATGTCACAGATCCTTATCATCCTCACCAAACCACAAATACACTGCTGAGGATGTTACACAGCTCTTGAATTAATACTTACACACTACTACTTTGCTTTCAATAAAGACATCTATCTTCAGTGTATGGGTACTGCTATGGAAAGTAAAATGGCACCCCAATATGCCAATTTATTTATGACTGACCTGGAGGAAACATTCCTGAACAGCATGGAACAAAAACCATACAGATACTATCGCTATATTGATGATATTTTCAGCATATGGACAGAAGATGAAGAAAACCTAAAACAATTTTACTCATTGATCAACACTTTACCTCTAATAACTACATACAACCCAGCACTAGAAGGAATAAGAAAAATAATCAAAGATTTACAACCCATCATAACAGAGGATGGAACCTCGAAAGAAATATTTCTGCAACCCCCAATACTGGCTTTTAGACAACCCCCGAACCTCAGAAATAAACTAATCCATAGGAAACTTGCTTCTGATTATGATGTCACAAATAATGGAAGCAAACCCTGCATTAAAAAACGCTGCAAACTGTGCAACCAAATTAATCCATCAAAAAGTGTCCGACACTCAAAAGAGATCTTCAATATCTCCAGATCATACAGCAGTAATGTGTACCCTATCCAGTGCAGGAAATGTAGCAAAGGATCTTACACTGGCGAAACAGGACAGAAGTTGCGAACAAGGATGAATTTGCACAGACATACCATCAAGGAACATGACGTCTGCACACCTGTGGGACACCATTTCGCACAACCGGACCACACTATGGAAGACCTCAATATAAGGACATTTCAAAACTATTCAGGAAAAGAAAACTTTTAAACTAAGAATGATATTTCTATTTGATACAAGAGATAATGGCCTTAATTTGGACATGGGATTCCTCACTCATTATCCAACAGTTTTACAACCCCCTCCAGTCTTTGCTTTTGCTCTGTCTTATCTCTAGACTAATCCTAGTTTTATAACCATTGCTGTGTACATTTGTTTGTGTGTGTTTTTTTCTGGGGTTTTTTCTCCCCCTTTTAACATTTCTTTTAGCATTCTGCTAAAACTTTGTGAAGTAATACTGCCTGGACCTTGAAGAAGGAGACACCGTTGTCCTCAAAATTGTATGTTAGTGTAAATAAAAAAAGTATCACGTCAGTACTCAATTGTTTCTATGACAGTACCTAATAACTCATGAACTCTTTTTTTCATTTGAGCAAAATGTAAGGCTACAGGCTTAGACATTTCAAGATCATTCTTAGTGTGGTAGGTTTTGATGGTCAATCAGATGTCACTATAATGTTTTTGAAACTGTTGTTTGAATGTGACCACCACATATTCATGATTAAGAAAGCACTTAACTGATAAACACAAGTGTTAGCAATGCATGCAAAATATCCCTGTGTCCTATATGGACTGCTTTTGTGAGTTGCTAGATTGTGTCATCTGGAAGAATAAAATTATAAACATAGCAGTTATAATGCCTGCTTGTCTTGTGTGAAAATTTGAATTGTTGTCTATTATCTTTTACCATAGGATCTGCTTTTACCAGAAACAACCTTCTCGTTCTGTTGGATCTTCATGCTTGCATAGGGTATTGTTTGGTGCATATAAAGAAGGGTCAGCCAGTAGAATATATCAGTTCTGGGTTATGGCTTTTTTCATGCTCCTTGATGTTTGCTTGTAGGTTTGAACAAAAGGGACCTTATCCCCATGTGTCTCCTCCCTATGGTGACGGTCCATGTACCTCTTTCTGGCTTTATCTAAGGTAGGTTGTAGAACTGCTCCAGGATAACTCCATTGTTTAAATTTTAAACACGTTTTCAGTATTATGTTCTAGGTCATTTATACTTAAATTTTTAGGACTCAAAAAACACAGGTAGGCCCTCAACCAAATATGATAGAGTGTTATGATCAATGGGTGTAAGAAACAACAGTGTAGTATGCTTGCCTTAGGAGAGGAAACCTTAACATTCAAGAATGTGATGCATGTTTGTAAAATACTCCAGGTTAAAAATAACACCTGAAAAACGATAATTTCCTATGACAGCAGGCAATTATTATACTGTACCCACCCTAGTCATGACTAAAATAGATCTAGATTATTCTAGGATGTCAAACATTTAGACAAGAGACTGAAGGTAATTATTTCACTATCACAACGAATATGGTAACTAAATACATAAAAGATTTTTTTCATAAACCTTTTGTTACACTAGGTCTCATCTTCGTGGCTCAATTATTCCAGTTTACAACCCCACGGAGAGGAGCTTTGTTACAATATTTAAAGTTAGGTAGCTAGCCTCACTAGCTAACCAGTTACACTCACTTAGTTTTTTTAACAGATACACTGTATATCTCTGGGAACCAGTTCATTCCCTTATCTTTTTTTAACAGATCCACTGTATATCTCCGGGAACCAGTTCATTCCCTTAGTTTTTTTTAATAGATACACTGTATATCTCTGGGAAAATCCCCACCCATGCCATCTGTTTTCTATATAGTTCACTTCTCTCCAAGCAGCAAATGGAAAATGTGTATTATATAAGAAAATAGGAAAAGGAATTGAATGTTTCCTTAGCAGAGAAAGGGATTTCCAGGTGTTTCTTATTTACACATAAGTTGAAATAGTTGTAAAGCTTAATTTTTTAAAATTAAAATAACAAACATGTCATAGTTACCTGTTCTGTGCAATTGTTTTGCATAGAGCAGCCCCGATCCTCCTCTTTTTGGGTCCTCCATCGACACACCTGGCCCCTCCCCCCTGCCAAGTGGCCCCAGGGAAAGCTGCTTGTTCTGGGGGCATACATGCATGCTCACTCCCGAGCCAGCCATGTATGTCCATAAGACATACAGAGCGTGACTTGGCCCCACTCCCCTACTCCACCTCACTGGCTGTGATTGACAGCTGCAGCAGGAGCCAATGGCTCCTATTGCTGTGTCTCAGCCAATGAGGAGAGAGAGAGACCTGGGAGAGCCAAAGCTCTGTGCACAGAGCTGGATCACAATCAAGCTCAGGTAAGTATTAGGGGGGCTGGAGGGGAAAGCTTCACGCTGAGGGTTTTTTTACCTTCATGCATAGAATGTATGAAGGTAAAAAACCTTCAGCCTTTAGAACTACTTTAAGTATAGCTAGTGTAATTCAGGAAAGAAATTACATATTGATAACCCGTTGATACAGGTTCCCTCATATGATGCATTAGATATCGGTCACAAACTTGAATAAATGCTGGCAATGTTTATCAGTGGTTGGAACATTTTTACACATCTGGTGGAATTGTCTGCTTATCAGGACCGGTGCTAGGTTATTTTGCTCCCTAGGCAACACCAGCTACTTGTGCCCCCCCACAGAAAAAATATAAATACATTTTAAAAACAGGAGAACATATTACATCAACACATCAACAAAACATGAAGCTGCTAAATTTATTTTAATTTGCAAAAAATAAGTGCCATAAGATGCCACCAGCTCCAATATTAAAGACAAAATCAGTATCACTGATGGACTGTATCTGTGGCTGGAAGTGACAAGGTGACAGTTGCAGTGAGTGGAGGATGATGGATCCACACTCTCACAGATCTCAGGCTGGAATTTCCCAGGCAATAATGGGGGATGATAAAATGCTGTGACAGCAGGCAGCCCAGTCCACACACATAGAGTGAACACCTGAACTGGTCAATCCTACACAGTGACAGATCTGACACAACGCACCACCACCAACACTGGCACAGATCAGCAGGCCCAGCAGGCACTGGAAGAGCAGGCTTTGGGATCGTGATTATGTCATCACTCACTGACACATTGCACATGTGATGGATGGCCAACTGGGTCACACTCACACAGACAGCAGTCAGACATTACCTTCCTCTGCAGGTACAGCTCTGCCTCTACTGATGAATGGAAAGAGAAGGGCTGGAACTCCACAGTGATCAGAAGCAGCCAGCCGGCTTGCAGTAAGGGACTAAGTCTGAGAGGAACACTGGAAGGAGTGGTAGCTCAGCTGCTACACTGGCCCCAGACACCCAGCATCTTCCTCTGTCCTTTCTTCCTCCCCTCTGCCACCCCTCCCTTCAGCTGAAGGATCATTCATGATGTGGTGGTGCCCCACACAGAGAAAGTGCCAGCCTGTGCTATGCTAGGCACTCCTAGGTGGCAGTGCACCCTAGGCAGCCACCTAGTTTGCCTTATGGAAGCACCGGCCTGCCACTAATCAAACAGTTCTGGAATGGCACAGATATACAATAAAATGACATCAATGAAACTGAAGTGGGCACCTAAAATTGCTTTGCTCTCAATACTACAAGTATCTCTTTCTTCAGTTAAAAAGTCATTGCTTCTTTGTATAGCTAGAACTTTGTTTCCGAAATACTGGCAATCGACCAAATCTCCCGGCGTTTGAAAGTGGATGGTGGAAATGTGCTATTTGGTGAGGAGATGGTAGCACAACACCATGATAGACATAAAACCTTTAGAACAAACTGGCTGCCATGGATTCTATATATGAAAAAGATAGTTTTAGGACCTTGATGTGAATTTTTGAATTATTAGGTTTGTGGGTCTCAAAGTGAGATTTGTAGGTAGCCTGGAAAAAAGTAAGTGCCAATTCTTTCTTGTCTTGTGGGAGGTGAGGTCCTCCATCCCTTCACCTTTCCTCCCCTTCCTTTTTATTATTATTTTATTGTTTGTTATGCATGTTGCCTTGTAGCAATACGAAAGCATGTTAATTACTGGAGGAGGAGTTGGTAAATATAGATAGAAATAAAAGATGAATCCCTATATATATACTGCATATATAAATAGATAAAGCGGAAATAAAAATGCTGAATGGTTTTAAAATGTATTCTATGTGGTCACTTCCTTGTATTCTCCCTTTCTTTTTTGTATCTTTTTTTTATATACCATTCTGATGGAAACATTTATTAAAAAAATAAATTGAATAAAAAAGATCTCATCTTCATATATATCTGGTGCAGTCTGTTTCCCAGATTGATAGGAAGTTTGGAGATAAGCTGACTAATGTAAACAGTGATGTACATCCTAAAAAGGAGTATGTGATGTGTGCCAGGAAGATGAATTGTGCATGCTAGCATGTCGACCTCAAAAAATAGTGTATCCAATTATACTGCCTGCTAAAAAATTGTAACTACATGCCCCACCTTTCTGGTTAGTGTCTAACTTATGTATTTTGCGGCCAAAAGCATTGTGAGCCTTTTTATTCAAACCTGTGCATCATCTGAATATTGATGTTTTTTTCTCATGCAGTGCTAACCAGAACAATGGGTATCATTTGCTGCATATGATACTGTAAAGCTCATTCTACTGTACTGCTTGCCAGCAAATATGCATCCATGTACACATTCATTTAAGTATTCCAAGTATTTATCATATTTGTAATCCTATATAGTACATTAATTGCACCTATAAATGTTCCTATTTAATTGCTTACTGTGTATTTGTTCCTTGTGGTATGTATACATAAAGCACAACTAGAACAGACTCAAAAAAGGCTCTTAGCAAACCTCAAGATGTTATAAATCTCATAGTCTTTCACATAAGGCAGAACACTTAACTACTCAGCCTTGTTTTTTCCCTGATGGCTGTTTCTCATACAGTAGTTGAGATAAAGGTGAATGTTGAATTAGTGATCACAGATGTTTTATCATGTAAGCCAATGTGATTACTGTATTGCAAATGAGTCCATGGAAGTACTGAAAGTGTCATTGACTTTGGAGGAAGTCACACATTCTTATGTCACCCATGAACAGACGATATTGTTCCAGGGACAATCCTCATTCATGTCAATTCATCAGGTTTCCTGATTTATACCAAGCTGTCACCTGCTGCCTGTTTGTCAGGGCCAATTGAATAGAAGAATTTTTCCAGACAGGATAGCAGATTGGATTTGAGTTATTAAGGAGTGTGAAATGCTGCACAACAAGGACATTTGGACAACTATATTCCCCACACTGTTTTATTATTGATTCGCTGCATAGGCAGAGGCAGTTAAAAATAAAATTGTAATATACCCAGCTGACATTGCATCCATGATATTGATAATGCTATAATCTTCATGCCCAGCAATATATTAAACTTGCCACACAGTGCGGTATATGCTGTTGAATAACTAGATCAGTGGCACATTCGAACAAACCTTCATCCTACGTATAAACCTTGAAAAAAAATCAATAAACATAAATATATATTATATATTTATTTTTATAAAAAAAACAAATATATATATATATATATATATATATATATATATATACACATTTATATAAATTGTATAAACCTTGAAACAAAAGGAAAAGTATTTCTGACTGACCTATGATATTCTCCTCCCAAGGTCATGTCCGCCAGAGTTTCAGGCCGTTGATCAAACATTTGATTACAGATCATTTTGTCAGGAATGAACAGAGTTACTTGTGACCCTTGCTTAATATAGCCCATATCATTTTCCATCCTCTATACATTTTCTGGTGGTTTTACCAGAAAATGATTACCCTGTTCAAAGATATACAAAAACTACATATAAATTCCTATTCTGGAAATATGATTAAATGTATCACCTATTTCTTTCCTTGTTACTTGTTGCATAAATATTTCATAGAAGGAAATTACCAGTTACCAAAGCTTGGTGGTTCACATTATATGATATAAAAATGTAGCTTTTTGTGTGGGATTGTTTCACTACATATTGCTTCTTTTTAAATATTTTTTTTAATGATTTCTTTCCACTAGAATCAGTACAGTAACTGTAAGTTCACTTACTAACCTACAATGTCCCAAAGCAACTGTCATGAATTGTCTTTCATCATTAAAAAATTATATAAGGCAAATAAATCATAAAAAGAATAAAACAATGAAGATTTATAAGACTTTGCAGAACTGGTTTTAAGAGAATGTACACCAGTCAGTGACAACCCATAATTGGTCAGAAAACTGCATAAAAGTACAAAGAAAGATGAAAAGGAAGCAAGAAAAAAGGATAGTGAAAGGTTTATGTGGTGTGGTAGGTGTCAAGACAGTCGGCCAGATATAGCAGAGGAACAAATCAAGAATCTAAATCGACCAGAATTTTTTGTAGGATCCAAGGTGTCCACAGAGATAAAATAGATAAAAGCTATTATAAAAAGGATTGTGAAGACTCCCATCCTTACAAAGGTTGGCATATAATTCATTTGTACTAGGAGACACTGTAGACTTCCAATATAACTGTTCTCAAAGCACCCAAGAGGAGTGATCCCAATGCTTGGTACTAGCAATAGAATCTTGTAATAAGTGCAAAAGAACTACCGGATGCATTTTTGTTATAGTTACACTAGTATCAAAATATTATAAACTATAGTGTCATAGTCAACCTGCCATCTATAACATACTAAGATGCTTTGCTAAGTATTTTACATTGTGTTTTTCAGAATATGTACCTAATGAATATTGTCCTTTTTTTGTATTGGTCTAGACTGACTACCTTACATTTATATAATAACTAGTTATTTCTGTCCTCCTCAGAATTTTTTCCAATCTGCAATGCGTGTATATACAGTATGTTTGGAAAAAATAATAGGTAGGAATTATGCCATAAAGAAGAGATACAATATGTGTGGGCTTTCACCTTTTCAGAAAAAATGTCTTCAAAAGAAGTCATGGCTCAGGTTTAGGTAATCATTTTAATAACCTGTTATAAGAATCTGATAAATGAAAATAGCTTAACTGTTAGCCATATAATTGCCAAGAGTAAGAACTTGTGAATAATCATTACTCATTATGTTTCAGAACTACTCTTGCAAGCAATGCTTGTATCATCATTAAAGATGAACTCCAGACAGATATAGAAGTCACACATTATTGCAGCTCTGTAGTAATTAATAAATCATAACTTTTTTTTTTCAACTACACACAGCACAGGCACCTGAATCTGACTTGGTAACAGCTTCTTGCAATTCACTGTTTAGCAGAACTCAGACTGGCTGAGGGAGAAGCAGCACATGGAGCCATCCAGATGTTCTGTAGTGCTCATGTGCTAACAAGGAGCATGCTGATAAGAAGAGAGAGTAGAATGATAGAGAGATGATGTAATCGGTGTGTTGTTTTCTTTCACTGTCCAGTCCAGGCTGTGAGAGGGAAAACCTATAAGGCCCCTATCAGACGAGCAGTCCGATCAGGTCCACCTGTCCATTTTTAAGGCAAACTCAATTGGACCCTCCATTCTCCTCTGTGGAGCACTGGATGTAAACAGACTTTACACCCACCTACCTCCAATCTCATCCGTTAAAAACAAAAAGAAGTGGATCCATTCCCCTTTATCTGAGTAGATTAGATTGGAGTACAGTCGGGTGTAAATGTACAGCCAGTCCATTTACATTTTAAGTAAAAAAATGTCAATAAGCATCTACAAACTATGGGACATATACTGAAATTTTTTCTATACTAGTACCCACATGGAAAAAAAATATATTTGAAATATATTTTAAAAATATTCTTCCCAAATATATTAACATATATTTGAAATGCTACAATTTTGGCCATATTCAATATATTTCAATATATATATATATATATATATATATATATATATATATAGTGTATATTGAAATGCGTTTTTATTACAAAATATATGAAAAATATTTTTAAAAATACATTTCAAATATACTGTATGTTTTTAAAAATACAAATCTACATTTTTGGAACGCAATTACAAATATATGTAAAATATATGTTAAAATTACTTTTTTATATGTTAAAAAAAATCTGAAGAATACATTTTAAAAATATATATGTGTAAACAGTGCAGTGGTAAGGAGTATGTCATTTATAGCTCAGTGTAAAGAGTGCAGTGGTAAGGAATATGTCATATAAAGCCCAGTGTAAAGAGTGCAGTGGTAAGGAGTATGTCATATGAAACACAATGTAAAGAGTGCAGTGGTAAGGTGTATGCCATATGTAGCCCAGTGTAAAGAGTGCAGTAATAAGGAGTATGCCATATGTAGTCCAGTGTAAAGAGTGCAGTAATAAGGAGTATGCCATATGTAGTCCAGTGTAAAGAGTGCAGTAATAAGGAGTATGCCATATGTAGTCCAGTGTAAAGAGTGCAGTAATAAGGAGTATGTCATATATAGCCCAGTGTAAAGAGTGCAGTGGTAAGGAGTATGTCATATAAACCCAGTGTTAAAGAGTGTAGTGGTAAGGAGTATGCTGTACTGTGCCCAGGATACAGAGTTTTGTGTTCGTAAGTATGTAATACACAGTCCAGTGTACAGAGTGCAGTTGTCAGGAGCATGTCATATACAGCCAATCCTGCTATCACTCTACAGTGCTATCCCCCCACCAAGCCTTCTCCTCCCCACACAGCACAGCTCATCTTGTGGCTCTTTCTGCTTCTCTTCCTGTATGGCACACACTCATGCATCTCTCTGCAACTTTCTTTCCTTGCCGTAGCTCGCTATACCATGCAGTATGTGTTGTGTGTTCAATGGGTGGTACTACAAATCTGGCCATTGATGCAGCCAATCAGGTTCCTCCCTTCCTCTTTCCTGGCCAAGCTGCTCATCAATTGTCCAGGTAGGAGAAAACTGCCACAAGTCTTCTGCCTGGGCTGTGTGGCTCCCCCCCTTACAATAGTCACCAGACTCAGGTATGAATGGACGCTATGGAGGGGGGGGGTGTTACTTATCTATGTCGCTGGTACAGAGACAAGCAAACAATAATGGCAACAATGGGTCACAGTAGATAAGTACTCTTAGACTGCAAGCTCTAAAAAGCAGGGCCCTCTGATTCCTCCTGTATTGAATTGTATTATAATAATACTGTTTGCCCTCATGTTGTAAAGTCCTGCAGAAACTGTTGACACTATATAAATCCTGAATAATAATAATAATAATGATGATGATACTAAAGTGGATCAAAAAGTAAAGTACATGCAAAGAGTGTGTTTTTCAAAAAGCAACACCTACTCCATGGCAATGAGAAGAAAAACAGGTATAGCCAAGTATCGGGGGGACAGACAATCCTCTCTTTAAGGCTCTTTCCAATTTAGTCATTTTTATTTTGTGTGCAAAACAAATATTAACAACTATAAGCTGTGATATTTACTGTATTCCTCATTCTGGCACGTTTCCATGGTTATTTCTGTAGCGCATAGACTGGTTTGGTCTGGAGGTTTGATCCTGACTTCCATTGCCTGATAGGCAAACGACAGCCAAGCAAACAGCATTTCCCACACTCTTGAGTCAGTAAACAGGCAGTACAGCTCTTTTTTGTGTTTTTTTATTTTTGGCAAGAACTTGAATAGGGTGAGGGTGACCCTAGGGATACTCCAGAAACTGCAAACTTGAAAAATGTAGACTCTGCGCTAAGACTTCAGGGTGAAGGCACATCCTTTGAAGTGTAAATCTGAACAGCAACAAGCAGGAATCCCAAAACAGGAATGCAGTTCTGAATGTAGAGAGTAGTAGCTAATGTTCTCCCAGGTGTGTTAAGAAAAGTCTTTAGATCCAAAGGCTGGTACTCACTGTTTCCTGATTTCCAGGCAGCCATGTGCAGAGTCAGTCAAATTCGGTACTTTATCACCCTGTGTTCTGGAACTTTGAGAGGCTTTTGGAGAATGCTCCAGAAGAATAGTGGGGAACTGCCAACGCTTTATGGGGTCCCCAAGCCAGACTGTAGCTGGGACCCCATAAAGCGTTGGCAGTTCCATTCGAATTTCCCAGGGATGTCATAGGATGGGTCCCCAAGGAACAAGAGCTCCTACTGCTCTGGACTCTGGCCTATCTATACCTCTACCAGCCCCCTGCTTGTCACCTGACGTATTGACCAGGGATTGGCTGAGGAGATATTAACATGCAGGCTGGGGTCATGATTCTCACACCCACTATGCCCCAGGATCCACTGAGAGACAGGTGGAAGTAATTGAGCCCATACCTATAGGGCCCAAAGCAGACCTAACTAAGGGAATATTGCTGTCTCTGGCTACAAGGAGGCCAAAAACTAGATTTAGCAAAACAGGAGCTCTAGGAGGCACTACACTCTGTGAAATTAAGTTTCTTCCTAGGAAGGCCCTGGAGAGGAGGGTTGTTGAATCAAGCCACTGGCCTTGAAGGATTGCCCAGGCCCTGTTATGAGGAAGTGTCTGCATTTGATGAATCTGGAGAGAATCCCTTTAAAGTTTTGGGATTTGGCCTGGCAATCATTCCATGGTAGACTCTATGTGAAGGGAAAGCTGAAGCATCGCTCTGCGGAGAACAATGGTTGTCCAAGAGTGGAGTACGGTGGGGTGGAGGAGACAATGGACCATTTGTTGCTTCAGTGCCCTTTCAATATAGAAGTCTACAAGGGGGTGGGTGGGGCTCTGGGTATTCCTTTCCCACTTGAGTTATGCGGAGTGGTCTTACAGAGTCTTTCATGCTCACTGGAATTTTGATTTTGAGACACTTTTTCTAGTTAGCTTAGTAGTCCGTTACTACACGTGGCATGCACGATGTCAGGTTTCCACGCGGAAAAAAGTCCTTTCTGTCGAGGTGGTGGTGCACAACATTCTGGGTGACGTTGGGAAGATTTGGGGTACTTGAGAATGACAGGTGGCAGCCAGGAGCCTGGAGAAAGCCTTGGAGAAATGTCAGGTCCCCATAACTGCTGTATGTCAGACTCTGGGTGCGTGGCTTCTCTTTCTGTCCTTTCACGTCCTCTAGTTTTTTATAAGGTCATATTTTTGGAAAAAGGCTGCATGCACTGGATAAATGATTAATTGTTTCTTCAGTGTGTTTAGGTGGAGGTAGGGTTGTGTTTTGCATAATTTAGTACTTTTCAGATAATAAAATCAAGTTTCCTTGTATATAGTTCTACTATACTATATAGTATAGTATATAGTTGTATTTATGTTATTTTCAGAAAAAAGCCATTTTCTTTTCTGTTATTTGCTGATGTAAGCTTGTTTGGTTTTGTATATATATATAAATATATATATATAATCATTTTTATTACATTTTGTTTGTATATATGTAAATATGTTTTTATTAACAAGCTGTATGTTTGCAATATTTTAAATAAACAAAAATGTATACTTCTTCTCTGTAACACTCTGTGTTGTGGGCTGGTCCTCCCTCTCCTCACATACAATGCAGGACTACTGTTCTTGGAGTAAATGTAATTATATCTGTATCACGCAATGCCACTGTTAGCCAGATCCTCAAAAATTTGAGGCTTTGAGGGACCCTTCACACAGTTTAGAGGTAGCCTGCTGGAGCAAGGAATAAAGGTCAGTATTACAGTTTATATTTGTTAAAGTGTTACTAAACCAGGACCCTGCATTCACTATATCCGGTCTCTCACAGTACATAGAGCATGGAAATGCAATTATTTTAGTAAATATAAACTGCTAAATACCTTTTCTGATCAGCAGTGCATAGCAGTCGTGTGACTTCTATCAGTGTTCAGCAGAGCAGTGGTTAAAGCTTGTAGGAGGAGTTTTCATTTTGCTATAGGAGGATGCAGAACCCCTGACTTCTGTCTACACAGTGCTGATTGGCCCAGTGCTGATCACATGCGCTCTCCCAAGAAAAAAAGAATACCTCTCTAGAAATACACACCAAACTAAGCATGTGCAGAGTGAATTCACATGATATATCTTATCAGGAGATAAGAGGGGGCCACTGGAAGAAGGGGAGAATCAGGGAAGTCAAGATCAAACAGCGTTTTTATACAGTGCAGAGAATTAACCCCTCAGTGAGTATACCAAGCATGCTTTACTGCATATACTAGATTGTAAGCTCGAAAGAGCAGGGCCCTCAATCCCCTCATTTTGCATTGTATTGGTATTGTTCTGTCACATGTTCTGTCCCCCTTTGTAATGTACAGCGCTGAGCGAACAATTGGCGCTTTATAAATACTGTATAATTATTATTATTATTATTATTATACAGTATTTATAAAGCGCCAATAGTTCGCTCAGCGCTGTACATTACAAAGGGAGACAGAACATGTGACAGAACAATACCAATACAATGCAAAACATGAGGGGATCAAGGGCCCTGCTCTTTCGAGCTTACAATCTAGGAGGGAGGGGGTGGTGGCACAGGAGGAGATAGCTGTGGGGGATGGAGTGGTAGGAAGAGTGGAGGAGGGAGGCAAGTTAGCAGGGGGTGGGGTAGGCTTCCCTGAAGAGATGGGTTTTCAGGGTGCGCCTAAAGGAGAGGAGAGTAGGTGATAATCTGATGGGTTGGGGCAGGGAGTTCCAGAGGATGGGTGACACCCTGGAGAAGTCCTGGAGGCGGGCATGGGAGGAGGAGACCAGGGAACTAGAGAGAAGGAGGTCTTGTGAGGAGCGGAGTGTGCGTGCTGGGCGGTACTTGGATATTAGGTCAGTGATGTAGTTCGGGGCAGTATGGTGGACAGCTTTGTACGTCAGCGTTAGGATTTTGAATTTGATCCGTTGCGCAATCGGAAGCCAGTGGAGGGATTGGCAGAGGGGGGTGGCGGAGACAGAGCGGTTGGAAAGGTGAATGAGTCTGGCAGCCGTGTTCAGGATGGACTGAAGAGGGGATAGCCAGCGGCGAGGCAGGCCAGTGAGGAGGGAGTTGCAGTAGTCGAGTCGTGATATGATGAGGGAGTGGATGAGCTGTTTAGTGGTTTCTGGGGTTAGGAACGTGCGGATTTTGGCGATGTTGCGGAGGTGGAGTCTGCACGAGTTTGTTAAAGATTGGACTTGGGGCTGGAAGGATAGGTTGGAGTCCAGAATGACACCCAGTACTCTGGCCTGCAGGGCGGGTTTGATGGTAGCGTTGTTGGATGTGACGGAGAAATCAATGGGGGGTGGTGTCCGGGCTGGGGGGAAGACAAGAAACTCGGTTTTGGAGAGGTTCAATTTAAGGAAGTGGAGCGACATCCAGTCTGATATGTCGCTCAGTAGGTGTGTGATTTGGGCTGAGACCAAGGGGGTGAGGTGGGGGGTTGAGAGATAGATTTGTGTGTCGTCGGCATAGAGGTGGTAGTTGAAGCCGTGAGAGTGTATGAGTTGGCCAAGGGAGGAGGTATAGATGGAGAAGAGAAGGGGCCCGAGGACAGAGCCTTGAGGGACCCCAACAGAGAGGGGGAGTGAGGGGGAGGTGGTAGCATTATAGGTAACGCTGAAAGAGCGTTGTGACAGGTAGGATGAGATCCAGGAGAGAGCAGAATCTCTGAGGCCGAGGGAGTGTAGTTTTTTGAGGAGGAGGGGGTGGTCGACTGTGTCGAAGGCCGCAGAGAGGTCAAGGAGTAGGAGCACTGAATAGTGTCCATTAGCTTTGGCGGTTAGCAGGTCGTTGGAGAGTTTGAGTAAGGCAGTTTCGGTGGAGTGTAGGGGACGGAAGCCGGACTGTAGGGGATCGAGGAGGTTGTTGTCGTTGAGGTGAGAGCATAGGCGGGTGTAGACTAGGCGCTCGAGGAGTTTAGATGTAAATGGGAGCAGGGAGATGGGTCTGAGGTTGTTCGGGTCATTGGGGTCCAGGGAGGGCTTTTTAAGTATGGGGGTGATGTGTGCATGTTTCAGAGGGGAGGGGAAAGTGCCTGAGGAGAGGGAGAGATTGAAGATGTGGGTGAGGGAGCGTAGGATGGAGGAGGAGGAAGGTCGTAGGAGTTGTGAGGGGATAGGGTCGAGGGGGCAGGTGGTGAGGCGGGCATCAGAGAGGGTCTTGGAGACTTCCTCGATGGTAGTAAGGTCAAGGGTGTGGAGTGTTGGGGGAGCTTCAGTATGAGGAATGTAGGGTGGGGTGGAAGAGGAGGTCAGAGCAGTGGTGGGGCCGTGGGAGAGGGGTGATGAGGGGGTAGCTGAGTGAGGGTGAAGGGGGTTGGAGAGAGTTTGAGCAGCGACGAAGTCCCTGCGGGTTATGTCGAGGGGGAGGGGGGATAAGGGGGTAGCTGTGTGAGAGGGGACAGGTTGAGAGGGCGTGTGAGTTGCGGCAATGTCCTTGCGAATTGTGTCAATTTTGTTTTTGAAGTGATTGGCAATCTCAAGGGCAGTGAGTGAGGTGCTGGGTGGAGGTGGGGGTGGAGAGAGTAGAGAGTTGAAGGCAGAGAAGAGTCGGCGAGGATTGGAGGAGAGGGCCTTGATGAGGGTCAAGAAGTAGGCCTGTTTGGCAGCATGGAGGGAGGAGGTGTAGGTGCGGAAGGCAGATTTGTAGCGGGTGAAGGCTTGTTTGGATTTGGTTTTGCGCCATAGTCGCTCCAGGGCACGACTTTGTCGTTTGAGGGTTTTGGTGTGATCAGTCTGCCAGGGCTGGAGCGGTCGGGGTCTGGTGTTGCGTGTGGTTAAAGGCGCTAGTGAGTCAAGGGCTGTTGAGAGCGCATTGTTGTAGGCGGTCAAAGCCAAGTCGGGGCAGGACAGGGGGAGGATGCGGTCGTGGAGTTGATCAGCTGCAGAGTGGAGGGAGGCAGGGTTAAGGCTGCGGAGGTTACGGCTGGTAGTAGTGTGACATTTGGAGGGGTAGGCGTTGGAGGACGAGGAGATAGAGAAGGTGATCAGGTTGTGGTCAGAGAGAGGGAAGGGGGTGTTAGTGAGGTTGTGGGGAGCACATCGGTTGGAGAAGACAAGATCAAGGATATTTCCGTCGGAGTGGGTGGTGGATTGTATGCACTGTGCAAGTGCAAAGGAGGAGGTTAGGTGGAGGAGATAATAATAATAATAAATAATAATAATAATATACAAACTGATGTTACTGTTGTGGGTTTAGTAACACTTTAATATTTGTGTCGTACACCAAATAAAAATTATTTTGTTTGGAAGAGGCTTAATAGAAGGAGATGTCTGCACCTCAAACCATTGCTATGTCTTGTCCAATCCTAATTGCCATAATGTATATATTGCTTTGTTGAAAAAAAAATTATTTAACCCTTGTAGGGGTGACCCACCGCAAGGCTATTTCTTTTTTTAATCCTTGAGTTCAGTTTTAAAATGCAGAATTGCTACTCTTTATACTATACATTGAAAAATAAACAGTGACTTACAGTAATGCCATCTCCTATTAAAAGCCCAATCATTTACATGAAAAATGAAGTGTCCTTCTGGCTGTCATTCCATCCAAAAACATCAAATTACAACTGTACGTTTCAGAAAAAAAATGTTGCTGTTTGCATTAACACTGGGGTTTCTGCTAGGGATTTTCAAAGGGCATTTTACTTGTCTGTGCTGGTCTCTTTACAGCTTGAGGCACAATTTGGCTTAGAAAATCCATGTTGGCAACAGACCAGACAACCTCACAAAGTGAAACTCTTTGGCATGATACATCATGACAAGATTTGTGATTTGGTTCCTGAGAGCTTGTTTATCAAAGTTGGTACATTTGATGTAGATCATTAAGTCTGGAAGGCTTACACTGCCAGCCAGGAGCTGGCTCAGGTTTGTGTTGAATCAATACAGGAGACGTATGAATGTCAGAAGGAGAGAGAGAGCAAGAGGTAGCTAGCCAAGCTCCTCCTTTTATTGCAGCCATTGCTTTCATTATAATGGCGTATAAATGTATGAATTCAGTCTTGTCACTTTCTTCATTATCAGTGTGTTCTGTAATATAAATGATGTGTTAATGTTAAGTGTATAGCAAACTATCTCTGACCTTAATGGCTAACCTGTGATGCCATTACAGATCAAAACTGATCAAAATTCCTGTGTCGTTTCAACATGCATATTTAAATAGTATTTTAGATTTATGGTGCGGTAATGCTGAACATTGCAACTAAAAAAATTTTTAAATGGCCTAAAATACAAAGTTGCTATGCAATTCCTGTGTGCTGATGATTTCTTACTTCTGTAACAAGTCTTCTCACACATTATTGAGTACAAAAAGTATTAACCACTTGCCCTCCAGAGGATTTACCCCCCTCCTTCCTGACCAGGCCATTTTTTGCGATACCGCTCTGTGTTACTTTAACTGAAAATTGAGCGGTCATGCAACTCTGTACCCAAAATAAATTTACGTCCTTTTTTTCCCACAAATAGAGCTTTTATTTTTTGTGCTATAAACAAAAAAAGACGGAAAATTTTGAAAAAAAACCACTATATTTTTTACTTTTTGCTATTAAACATGTCCAGTAAAAAAAATGTAAAAAATCTAATTTCGTCATAAATTTATGCCAAAATGTATTTGCTAAAAAAAAATCCCAATACGTCAGCAGAGTGGCTAAATGGGCACACAGTGGCTAAATGGTCAGTACAGTGGCTAAATGGTTAGGACTTCCACCTGGCAGTACTAGGGTCATTGGTTTAAATCCAAACTATGGCACCACCTGCCTGGAGTTTGCATGTTCTCCCTGTGCCTGCGTGGGATTCCTCCGGGTACTCCAGTTTTCTCCCACACTCCAAAGACATGCTGGTAGGTGAATTGGCTCCTGTATATGTAAATTGGCCCTAGTACATGTATGTATGAATGTGAGTTAGATTGTACACCCCTAGAGGGTTAGGGACTGATGTGTAAATTGATGGCACTATATAAGTACCTGTAATAAATAAAATAAATAATATGTGTAAATCAACTCTGGATGAAGGAGCATAGGGGCACCTTTGGACAGCATCATTAATAATATAGGAGGGGGAGGGTAAGATGGACTAGCAGATTTATATACACTTACAAACTGAAGCCAAACTCCAGCTCGCACTGCAGTTACAGCAACAGCTATGTTACTTTTGGGACAAAGGTTTTACATCAATAAATAAAATCTGATCATTTTAAGTACACCTGTCAGTTGTAAATGCTTTGTCTCAACCCTCTAACTGCTGCATTTTCATGGCATCCTGTTCTGATGCAAAATAACAGAGTTACTGGCCAAATCACCAGGTGAAAATAAAGGAAAGAAAGCCTAAAATAGAAAACTAATACAGCCATCATATCTAAGAATTGGTAAGCTGCAATATAACAAATGTTTGCTGTTGGGTTTAGTACTGCTTTAATTCAAGCTCTAGTTTGTGGCTGCTACATAAAACTGACCACCCATGAAGCAATGGAAGCAATCTGTGATCAGTATGTTCTATTCTTAGTGGCAACATGTGGAAGTGCATACTTTGTGAATGTGTTTGTTGGTGATCTGTTAATTTGCATACTAGCTGCTCTTGCAAATCACAGTATGGTGCTAATATGCTAATTGTATTTTATCATTGTTTGACTTGATTTATATTTCTAGTTGTTAAGTAAACATATCAGGATGGATGATGCTACTACAGAGGCTGTCATGCAGAATTAGCACTTTTTCCATGAGTGAGGTAATGGCATCCTTGAGCAAAAAATAGTAACCTTTTAGCCTCTACTTTTAAAACTGCATTCTGCTCTCTAATTAACATAACATTTTCATTTAGCTTTCTGCTAACCTCCTAAAACACCCCCCAACCACACATACATATACACAATTTCCCCCTTTAATAAATGAGTATAATTAACATAGCACAGAATGATTTAGCAGCCAATACAAGTCACATCATCTTGTGTCCAATTCCCCAAAACAGTAATACTGATGTAGTACCCACCTAGATAAGCTAGATAGGTTAGTTAACCACTTGCCCTCCTGAAGATTTACCCCCTTTCCTGATCAGGCCATTTTTTGCGATACGGCGCTGCGTTACTTTAACTAACAATTGCGCGGTCATGCAACACTGCACCCAAATTAATTTTACGGCCTTTTTTTCCCACAAATGGAGCTTTCTTTCAATGGTATTTGATCGCCTGTGCGGTTTTTATTTTTTGCGCTATAAAAAAAAGACAGACAATTATGAGAAAAAAACAATACTTTTTGCTATTAAACATGTCCAGTAAAAAAATATAAAAATCTAATTTTATCATAAATTTAGGCCAAAATGTATTCTGCTACATGTCTTTACTAAAAAAAAACAATACATGTAAATTAATTGGTTTACGTGAAAGTTATAGCATTTACAAATGGCGATATAGATACTGGAATTTTTTTTTCTTTAATACTAGTAATGGTAGCAATCAGCAACTTATAGCAGTACTGTGGGACTGGAGTGGCATTCTGACACTGGGAGGAACTGACTGTCACTGACCTCCCCAGTGACACCAAAACAGTGATCAGTGCTAATAAAAAGCACTAACACTGTACTAATGACACTGGGCAGGAAAGGGTTAACATCTGGGGCGATCAAAGGGTTAACTGTGTGCTGTTTTACACTGTGTGGCTGTGTTTGTGCTTCACTGCAAGCACACTTTACATGGCTGTGCATAAATCAGTGTGCAGGAGCTGACAGGGTCCCCGTCGGAGATACACAGCGATCGCTGAGTGCCAGTGAGGAATCAACAGCCGGGACCCAGTGATCAACAGCATTGAGCATAATGGATCGGAGTACGATCCATTATCTTTCCCAAACCGCAGATCCGATTATTCCTGCGGGGATCATCGGCTTGCAACCTAACTCTCCTGATCTCTCCACCAGCTCCACAAAAAGGTACATTTTAAAGCAAGCCCCCCCCCCCCCCCCCCTCTGCCTTCCCCCTCTCTTCTCTCTTTCCTCCCCCCCTCCTTCTCTCTCTCTCTCTCTCTCTCTCTCTCCCTCTCTCCTTCTCTCTCCCCTCCTTCTCTCTCCCCCCTCTCTCACTTTCTCTCATTCTCTCTATCCCCTCCTTCTCACTCTCTCTCTCTCTCTCTCTCTCTCTCTCTCTCTCTCTCTTTCTCTCGCCTCTCTCTCTATCTCTCTCTCCTTCTCTCTCCCCCTCCTTCTCTCTCTCCCCCCCTCTCTCTCCTCTCTCTCTCTTTCTCTCTCTCTCCCTTCTCTCTCTTATCTCTCCCCCCTCCTCCTACATGAAGCTGTTGTACTGTCACCAGGGTGGGGGCATTACACTGAACTGCTGCATACTCTGCCAGCCCCTCCAGCACTCTGTCTTCAGCACCATGTCAGGGATGTGGACCCGCCCCTCTACTGAAACTCCTAGGAGGAGAGGTGTCTGCATTGCCTGCCTCACTGTCCATCCCCTCAATGTCTGCTTATTTCAGAAGCGGCACATACAAGGACGGACTGAGCCTCTCATGGGGCCCTGCAGTGACCCTGGGTCCTCGGGCAGTGCCCGAATGGTCAGTTCTCCCCTGGTGGAGGTAGGTCTTATTTTTGGGGGAGGGCTTATATTAGCAGTACATCAAAAAGAACCGCTAGGGCTTACTTTCGGGGTAGGTCTTATTTTCGGGGAAATACGGTACCAAAAAATACATATGGATTGTGGATTATGGATTGTAACATTAGAATTATTATTGAATCCGTTAGAATTATTTTCCAATCCTTTAGAATTGTTTTGGAATCCGTTCAAAATTTTGAATTCGGTTGAGTGTGAATAAACAAAACAAATTCAGAAAAACTAATTAAACAATTGTAACTAATCGAACGAAACAAAATTTGTCAAATAACGAATTGAAACAAATCAAAACTATTTTTTCATTTTGCACGTCTATTGCTTTGGGCTATTCTGGACTTCACTGGCTTCAGGTTCTACTGCTTCCACCTGCCTACTGCAGGATTCTAGAATGTAGTGGCCTGGAAGAGGCAAACCCATAGTCTGAATATTTATGTGATCTCAGCTAATCCCTAGGGAAGCATGCCCAGTAAATGGCTAAGGAGTGCCTCAATAGTCTGGGACCTGTTCTTGTCCAGGAAGAGAAGTTCCCAGCCTGAAGGGCTGCTCCCCCTCTGAGCAATTCAGCTGAAGTTCTTACAGGAGCTCACTGAGGTCCCAACTATGCTAGAGCTGGGGGGCTTGTTTGTTGAAACTTGCTAGAACCGACTAAGGGATTTTACTGAGGATCTGACCTGGAGAGTTCACAGGAGAAATGTCTGGCTGATATTGGAAAGGAGCAGGGACAGACTGACAACTCATGGGGTCCCCGGGCAATAAGAGATAATGGGGCCCCCTGTGTCTCCACCTACACTCAAGCCAAAGCCACACCCACACAACACCCCGCCTACATATTGCAGTTCAGCTGCATAGAAAGGGCTTTAAAAATAATTTTAAAAATAGTAAAACAATGTCATGGGATCCCCCCTCCATTCATACCAAGCCCTTCAGGTCTGGTATGGGTTTTGAGGGAAAACAAAATGGCGTGGGGTCCCCCCCAAGATTCATACCAGACCCTTATCTGAGCATGCAGCCCAGTAGGTCAGGAAAGGGGGGGACGAGCAAGCGCCCTCTCCCTCCTGAACCATACGAGGCCACATGCCCTCAACATGGGGGGGTGCTTTGGGTGGTGCCCCCCAAAGCACCTTGTCCCCATGTTGATTGGGACAAGGGCCTCTTTCCCACAACCCTGGACATATGCATGCATCATACATACTAGGGTAGGTACAACTGGGGGAATCAATGGTGGAGAAGGATCTGGGAGTTCTGGTAGATCACAAGCTTAATAATGGCATGCAATGCGAAGCTGCAGTTTCTAAAGCGAGCAAAATACTCTCTTGTATTAAAAGAGGTATAGACTCCAGAGAGAGAGATATCATATTACCTCCATACAAATCATTAGTAATACCTCATCTGGAATATGCAGTTCAGTTTTGGGCACCAAACCACAGCCCAGGGTTGTGGGGAAGAGGCCCTTGTCCCCATCAAGATGGGGACAAGGTACTTTGGGGGGGAGCCCCAAAACACCCCCCCATGTTTAGGGCATGTGGCTTGGTATGGTACAAGAGGGGGGGGCGCTCGCTCGTGTCCCCCCCTTGCTGACCTGCCAGGCTGCGTGCTCGGATAAGGGTCTGGTATGGATTTTAGGGGGGGGACCCCCACACCATCTTTTTTAATGTTGGCATGGGGGTTCCCCTCAGTATCCATACCAGATCCGAAGGGCTTGGTATGGATGGAGGGGGGACCCCACGCTGTTTTTTAATTCTTTTTTTAATTGCCGGCAATTATTTATTTTTCATTCAGCTGTCAGTGGGGAACCCCGCTGACAGCTGATACATTAACACATGCTTTTCACTACTTAAAACACAGCATAACTTGATAAAATAACTCATGCAGTATTTTAGTAGCGTTTTTTGTGCATTCAAACTTTTTTTTTTTAAAGTGCTATACGGTATCCTAATTGTGCCCAGCCTCTCACTGTGCCCCCTACTGACCCCGGGCCCTCAGGCAAATCCCAAATGCCCGAATGGTCAGTCCGCCTCTGGAAAGGAGACATCCAAATATCTAGGGACATGTTTGAGTACAGACCTGAGTGTAGGATCCTAGTGACTGTGTGCTGCTACTATCCCTTGTGCCTCAGTGCCCGAGCTTGCTCAAATTGGGACAGTTCTTATAGTGTCTAAAGAGCTTATTCCCTTAGTGGTTCTTGGAGGGACTGCACTAAGAAGCTTTGACCAAGTGCAGAGCTTCCTGCACCCCATCCATGGTCATTTAGCAATAAATCTCAAAAAGACAATAAATCTCAAAAAGACAAACCCCTATCCCTTGTTCATTGAGCCAGAAAGAGTCTCACCCCTGAAAAGGGCCTGCTGAATTGCCCCAGGTTCTTTTCTCAAGCTAGTGCAGTGGCAGCCAGGCATACAGGGACAGTCTGCTGTGTGCCTGGCTGCTGCTACCCTTACAATACTGCTATGACACACTGGGGTTTATTTACTAAAGCTGGAGAGTGCAAAATAAGGCTCACATCTGCTTAGAAACCAATCAGCTTCCAGGTTTTATTGCCAAAGCTTAATTGAACAAGTGGAGGTTAGAAGCTGATTGGCTACCCATGCACAGCTGCACCAGATTCTGAGTGCTCCAGTTTTAGTATATCTAACCCAGTGTCTCTCGCTCTCTGAAAACATGCAGCTCCCACCCAAATAGACAGCCATACCGTTAGTACAATTTTGACTTGTACGTTTCATTTTCAGTGGATTCTAGTGAGTGCACAGAACATCAGACTAGCTTAACTTGGAGGTACACACCAAAGCTGATTCAAAGTGGATTGATCTGGGATAGTTGGTGTGATAATCAAAAGAGAGGGCTATGGACTAGGAAGGGGGGGGGGTGTCATAGAGGTGATAATGGTCATACAACTGTTGGATAGTGACTTTGAAAACTGAGGTGCACACTTATGTCCGTTTCACATGACTAGTTTGTTGTAGCTTCCAGATTCCTGTGGCAAGAATCTGCAGATTCTTGCTGCAGGAATGACCAGGTTATGCAATGAGCATTGGCCACTCAGCCATTTAAAGTAATGGTGGGCTGAAAGTGGCCACCGCTGATTGCATGTAGCAGCACACAGAGCAATTAGCTGCGGTCCCGGGATAGGTATCCAAGCCTGGTATCAGGTAGTCAGGTATCCAGTTGACTCCACAGATTCTTGTCACAGGAATCTGGAGGCCGCAACAACCCGTCCATGGGAAAGGGGCCTTAGTCTATTATCCTTTGTGTCAAATACAATTATCATACTTAGTTTAAACTTGTTTCCTATCCTGAGTATTTTTCAATTTCCCTTTAAGAAAAAACAAATTCATATCTTCCATACAGTGATCTAACTGCAAAACGTGATGTTTTTATGGTCTATCTGTGTAAATACATTTACATTCTGTTTCACAATATAAGATCCTCGGTTGCATTTTTTGTGCATTAAATGATGTACACCGCATTACAAAAGGTACAGCTGTATGATCCTGACATTGACATCCTTTTGTATGTAAGACATTTTTTAATGGACTGATTTGGCTGCACAATTTGCAGCATTTGTTGTTGAAAGGCTTGGTTCCTCTATTTGAGTCTCTGTGATTAGAATGACGTTTCCTACTGATTAAAGTGGTAGTAAAGTCTCTTTTTTATATATACCTACAGGTAAGCCTATAATAAAGCTTACCTTGTAGTTATAGTAAATACCTTTTAAACATGCACTGTTAAGGAGATGTTTACTTTTTTTCCAAATAATTTGTATTCAAATGTTTTCAAGTTTACAAAACTCCAAAAAGAAAAAGAATATGGTAGAAAACACCAAGCAGAGCATGGCATACAGTAGTAAACATTCAAATTCACAGTACCAACTTGTCATGTGAAAATAGGGTTAAGACCAGTATTATTGTAAACCAGTAAAAACAAAACATAAAAAACATTGGGAGATCATCACCACATCCTTTAAACATACAAAACATCTAAGAATACAAATAGAACCTGTGATCGCTTATAAAGAAATCATTTATTGCCTCCAGCGCCATCGCAAGAAATAAGTCAACAAACAGACCTTGTTATTTCTAATGCTATATATTACCCACTTCCAAACACCATTCCCATCCTGCCCTGCATTCCTGACTCCTCTTATCAATCTTAACATTGGAAAATTTGTAATGACAATAAGGACAGAGGGGCTAACCCTGGTGCTTGCAGCCATGGGTCCCAAAGCTTATTAAATTTGCAAGGAGTACCTCGCTGCTACCAGATTTGCCACTTTTTGAGCAGAGTAATATTAACCTGTGCTCTCCAGTACTCAAAAGTTGGAGGAGAAGGGGGGATCCATTATAACAACATACAAAATTTGCGGGCTATAAAAAATAGTATGGAGATAGAAGTTTGGGAATGAGGGGTAAAAAGCTCCTCATCTAGGAATCCAAGTATGCAAGTTAGTGGATCATTATGTAGTTGTGTTTGAAATGCTTAATTAACGATATTGATTATATCACACCAATATCTAACTAGTTTCTGGCATTTCCAGAGCATATGGAGGAGGTCCACAGTGGAGCCTCCACATCTAGACATTCCAGAGTCTCCCTACGATGCCATTAGTATAGTTTTTATAGTGTTCTGTACACTCTGTGTATAATAAAAAGCTGGGACAACCTTTGTGAGGGTGAATTGGACACCACTGAAACCTTTTCCAGAATAGCCTGTCAAATCTCCCCATCCAGAAAATGTATATCCTTAGCCCACCCTGACCTACCAGGCAGTGGAATAGTACTGAGGGAATTGAGCAAAAGTGATTTATATAGAGATGAGATAAGTCCTCTCTTGTTGTTGGAAGAAGCTAATTGATCTATGAGTGGACCAGACACATGATTTAGGTTAGTCCCTCTAGTGTGTACAGTCAGGGCATGCCTAAGCTGGAGATACTGAAAAAACCTCTGGGGAGGAAGACCAAATTCCTTCTGTACATCTTGGAAAGATTTTAATTGATTATTTATGTATAACTGATGGAGAAAAAGAATGCCGTTGGCATACCATTCTTCAAAACCCAACAGTTTCTGTAACTCGGCTAACCACCCCCTCTCCCACAGAGGTAAGTACCTAGTCCTTCCCTCACATCTCATAGGAGATGTTTACGTTAGTAGCAGCTGGTGACGTATTCGCAGCACCGTATTTGCACTGCACTCTGTGTGGATGGTGCCATCCATTCACAGCGCTGTGCAGCAGCCGTGACTCCCGTGCACATGTACTGAACCAGGAAGGATGACCTGGTGATGATGACTGCCCTGTCAACTGTGACAGTGCACTGTTGGAGTGCTTTATTTGAAAGCAGAAGTACATCAGTTCATTCTGCATTCCTGTGACCCGATTTCAGCCCACAGCGGGCTAAAGCCAGATGTTAGCTGATGTCACAGAGCTGGTCCAGGCTTGGGAAAGATCGCATGGTTGGGATCCACCCAGGAGAGTGGACCTGCACCTATTTCAGCCAACAGCAAACCACTGAGAGCCTGAGTCCAACCCCTCCACAGCCCAGCACTCCAATGAGCGCTGAGTGCAGCAGAGCAGGCAGTGGTCACTGACAGTTACAGCTCTCTGCTCAGAGCAGCGAGGAGAACTGAGCAATCAGTGGTGTCTGATTTCTCAGTTCTCACCCTTAGAGCTGACGGGACAGATGCAGCATTTGATTGATGCTGCATCTACCTAGGTAAGTATGATTAAACAAAAAAAAAAATGCTTCTCTTTTAGGGTAAGTCTGTCATAATGTGCTAGTATGCAATGCATTCTAGCACACTGTGACATTATCCTACAGGAGCCCTTTTTGTTTTTTGTTTTTTTTACTATCTCTTTTGTCTGAGGTTGGGTGGTTGCCTAAAATTCATCATTAGATGTTGTCCTTCTTAACATTTTGCTAAAGTGTTGTTTATCAGTACTACTCGGGCCTTAGAAGAGGGGGGTACACTCAGAAACAAGCTTTTCCTGAAAATAATATTGTTAATGCAAATAAAAAAGTATCACGGATCATACTCAATATTATTTTTCTTGCAAGTATACTAATACAGCTACTGCACAATCACCTCAAATATGAAGACAAAGGTACACAGGGCCAACCACAAGGTACATGCACTTTACTAGCTATGTTAGCTTATACACTTTAGTGGACCTGACAAGTTCACTGTATATGACCCTATTACGTCAGGTAAGGATAACTTTCCATACCTGGGATCTTGATGAAGATCTTCCATCGCTTGAAGCTTCTTCCTGGGTTGACTTATTGAATTTACTTGAATTGATTTTTTGAGTATTGCTAACACATCCTTTTCTTTGAGGACTGCCTCGGTTATCTTACAGTTTGGGGCTACAATTTTCTTCTGACAGCTGTAGGTTTATACTATGTAATAATAACAATGAAGGCTCCCTTTATAGAGCACTCTAGTTTTCTAAGAACTTAGATTCATGATAACGATTTCACCTGCAGAGCCACTTACAGATAAATATGCTATAAAATCAGCACATACATTCAGATACATCCATTATAAAGTAACAAGTACTATAACCCTTGAAACAGCTTAGAAATATATATATGATTTTTCCCTCCCCTTTAACCCAAGTAAAGCAAGCTTTTCTATATCACTGTAGAGTATATTACTTTGACAATACATATACTGGCTGGCCCATTTTTCCCACAATATAATCAATAGTTATGCAGTGGGGGCAGGACTGCCACCAAATTACCAAGTCTGTATTTGCATATCAAAACACTCCTGGTTGCGGGGGCTCCAGGAAGCTGCCAAAGACAATAAAGTTGAACTTGAGGCACAAAAGCTTTCATTTAAATATATTTCTCAATATCCGAAAATATATAAATCAGTTTTGTATGCGCCAAATGCCTTTGCAGACCTAGTTATTACCTTGTAAAAATAACGGTAACATTAACACTGTAGTTCACATAAACTGTGCCAAGAGCAGAGTTGTAGGAGGGACCCAACAGGTCCTCCCACTAGAGGCTGCCTTTTGCCAAAAAGTACAGTGAAGAGGGTCGGCTACAAGACCAGTAACCCTGCACAGAACAGCAGTGATTGGGCTTCATAAATGAATTCATACATTTACTGGACAGATGTGGAACAAATGTAGAAATCATACTTAGAATCAAGTAAGAAAACGCATTCTTCTTGCATTTAGACAATATTCATTTATCCCAGAGTTTGGCTTTAAGAGGTAGGTACAGGCACCAAAGCATCACAGCTTATGGGGGTTTCTTTCATTTACTAAAAGCTCAAAGAGATTTGTGCGGGGGGGGGGGGGTGTATGGACAGAGGGAATGAGCAGCATGTAAGGCTTACTGTACATACTTTATATATTTTTAGAACATCTGTGTTGTGTGGGCTGGAATTGTCCTTTAAGAAATCTGCCAAAACCAAGACTAATAAATGTACAAGTAAGTAAAACTTTATTTCTGGAATACATTTTCTTAAATTTTAAGAAACTGATTTAAAATATGTACCATGCCCACTGGTGATTACATGTCAAGGTTATCTATCTAATTACAGAAGTACTTGCCATTTTTTTAATCCAAAAAAAAAATTATTTCCCAGTGGCACTTCAAATTATAAGGTACTGATTGTAGTGATTTCTAAGTCATTTCGAGTCTTCAACATGGGGATCTACCATATGCTGAATCAGGTTAGACCAGAACATAGAACATAATCCATGCACAATTCATATAGAAATAATTTTTTTTATGTGTTCTAATGTAAAGGCTAATCCAGGAACAGACACAAATGGTACAAAATTATATTGTCAATGAACGTATATTGCTGCAGAGGTACTTTACCATGACTACAGATCATAGGGCCTCATATGAATTTTTTTAAGACCCTCTGGTGACCTCTGTAATACCTGCCAGTATCTGTAATTGATGTTACCATAAAATTGACCTCACGACCGTAGTGTTAATTCTAAACTCCACCCTAGCCCCTTTTGCCATTACAGCAAGCTAGTGCTGAAAGAGTCTAGTAGTTGTAGTAGCAATAGTAATAACCATCATGATATTTTGTATACTTACATTATTGCCAGTGTTGAACAGAATTACTTAGATATTACTTATAGGATATACTTATATCCTAAAACAAACTTATTTTTTTCATTTTTAGCTGACAGGACACTCTGGTATCTTTTGAGGCAAAAGAAACAATCAGGATTGATTTATTAAACTTGGAGAGTGCAAAATCTGGTACATCTCTGCCTAGAAACCAATCAGCCTCCAAGTTTTATTGTCAAAGCTTAAAGGATAAGTTGCAGGTAAAAAAAATGTGCATTTATTATTTTTGGTTGCAGGAGCCTGTAAAGCATTGCACCAGCGATTACTTGTGCCATGCAGGTCTCCTGCAGATCTGTCAGTATATCTGAGGCAAGCAGATATACAGACTGGAAGATTCAATGAACTACCATGGCACTCCACAGCGCCTTGGTAGGTCATTGAGAGCTACAAGATGGCAGCCACTAAGGCTGTCAGGACTTGTAGTTCATTCATTCAATGAATGACGAGGCCGTGTGGGCAGAGCCTCGCACGGCTATGCTGTTTTTAAAAGTGACAGCTAGTACGGGGAACTTATCCCCATACTTCTGTCATAGAGATAGGGGGCAGCGGGCAGTGGCTGCAGCATTCGGAACATGTTACATGTTCCACCCTAAAACTTGGTGGCACATGTAACACATTCCCAATAGTGTACTTATCCTTTAACCACATGCCGCGCAATTGTCCGTTAAACTAGTGCAGCGCTGTATAGCAAAAACATGGCGTAAATTGCAGTATTCATACCATAGTTTGTAGACGCTATAACTTTCACACAAAGCAATCAATATACACTTATTGGGATTTTTTTTACCAAAATCATGTAGCAGAATATTGGCCTAAATTTATAACTAACTTTGAGTTTACTTTATATTTTTTATAGCTGAAAGTAAAAAATATCGTTTTTCTTCAAAATTTTTGGCCTTTTTTTTTCTATAGTGTGAAAAATAAAAAGCACACAGGTGATCAAACACCACCGAAAGAAAGCTCTATTTGTGTGAAAAAAAGGACGTAAATTTCGTTTGGGTGCAGCATTGCATGACCGTGCAATTATCAGTTGAAGTAGTGCAGCGCTGAGTAGCAAAAAGAGGCCTGTTCATTAAGGGGGGTAAATCCTCTGGAGGTCAAGTGGTTAATTGAACAAGCTGAAGTTAGAAGCTGATTGGCTACCATCCACCGCTGCACCAGATTTTGCACTCTCCAATTTCCAATTTTAGTAAATCAATCCCACTGTGACAACCATAAATGATAATTTACAGAGCTGTTGACTAGGCTGCGTCAGAAGTTCTGATGGCCATACATGTACACTGGTAGCTAAACAAATGCATTTTCCTGCAAGGAGAAAGAAAAGGAGATTTGTGACTAGCGACAAACCTGAAGACTCCTCTTGTGCATCTGATGAAAGCTCTTCTAGGCTGAAGACTTTCCAGGGGTTTAGTGTCAGCATCAAGCTCACCAAACTCTATGATACAATGCTTGACCTGTGTTATGTTAATATGCACACTGATTTTCTATGTATAATATGTAATTTGCCTCAGTAGCCTCCCTCCTATGGTCTCCCCCCACGTCCAGGCACCATAGTCACACAGACTGCTATGGCTATCATTCATAAGAAAACATTTACAACCTACTTTGATCGGCATATTTAATGCAATACCTGGAGAGGTTATTGAACTGTGACAACAACATCAACATGAACCAGAGCTCAGGTGGCCTGCCAAGTACCCATTTATGTGTTGAACCATACAGTTGGAGGTCTGGCTGCCAATGTGATCAAATGGTTTAATATTTTCACTTACTGGGGACAAGCATGCAAGTTCTCCATGCATGTTCTCCATGCATCACAAGTTCTCCATTTACATGCTGGGGTTGATTTACTAAAACTGGAGAGTGTAAAATCTGGTGCACCTGTGCATGGTAGCCAATCAACTTCTAAGTACACCGTGTTCAATTAAGGTTTGATGGAAAAAACTTGGAAGCTTATTAGTTTCTATGTAGAGCTGTGCCAGATTTTATATGCTCCAGAGAATGCAGATGTTTATTAGCATACTGCAAGTAGCTAATATTCTTTTTAGATTGTAGCCTTTTTTGGAAAATGATCTCCAAATATGACCTGAACTTGCTGCTTCATTCCTGTTCTTTTGCATTTGCATATCTAGGAAACCAGATAATGTGCCAACTTCCAATATCATGTCCTTTTTAATGCTTGTACTTCCTTGCCTATGTGTCAAGACAACCGACAGCAGCTATGGGAAGTACAATGAGCAGGTGAACCTATCCATTTGATATGCAACACTTTGCTAATATCTCACAAATAGGATACAAATGGCAAAAACCACTATGATTAAGGCTAAAACGCGTAACCTGTGTAGGCTGGATTTTTAGCTCCTAAAAATAAATGATTTTGTTAGTGGCATTACCATATTGCTGGCTTCTTTCTTCTACTGTGACTATAGCTAGCCTGCAGACGCTCTAAGCCAGAGCACTGGTGTTTCTTATTCCTCTAATTGGGGTTTGGAGGTAGTAGTGCAGCTTATTGCTTTTTTGACAAATGCCAAGTAGTGTAACCATCCCGCACTGTCTATGAGACCTCAACCACTGTAATATAATGTTAACCTCGAGAGCTAGCACCTTCCCACCCAACATCCTTCTTTTTTTTAATCTTTTTTATTGATTTTGTTAATAAACACAAACAGGAAATATAAACAAAGGTTGCCCTCGCAGGGGCAGGGCCATAGGCCCAATAGGTCTAACACATAACTAACTAAAAGTCTAAAACAACCCCGGAGGAGGGGGGGGGACATTACAGGACATGCAAGGTCTAACAAAATACAAGTGAATAACAAGACCATAGAAAACAATGAGGGAACCCATTTCAAGTAAGGAAAATAATAAAATTCCCCTCACCGTCCACCGTAGTAGTGGTGGTGGTAGCATCAAGCCAGCAAGACCAAATTTTATAAAATTTGCGAGGGCATCCTCTATTAGCATAAGTAGTTTGATAAAGGGTCAAATTATAGTTTACTAATCACTTCCAGTAGGTTATGGTAGGGGAAGATGGTTGTTTCTAGCATAAAGTGATTGTTTTGCAAGCATAAAATAACAGAGTATTTAATAGGATGCACTTGGCCACAGCGGGAGCCAGAGATTCCACCAGCCCCAACAAACAATACTTCGGGTCAAGAGGAACTGTAATGTGTACTACTTCTCCAATTATTTGTAAAACTACCTGCCAAAATGACTCAATAGCAGGACAAGTCCAAAAGATATGAAAGAACTCCCCATCATGGTGTGAACATCACCAACATACTGGAGAGAGGGAAGGATTAATTCTGTGCAACCAATGTGGGGTAAAGTAAGCCCTGTGTAGAATTTTAAATTGGATCAATTTATCTCTGGCAGAAACTAGGGGAGAGAAGGGAAAATCCCATATCTCGGACCAGTCATCATCATCCAGACTAAGGATGTTCATCCTTCATTTCAGACATAAGGAAGCCAGTTCGGGGCTGGCCGCCGCAAGAAGGTATCTGTAGAGTTCTGACATGGGTTTTTTCAAGTGCAATAAACAAAGGATAGATTTCAGCTCAGAGCAGGAAAGAGAGATCAGTTGACCGGAGAACTGGGAAACCTGGAGGTATCTGAAGTAATAATGCAGATTGAATTTAACTTGGAGAGTTGCCAAGGGATACAGTTCTCCACGACCCGTGATGTGCTCCAAGGTTTTTATTTTGTATTTACCCCAAAGTTGGGGGTCCGGGATTGTAACAAAATGGGAAAGAGTGGAGTATGCAGGGACAAGGTGCTAGAGGGAAGAGATTCCAGTCTAAGCCAAGCCCCCCAGGCCCGAAGAATAGTACGCATAGATGGTGTGAGACTATGGGGTGATTTTGATCCCCTGAACACTAGAGATTGAAGGGCTTCTAAGGACTGAAAAAATTGCCACTTCCAGGACAATAGAGGTATTAGAGAGATCTGGCTGCAAGCACCAGTGCACAGTAACAAGTTGAGCAGCAAGGAAGTACTTAAAACAGTCCTGCATAGTCAAACCCCCTCTGTCCATAGGTCTGGTGAGGGTAGTGAGTTTATATCTGGGAGGTTTTGTTCCCCAAAGAAATGAAAGGAACAATCGGTTCAACTTCACAAAGAATGACATGGGGAGCCACAGAGGGGAGTTTCAGAAGATATACGTAAATTTGGGTAGTATTTTCATCTTCAACAGATTAATGCGGCCAGAGAAAGGGGCAAGTTACTCCATGCCTTCAGTTTTGACCTGACCTCGGACAGAATTGGGTGGAGATACAATTCCATAAAATCAGAGGCTGTCCCAGAGACCACAATACCCAAATAAGTGAATTTATCCACTCACTGCAAGGGAGAATTAGATTAGGGAAAGAGGAAGTCAAGGCTCCAGCATCTACCGGGAATAACAGTGACTTGTGCCAGTTAACCTTCTGACCTGTGAATCTAGAGAATGAGTTCATGAGAGAAAGAGCTCCCTGAAGGGAAGACCTAGCATCATTAAGAAACAATAACAGATCATCTGCATATAAGGCCACCCTCTCATTTAACCATCACACCTAGAGGCCAACAATATCTGGGGAGACCCAAAGAGCCTCTGCTATAGGCTCCATCGCCACAGCAAAGAGGGCCGAGGAGAGGGGGCATCCCTGTCTGGTGCCACATTGTAAATGTAAGGCAGCCGAGAGAAGGCAACCCACCTTAGCCAGGGAGCTCGAGTATAGGGTCCGTAACCAATCTATAAAATGCAAGGGAGAACCCATTCAACCCAACACCTCCCATAGGTAAGCCCATTCCACTGTACCGAAGGCCTTCTCCATATCTAATGTGGCTATAGTCCAAGAGCCCCCATTCAGGTGAGTAGTATGTATATTAGAGAACAAACGGCAGATGTTAATAACCATAGATCTGCCTGGCATGAAACCCGTCTGATCCGAATCGATAACTGATGTCAGCACCTTATTCAGCCTAATGAGAGAAGTTTGGTAAGGATTTTGAAGTAACTGTTGAGAAGCGCTATAGGCCTATATGAAGCGAAAAGTATGGGATTCTTGCCCAGTTTATGAAGCAATGTGATATGCGCCTCAGACATAGAGGGAGGTAAGGAGCCAGTGTGTAGACAGTACTTATACAAGGATATCAGTATAGGGGCTAAAAGCTCCACATGGGTTTTGTAAAAATCCATCGGGAGGCCATTAGGCCCCGAGGTTTTGCCATTAGGGAAGGAACCCACAGCCACGGAGACCTCCTCTGAGGTAATATCCAAAACCAATAGGGTATGCTCAGAGTCAGAAAGCCATCCAAGGGCCAAAGGGTCCAGCATGGTGGCCAAGCCTGAAGGGTTAGGATTTGATGGAGTAGAGGAGGAATAGAGGGAAGTGTAGTAATTTTTAAACTCATTCAAAATACCCTGTTGGGAAGACACCAATACCCCTTCTGCAGCACAGATTTCCAGGATAATAGTGAGAGGCCTATCATGCTGAGACATCATTGCCAGCAACCTACCATTATTGTCTCCAAATTCAAAAAATTCATGTCTGCGAGCCTGTACATCCAACCTAGTAATTTCTGACATGTAAATGCAAATCTCCTAAAGTAGGAGTAGAAAAATATTGGGCTGATGCCTCTGCCACATTGGAGTGTAACTGAGACGTGAGGGCAGAGTTTTCTGACTTGACTAGCAGAGATGACAGAAATATGTAGCCCTTTACTATGCGCCTTAAAGGCATCCCAAACCATAACAGGAGAAGCTGACCCAGCATTATGTTCTCAGTAATGACGCAGACATGGTGGGATACATTCCTCAGAGACGGCATGATGGATCCACTTGGGATGAAGCCTCCAGAGAGAACCATTACACAGCTGCTGAGCGCAAATTAGCAATCTAAAGGGACTGTGATCTGATAGACCCGCTGGAAGGTACTGTATATCACCAAGAAAAATAGGGTTAGCAAACGCTAGATCAATATGTGAGGCAGTCTTGTGAGATGAGAAAAAACAAGAATAAACCCTATCATAAGGATGAAGCCAGCGCCACAGCTCAGATAGGTTAGTGGCCTGTGCCTAGATAGCCAAATCTGAATTAAAGGACGCTAGGGGGAACAGGCCTATCCAAGGATTGTGAGAGGGTGGCATTAAAACCTCCCATGAATACAATTTTGACAGGGCAATACGGGGCCAGCTTCTCCAGCAACAGATATAGAGGGGCCATATGGCTGGGTGGTAGCAAGTAAGTATTAACAATAATATATTTCTGGTTCCATAATGACACCACCAGCATGACATACCATCCATTAGGGTCAATAACAACCTCCTCAACCACACACGGGACTGATTTGGTTATCAAGATGGTTACCCCACGAGAATAGGTGGAGTAGGTGGCGTGGAACGCCCTCTGCACCCATGGCCTCTTTGCTGCCCAGAAGATGAGTCTCTTGCAGTAGAACTACAAGCGGATTATGCAATTTAAGGTATTGAAATGGGAGTGAGCATTTATACTTAGAATTTAGGCCCCTGACATTCCAGGAGAGAATGGAAAAACAATCTTTATGTATAGATGTCGTGGTGTCAGAGTAACGGCGGCCATAGCCACCCTAAAACCAGGAGGTAGAGCAAAAGGGTTCCCATGAGGAGCAAAATCAGACTAGGCTATTGGATATGTATGTCTAAGCGAATATAAATGCATTGCAGTATAACCATTACACAAACAACCCCCTTAGCCTCAAAAAAACAAAAATAAAACCCTGCCCGTGCACCATAAAGATGGAAAAACACAAAAAAACAACCGGTGCAGGGCCTGTACCCAAAACTGGAAAACAAATGACGGCGTCCATACGTCCATCCGACAGGCTGTCCTGGAGAAGCTGATGGTGTGTAGACATGCAAGAGGTTTCCACTCCGAGACCATCGTAGCAGATTGACAGGATGACAGAAGGGCCAGGACAGGAATCTCTTTGCAGGTAGACTTTTCAAGCGGCAGAAAAAGAGTTCAGAGACAGCTTCAAGCAAATGGCAGTAGCAGGTGAACAGAGTACTTACAGGGGACTTGAAGTTCTATGCCTTAACAAGCCTCTAGACAGGTATCCACTGCAGCAGGAGTATCAAAAAATCGAGTGGTGCCTCCGTCTAGTATCCAGGGTCTGCTCAGGTATAACAGGATGTATTTCATGCCATGTTCACGTAGACGTTTATGGATCTCCGTGAATGAGCGACAGAGTTGTTGCACCTCAGAGGAGTAATCAGGATACAGAGAAATCTTGGCATTTTCAAATAGAAGTTCATGAGAATTCCACACGGTTAACAGCAGAGCATTTCTGGTCCCGGTAGTTTAGGAATTTGACTAGAAAAGGCCTTGGGGTTGCCCCAGGTGGCGGTGGAGTAGGAGGGACCCGATGGGCCTGCTCAGACAAAAATGTGGAGGAAAAATGTTGGAGGCCAAACAGTTTAGGCAGAAACTGCTTTGCAAAGTCCACGGGTTTTGCGCCCTCTGCCTTCTCTGCAAGGTCAAATATCCACAAGTAATTCCGGAGCAGCCTATTTTCCATGTCAATAGATTTGTCTTGGAGAGCTTTTACCTGCCTCTGGAGAGCTCTGAGTTCTCTAGAATCTGTCTAGACCTTGTCCTCCACCTGGGATATGGATTCCGCCTCAGTCAACCTGGTGCAGTATTTCTCCATATCATATCGGATATGGCCTATATCCATGGATAATGAGTCTATTTTGCAGGAGGTGATAGCTGCCAGGAGATCAGCTGAAGATGGACCAGGATCCCCCATGGTCTCCCGGGATGTCTGCGTGCCCACCGACACTGCTGTAAGAGCCAGCCTTGGGACCAAGATGGCTGCAGGAGGAGAGGAGATGGAGGGAACCACCAAAGGCCAGCTTGACTTGTGCTTGCCAGGCAACATATAGAGGAATAACAGCATGCCCACCCGACTCACCGCTGTCAGGAGGATATCTGCAGGTGGAAGACAGGGAAACCACTGTCACAGGATCAGTGAAAGGATGAGTAAGGAATGGAGCTCAGCCGCCACACGTCTAGCTCTTTCACATCCGGTCACGCCCCCCACCCAACATCCTTCTTATTAATGATGGTGTCTCATGATACAATAAGAATACACTTATTGATTTATTCAGTAAAGCAATGAACAACCTACAAATAGTTGATAGCAACCAAATATGACTGTTTTGAATAGCTATGACTTTATTTACACTTGACTTGACTACTTCTGTAGTGATTTTTAGGGTAGGCACAGCATCAATCATTGAAGAAGCTCACAGTTTGATAAACAGACACAAACACACTAGGGTCAGTATGGTGGAAGTCAATAAACTTACCAGGCTTTTAAGGTGTCTGTGGGCTGAAACCAGAGCACATGGAGGAAACCCAAACACAGTAGTAAAATAAAATCTAATATAATGTCGGATGCAAATGTTTGTAGATCACTGCTGCTCCAATCATGTAATGAGATGAAGATTTACAAAAACTGGAGAGTGCAAAATCTAGTGCAGCTCTGCATAGAAATCAATCAACTTGCAGTTGTTTTTTTTTTTTTTTGTCAAAGCCTAATTGAACAAGCTGAAGTTAGAAGCTGATCTGCTATCATGGACAGCTGCACTGGATTTTGCGCTTCTTCTGGAAACAAAGAAAAATAAAAAAGTGCTGGAGCTTGGTGATTGGCTGCTCTGAGCACCCAGCATTGTTACATGGTGAGCTGGAGATATTCCTCAGCTCTGTGTAAGCTTCAAGTTGCTTTGGGGGAGATTTACTAAAACTAGAACACTCAGAATCCGGTGCAGATGTGCGTGGTACCCAATCAGCTTCTAACTTCAGCTTGTTCAATTAAGCTGTGACAAAAAAAAACTGGACGCTGATTGGTTTATAGGCAGAGCAGCACCAGATTTTGAATTCTCCAGTTTTAGTAAATCCACCCTTTGTTAGAGCTTACACAGACTCTACTTACTCCTGGCACCCAAAAGACGGCGTTGGGGAGGGATAGAGAAAAGTTCTGCAAAAAGACATAGTTAATATGTGTGTTGTTTAATGTCTAAGACAGACAATCTTTAGTGTTGCATCATGGTACAAATACACTATTGTACGTATATAAACATGTTCTCTTTATATGTAATTGTGGAAGCTGTATTTAAATATACAAAATATCCATCAATCAGTCATTGAACTATTTTTTCACAAATGCAGCAAGTCTCTGCATTTTCTGTTCTTTGTAATATTCAGCAGATCCCACGTTTCTGTTTTTAGATTATTAATATCACTGGCTTAATGAATGCAACCAAGACCGTGATTGTGATTAATGCATATGCAGATGAAGTCATTATTTTTCTACCTTGCCCATTTAAACACTGGCTCCTTTCCTGGTGATGGAGAAGGCCAGCACAAATGATTGCGTTTGTCATTTCCACACCTGGCATTTGCCAAAGGAACAAGAAAGCATAAGCTCATTTTACAAGCTGCACATTGGTAAGGTAGCGTATTGTGTCAGTATCATGCTTGTTTCTGAAAAATGGAGAAGATAATTTAAATCAAAACAAGGTTTTAATTAAAATATTCACATGGGAAGATATACTATTCAAGTCCAGAAAACCAGTGTTTGCTTTTAATACCCATTCATAAGCAGAATTTAAAAGAAAAAAGGATATGATCACATGGAAGAAAATCGGGTTGAGAGTATTGTAAAATTACTTCTTTACTAAATTAGTGTAACAAAGTTCATTTCTATTTTACACATATTCAAGAATCCTGCAGCCTTATACATTTTTTGACGAACACTAGATGAAATTTATGCAATCAAATGTCTTATTTAAATATTACAGACAAAAACCGGGCATAACCAAAGCTGTCTAAAGAGGCACATGTATTGTTGCTCGCATATTCGTGTCCTTTGTGAACGTCTTATAAATCTGTGCATTAATCCTTTCTGTATATACCCCACTGTGACTGATTTTGTATATACCCCCGTGACTGGTTTTGTATATGACCCAATGACTGGTCTTGTATATGCCCACCCTGTGACTGGTCTTGTATTTGCCCCCCGTGACTGGTCTTGTATAGCCCTCGTGATGGGTCTTGTATATGCCCCCCAAAACTGGTCTGTTATATACCCCCCTCATACCCCGTTTACTGGTCATATATATGCCCCCACCTTGTATATGCCCCCACCCTCACCCCATGACTGGTCTTATATAAGCCCCCCTGTGACTGAACTTATATTTGCCCCCCTGTAGTTATTACAGTCAGATTGAAGTATGAGGATCTACTGTGTTTCACCAAGAGTTCTGTTTTTTTAATTAGCTATGATATTATCAGCACTATTTTGTAACAATTTTTTTGCACACAAAGTTGATTTATTTTATTTGTGGCGATTTGGCCTTAATACAAATTCATGTTGACCACAGGCCATCAGATTGTAATGCCCTTCAGATTAGTTAGGTTTTTTTTTCAGACAGAGGCTGATTAATAGCTTAGGGACCCAATCTAAGTTCTTAACCCCTTAATAAAATCCCAAAACCAAGCTCAAGGACTATTCTTTGACTCTAGTGTGCAAAGTGTGGAAAATGCATGTTGCCTGGCTGTGCATAGCTTAGGGGGAGCCAAAACTCAGCAACTCCTAAAGGGGTAGTGCTACATGTGGGTTCTCGTATTCCTGGATTTTCTAAGTGGAGTGTGCTGTACTGCTGGATCTGTGACTGCTGCTGTGTCTTTGTAAGTGCTATTGCTAATGCTGTTGCCCCCGGCAACCATAGTGGGCCTGACTGAAAGTCTTCCTGCTGCTCTACAGGTGGCTGGTAAAAAGGACAATGCTCATTGCTCATCTGCTTATGTCAGTGTAATTTCTGCTGTTACTTACCATTGCTAGGAGAAACTGGAGTGGCCCATCAGTCCGTGGAAGTCTTCCTGCTGCTCTACAGGTGGCTAATACAAAAGACAGGCTGTTTGCCTGCTTATAACAGTAAAGTCTATGTCACTAATATGCTCACCATCACCCATAGCAACCATGGCAAGCTGTGGTGCCCTTGTGGATTACAAATACTCTGTTGCCCGACAGTAGCTGAGACCTATGCTCTACTTCTACTGTAGCCTGCAAAAGTCAGTATGTGCCACGTGTTCTTGGTTGCCCTTGCCTGGAGGAACTGAAGCGGCTCACTGATCTGAGGATTACAAATGTCCAGCTGCCTCACAGTGGCTGGAATCATTGACTCTGTGCTAATGTGCTTTACAGTTTGCAGCAGGAAGTGTGTCATGTTCATTGCTATTGCTTGAAACAACCAGTACGGGCCATTGCTACTTCAACTACAAACACCCAGTCACCCAACAATGACTGGGGCCAAATGTTCTGCTACTGTCAGTGAACTGTTTTTGTGTTACTGCCCGGATTCAATGTTTCAATGCTTGGCAAAGCAGGGGTTGACACAAGCACGGGAAAAATCCTGCATAACAACCTCACTTGTGCCAACATGTCTGAGAGAGGGTGTGGCCATGCCCTTAAGTCCACCCAGTACACCCAGAATGCTGAGAGGGAGAGAACGAAGCAAGATGGAAGGTGTCTTGTGAGTGTTCCCGAGAGTTTTTCTGCTAGAGATTAGCTTAGTGGATACAGGAGTTCACCTTGAGCATTGTGGAGGCTTTGCCCATGGGCAGATTGAGGGCACAGAGAAGTTGTATCTGATTTTTCCTTGATGTAGGAAGACAACCGCCTTGGTTAGAGCTTGGATCAAGTGCAGGCACCGTGGAGAGCTGCTCAACAATCTAAAGCCCAGAGACCTGGTGCCTCACACCTACAGTGTGGACTTGCAGACAGGCATTTGTACTCAGGAGCCTGACAGGCAGAAGGTGGTCAGAGCTTGAAGTGCAGAATGGGGTTGAGTCCCGGGACCGTGATTCCCCTGCCCTGATGGCAGACCCTTGCAGAGGACGATGGCTGCCTGCCATCACCTATCATCCAGACGGAGATGCCCCAGACCAGCCGGCCTCGCCCACCAACCCTCACAGCCCTGTCAGGAGGGAGCCCATCTGCGAGGATACCTAATCCTCAGTTGAGCCCTGTGGAGAGTGTCATTGGTGGGGGGATAGATTGAGAGTCACCCAGACTGTTAGTCTGAGTTTGGGCCCTTAAAGGTTGCGCAAGAAGATCCCCAGAAGATCCCCAGATGACACTGAGGAAGAATGGGACTGGGGGGAGACTACAGATGACCTAGACCCCTGACAGGGCTGTCAGAGAGATCCCATACCCCAGAATCAGCTGGACATTCAAGGAGAACTGAGCCCATACAAATGCCCCTTCAGGCCCAGACAAAGCCTTTCTCACCTTGGCCTAGGACGAGGGCCAACAACACATATTTAAAGAGATGGATTTTTCAGTCCCCACACTCTTGTGTGCAGCTGGGATTGGGTGACAAGAAGCTGTTCTCCCGATTCTTCTGGTTTCAGAGGGAAGTACAGAAGAGAGTGGCTCTTGAGTGGGGACTGTATTATCTTTATGTCCCGCAAAATATCATGGACATAATCGAGGAGTCCAGATCAAAGTGGGAACTTGATCTGGTCTAGGACTACATTCATGCCCCCAGGCCTTTAAGAGGGCCTCATATTGAAGAGGTTTGGAATTGCTTTAAGGAAATCAAACAGAAGTGGAGCAGAGGCCAGGCCATCTATAAAGACCTAGTAGTGGTCATCAAGGCTGGACAGCCCTATCGTAGCTATTCTGTGGCTTCCCAAAAGCCTGATAGCACCATGAAAAGACTGCCTAGCCCCTGGAAGTACTTTTGAGGATGGCTGATGCCCTTGATACTCTTTTTTGTTTACTTTTCTGGACTAGGCTGAACTTCAGTCCTTCCATTTCCCAGATGTTCTGGTTTGGGGAAGCTGCCGTGAGACCTACTGGCCTCATCACCCTACAGATTCCTCCTTAAGTTTTTCTGGTTAAAAGGACTTTTGCTGAAGTGTCTTAAAGTTTGAACACTGAAGTTAGTTAGCAAAGAGATAGGATTGTGCTTTTTTCTTCTACTGTTCTGCAGATATCCGGGGATGGCTGTCTTCTCCTGTTCAAGAACAAGAAGAATTACTGGTGCTGATGGAGGGCTTCCTTCCAAGAGGAGTTGCTTTATTTTTATTTAGAATGCACTGGTACATGTTATTATGTGGTGTTTCAATTTTTGGCTACTGTTAGCTACAGGGAGCTGTAGTTAGGCTGTAAATATGTCATATTGTCACACATACATATTTTATATTTTTCTACTGCACCAACTCCCTAAGTTGACAGGAAAGAATAGTGTGAGTACTCTTACACACCCTGGGCCAGAAAGGGGAGAGGGCATTCAGGTGCTAGAACCAACTAGCTTCTCATTCGGGACTGCTTGTGGTAAATTGGCAGCTTCTTGAGTCCCCTTGCCCAGGGAAAACCCTCAGCGCAGCTGGGTGAAGAGGAATATCAATAGGGGCCAGAGGAGTTATACTAGGAAGAGTCTTTGGAACTCTTCAAGAAAAGATACTGCCGCTATCCACAGTTTTTACATAGTTGCTAAGGAGTTTGTTCTCAAGTTCTGCAGTACCTCAAGCACCCCATATACCCCTAGACCCCATCCAAGTTCTTAACCCCTTAATAAAATCCCAAAGCCAAGCTCAGGGACTTTTCTTTGACTCCAGTATACAACGTGTAGAAAATATGTGTTGCTTGGCCATGCATAGCTTAGGGGGACCCAAGACTCAGTGACTCCTAAGGGGGTAGTGCTACATAATATTCTTTACAGTTATGTAAACTGCCATACTATGCAACAGTTGGTAAACTTTACATATCTGACAAGTAAAATCTAAAACAACTGAAACTTTATTTTTCCATTAAGTAATATTCACAACCCTATTTTAAAGTCAACTCCATTTATCTTTTTTTCATACAGTAATATGTACTTTAAAGCAAATGTTAAACACCATCTGGTCCCTCTAGCTTTACCACTTTTACATTAGTCATTAAAAAAAATCACATTTGTAATATCTTTTCTTTTGTTAACACACAGTCATGTAACCACTAAACTCTGTATCAGTCCTTTGCAGAGTAAGCAGTGGGCAGGGCTTTCTCTTTGGGCTGATTTCCTTTCTCCTGGTTTTCTCTCTGAATGAACATCAGTGCATGTGGAGCACCATTGGAGCTTAGAATACCAATGCATATACAATAGACAAAAAGGGGCACAGAGTTTTTGACTAAATTATGAATTGCTGATACTTTGTTGGTGACAACACTTCAGGGACCAGGCATTTGAATAGAAACTGAGTAGCTTTGTCCACCTGGAACAAGAAATCAGGATATAATAAAGAAGGCAAGATCTGGAGATTATTTATTTACATTACCTAATACTGATAGAAGTTTGAATACTAACAAAGTGAAGAGATGATAGAAACCTTGCCTATAACTTTTTAATTTTGCCTGGAGAGACACTAGTTCTATAGACCTAGAAAATAATGACTCAGGACAGATGATTTATTCAGGTCGCAGCTCTGGTGACTGCTAATTAGTTGGTTATCTTGAAGCTGCACGTATGCTGTTCTTTATAATACATAAGTCAATTTAATGACACAGGAGTGATGAGGCAGAAATGATGCTCTGTACATATATAATTCACATTTGATTAATAACCATAACAGTTTAAAACTATTGTTTCCACAACAGGCCTGTAACTTGCTCTAAATACGATTGTTCAACAATGTAAAGTTGTACTTTATCTTCAAAAGTTGACTATCATATAATGAACTGTTCCAGTAAAATGAAATACAGAATTGTGTTTTACTAAATAAGAATCAAGAAGAATTAGGAGTAAGGAGCAATAAAGGTTAGCAATTTAGCAGCAAATAAAATTGCAGGTTTTAGTGGTTTAAATTATAATTACAAAATATTAACTATAACAAGTTGCCATATCTGGGGACTGCAGGAGCTTCACTTTTGCTTATGGACCATGGTAAAGTTATAGTTGGATGATGGGTATTCAACAGGAAGAGCTGTTGTATTTACTATTGGCTTTGTTTTTAGAGGCCACCCTACCTTTTCTACTATTAAAATGAACTCAGTGCTGCTTTTCTCCTAACCATTTTCTTTCATCAAATATCTGTTTTACAAGCTGGTTATAGGATGAGCATTGCTTGATTTAATGACCTGTGGGGTTTGAATGCCTTATGGGACCATTGTCTCAGAACTGGGCAGACTGTGTAAACATACTTTTGTTAGCCATACACCATAATGGCATACCCTCAAACACAGGAAAGAACAAGGAAATCCCACAGTGAACCATTTAAAACATTTATTAATAAACCAAGTGGGTGCTCACAAAACAGATAGAAAAACAAGCATATTGCACAGCACCGCCATCTTTCCAGGCAGGCGTGATGATGTCACTACTAAACTCTGCCCTACGCATGTTTTGTCTGATGGATGTCTTTCAAGGGGCAACACTCTGTTTATTAATATCGCAATCAATGTTTTCTCTGCTCCCCGACGTGTGTTTACATTTGTACGTGTGTAAATTTGGGGTGAGGGGCCTCAATTTTTTTTTTTTGATGGGGAATGGTATGTGCTTGGGTTTAACTTTATTTTTTTTACAAAATAAAACATTTTTTTTCTTAACTTTTTTTTTCATCACAAAGAGGACACAAAGTCTCCTGTGTTATTAATTTTTTAGTAACATGTTATCTTTATTGAGACATGCAGGGTCTAAAAGACCCTGCATGTCTCCTCTGTGATTCATTAGATGTTTTGCAATGCAATCCATATTGCAATAAATCATTCCACAGCTATTCTAGCCAGGAAAGTGACAGCCATGACCCAGAAGTAACTTGGACTTCCAGGTCACACAAAGAAGGGGAGGGGAGTGGACGCTCATCTGCTTTCCTCTCTCCCCCCCCACACGCCAGCACCCACCGGCACCCACCATGGCTTTCCCCTGGGCTAGTGGAGCCTTGTTACATGGCGGAAGCATGCCCATAGGGGAGACACCGTTGCCGGGGGCTGTGGAAGCAATTGGCAGCAGCGGAACTGCCTGACTGCTTACACGTGACAGACAGGAGTCTGCCTGGCAGTTTTATACACAATCTTGGAGGCTGTGGCCACTGGATTGTGTATAAAATCCCCTGCTGTCAGGTTCATACAGGGTATGGACCTGGCAGCGAAAGGATTAAGTAGGCCACTGGGCACCAATCCCCATGCTTGACACACGTGCTAATTCATTCATATGTATGTGGTCCTGACTCTCTCTACTGGTCTATAAACTGCTCTGTGCATATGCGCAGATCTTCAGGCATGGCTAAGCACTTGGTTTTCCTGACACCCTCACACTTTGAAGAATGAAGGCTGTATTCAGACATCAAAAGAACATGGTCATCACAAACTGACATTTTGGAACCAAGCAGGATCACAACAAAAGGGAATCCTGCATGGTACTGAAGTATTGGTCTGTGATGACTAGGTGCCTTTGATGTCTGAATAAAGATTTTATTCTTTAAGAGAGAGGTGTGCCAGTGAATAGTGTTCACAAAGACTGTGAAAACATGGCAGCCAATTTAAGAATGGGATTTCAGAATGAAGAGCATTGTGGAGCTCTTTATAGAAGGAAGCTAAGACGTGTCTCGGTGGCTCAGAGAGGGAGCACAGCCGTTCAATCTCAGAAAGTGGACGATGAGTATGGCAGCCAATTTAAATTATATTATATACTGAGTTTGTCACAGATAGCACTGGTTTATTTAGATTGTAATTGCAGTATTATTGGGGTACTAAGGCTTGTTTGGGAATTTGTAGAAGTTCTGTATTTTGTGTTCATACTGTTTTTCTGTATCCTGTGTATTCATTGTAACGATATTGCACATTGGGCACATGAAAAACTGTATGGCATGTTGTTCAGGCCACAAGTCCCCAATACCATTTTGTCATAAGAAGAGACATAGCTGCAGTGACCTTTCCCCTCCCTCCAACTTCAGTTTATACAATCCACAAATTCTTAGCTGCACGCCAAACACCCTTATCAGTACTTTGATAGGAGTAGCAGAATCTAACCCCAATACACAACTCAATGACCTTATAAAACCATCAGACTTGCAAGCCTGAGTAACTACAGTTTTAACAGATACCCGGCCTGATTTCAGTCATATCAGTCATTTAACAATCATATATAGCTCAGCTGGTGGAATGGCCAATACACATTCCATATTGACTGGTTATTAGCAGACTGTAACATGTAGTTATTCAAAGATATTAATACCTAAAGTAAAATGTATCTGGGACATGGTCATAAACACAGTGACATCCCAGTAGCCACACCTTAGACTGGATGATTGGTCAACTCATTTCTGTCAACGCTCTCGCGAGGTCCAGAAAAGGGAATTGCAACCACAGTTGACAGCTCTCGTTTAACAACAAACCAAGGAACACCTGTCAAGTCATGTGAGAGCCAGTGTACCATCTTGCGAATTGATTTGGACTTTACTGAACCAGAACTTAGTAAGTATTTTATTTTTTTCAAACCTTTTTGTTTTACTGTTGCCTTGTTGTCTGTTTGATAACTTTGTAATGCCTTTTTCTTATCCTGTAAATATTTTATTAGCGCCTTTTATTACCTTTTCTTAATTAAACCATATTTTGAAAGTCGTAAAATTATCTCTAATGCCCTAATTCAAACTTAAAGAATCCCTGTGTCTTGAAGAGTGCTACTACATGATAAATCTCTAGATATACCTGTCTGTGGTGACAGTGTATGTACAGACATTTATTTAACGTCATAAATTGCTATTGCTAATATTGCGAATGTCTACTACTCCTTGATAAAAAGTAGTTAGTGGCATTAAAGAGTTGTTTGCTTAGTTAACTAAACCCAGTGACAAACCCAGGGACTGTGGTTCCGCAAGCTGGAAAATCTTTGTGCAGGGTGAGGCTGAGTGTCGTTGTGTATCAGTGACAGTGTGGTGTGTGTTTGGCCAGTCATTGGCCACAGGTTGGTGAAGGTGATGGTGGTCTGACCCGCATTTGTCATAGTATTCAGTAGAGTAGTTACCTTCAACAGTTCTAGCCCCAGAACAGCAAATGGTGGGATTAATTAAGGAATATGCAGTGAGAACTATACAACAGCATTCTCTTAAAAAAGCTTTTTATGGTAAAATGGTGCTGGCGTAATATACAGAATGATCACAGTAACGTCTGTTTTAGTGGAACTGTCTGCATACCTGTAGAGGACATTTCCTCTTACTTTCTGTCCTGGTGACAGCTGTTATCAGGAACTAAATCGAAAGGGAACCGCTTCACTGACTATGGTCACCAGAACAAGCGGTGAGGGCAAATGTCTCAGTGGAGATATCTGCTCCAGGGACAACTGTCAAAGTTGGGATTTCCCATTTTAGGAAATTTCCTTTCATGTCAGTAGAACATAAAATGAAAAATCCAAACAGAAAAAAAACAGAGGGTCAAACCCTTCACCACTTTATTGAAAACAAAAAGTATTGAATGGAGTTCCATTTTAGGTTGTACAGTCATGGCCGAAATTGTTGGCACCCTTGATATTTTTCCTGAAAATCAAGTATTTCACACAAAAAAGGTATTGCATTAACACATGTTTTGCTATACACATGTTTATTCCCTTTGTATGTATTGGAACAAATATAAAACAGAGGCAGAAAAGCAAATATGACATAATGTCACACAAAACCCCAAAAATGGGCTGGACAAAAGTATTGGCACCCTTAACTTAATATTTGGTTGCACACCCTTTGGAAAACATAACTGAAATCAGTCGCTTCCTATAACCATCAATAAGCTACTGACACCTCTCACCCGGAATTTTGGACCACTCTTCCTTTGCAAACAGCTCCAGGTCTCTCTTATTGGAAGGACACCTTTTCCCAACAGCAATTTTAAGATCTCTCCACAGGTGTTCAATGGGATTTAGATCTGGGCTCATTGCTGGCCACTTCAGAACTCTCCAGCGCTTCTTTGCCATCCATTTCTGAGTGCTTTTTGACGTATGTTTGGGGTCATTGTCCTGCTGGAAGACCCAGGATCTTGGACGCAAACCCAGCTTTCTGACACTGGGCCCTACAGTGCGACCCAAAATCCTTTGGTAATCCTCAGATTTCATGATGCCTTGCACACAGTCAAGGCACCCAGTGCCAGAGGCAGCAAAACAACCCCAAAACATCATTGAACCTCCACCATATTTTACCGTAGGTACTGTGTTTTGTTCTTTGTAGGCCTCATTCCGTTTTCGGTAAACAGTAGAATGATGTGCTTTACCGAAAAGCTCTATCTTGGTCTCATCTGTCCACAAGACGTTTTCCCAGAAGGCTTTTGGCTTACTCAAGTACATTTTGGCAAACTGTAGTCTTGCTTTTTTATGTCTCTGTGTCAGCAGTGGGGTCCTCCTGGGTCTCCTGCCATAGCGTTTCATTTCATTTAAATGTCGACGGATAGTTCGCGCTGACACTGATGCTCCCTGAGCCTGCAGGACAGCTTGAATGTCTTTGGAACATGTTTGGGGCTGCTTATCCACCATCCGGACTATTCTGCGTTGCAATCTTTCATCAATTTTCCTCATCCGTCCACGACCAGGGAGATTAGCTACAGTGCCATGGGTTGCAAACTTCTTGATAATGTTGCGCACTGTGGACAAAGGCAAATCTAGTTCTCTGGAGATGGACTTGTAACCTTGAGATTGTTGATATTTTGCCACAATTTTGGTTCTCAGGTCCTCAGACAGTTCTCGTCTCCTCTTTCTGTTGTCCATGCTTAGTGTGGCACAGACAGACACACAATGCAAAGGTTAAGTGAACGTCTCTCCTTTTTATCTGCTTTCAGGTGTGATTTCTATATTGCCCACACCTGTTACTTGCCCCAGGTGAGTTTACAGGAGCATCACATGCTTGTAACATTCTTATTTATCCGCAGTTGTGAAAGGGTGCCAATACTTTTGTCCAGCCCATTTTTGGAGGTTTGTGTGACATTATGTCGAATTTGCTTTCTTTCCTCCCTTTTTTTGTTTTGTCCCAATACACACAAAGGGAATAAACATGTGTATAGCAAAACATGTGTTAATGCAATACGTTTCGTGAGAAATACATGATTTCCTGGAGAAATATCAAGGGTGCCAACAATTTCGGCCATGACTGTATATCTTGTTTCTTTAAGCATATATGTCTTTGGACATTGATTTATGTCTTTGGAACCTAAGTATAAAGAACGAACATTCTTCTTCCCAGAAGAAAATATTATACACTCACACTTTCACTAGAACAACTGTGAAATTATTCATGTATGTTTTTAGCACAGCTAAGGGGGATGTCTTAGCAATGGAAAGCATTAGATAGAGGAATTTCCAAGAAAACAATAGAACAGTTTACTTCCTTATTGCCACCAATTACTTCTCATCATTAATAACTTTCCTTTAAGGCATTAAAATGCACTGAAAATGCTAAGATGTGAACATTTCCGATCTTTCATTATTTGATAAATAAAGTCTACAGTGTTTTTATTAAAGCCGTTTTCATTATTAAATGAGACTTGCGAGACTTACAAATAACATTGCCTTCCTACAAGCTTAAAAGTCAATGGAATCACTTAGCAATTATTGATGAGACATCTGCTCTGTTTGGAACGCAGTGCATATATGAATGGGCACCAATATTTTGGCTTAGTAGTGACATTAACAGCTAACTAATTTTCTCTCTGCTTCACTATAGGGGTCTATAATTATCTTTAAATGCATTTAGACTTTGACACCTGCAAGATCATCTATATCTACTGAATACGGACTCATGAATTCCAATGCTTACTGCTCGGAAATATTCCAGTAAAAATGACTAATGCGTACAATTATCTAAGATAATGTTATACATTGTAACCAAGGAAACTTGGCCCTTACAGGAGCTTTAGAGATTAAGTACAAGGCAGCAATGCGACGATGTTATCTCCTGGGACGCCCCTGCTCTATGAAAGTTTACAGTAACAAGGAAATGTAGAATTTAACATTGGAGGAGGAAAATAAAAAATATAATCTGCCTCTATAATATGCAATTTTGTGTTATTATCTGCTTGTTCCCTTAGTAAAAAGCATGAAAATTATAGACTGAGTCAGTGAAAATGTATTGAAGGGCTATTGCATGGGATTTTGCTCTAACCAGTTACCTCGTAAAAGGAGCATGCTTCACTATAAAAGGATATGTCAATCGAGATAATCAGGTATAAAAAAATATCAGATCTGTTTTATACAACCTCTGTTACAGAGGAACACAACACTGACACAATATACAGTAAGGAATTACATTCTTCCTGACCATTTTATGAATGTATTCTTGCTTAAAATATGATTCCACTGTGAAATCACTGACATTCTCTGGAGCTTTTCTTATTGTAATATATTCTCTACAGAATTCTGCATTTCTTGACTGTTTTATGAATAATCTATCAGTCAAATCCATAGCAGTACTACCCAGGTTTTATTATTCCATTTGATATGATGAATAGTCTCGTGATAATCAAAAAATAAGCTTCTATATCAAGCCCATAGTTTGATATTTTAAGTGCAATATATTATAGTAAATACATAGACACATTTATTGAATGCATTCAAAACAAAACCTGTAGACTCTTATGATTTTACAACTTTAATGAATAATGATATTTGAACTAGAATTTACCTGAGAGAATGTATAATGGTGCATAAAGATAGTAACACTGATTTTATTAAAGAATAAATCTGCTTGTTTGCAGAGGGAATAAAGGAAAATAATTGGATGAAATCTTTCCAATAAATGATGGTAAGGGAGATTCGTTTGCCATATATCCTGCACATAATGGAATACATAATGATAAAAGGAACATATTTAAGGTAACACTAAGATCTGCTGACAGCTAATAGGCTAAATTTAAAGGAACAGTACAGAAATGTACTTGGCAAAACACTGTCAAAATGCATATATATGGATCTGCTGTCCTCTACTGTCTGAATTTGTACATGCCTGTAAATATATTATGTATGCCCTTCTTGTCCCTGGGTTTCTGACTTTGAGACCCTGGAAGGAGGAAGTGGAGAGAAAGAGAGTGTTTCAGCTACATGTCCTGTCCATGCTGCTAACCCCAAGCCAGAAGGGATTATTATCCAAGTATTCCTATAAACTAATAGTTTAGCTGTAGCTGCTTACATCCTTGTGACAGACATAGCATCTCTGCCCTGCCCTCCGCTCAGTGCCAGATAGCTAGGTCTGTGCTACTGTATGTGTAGTAGTCACCTTCCAGTACATTGGTAGGTGAAACTGTTTATTGCAATATAGTTAAAATAAAGCTCCTGTTATTTTAGTTAATCCTTTCAATTCTGGTCTGGGATTTTATAGCTAGTTTTAGCTTAAGGCTCGATAACCAGCATAGGCTAGAGCACCACCACAGTTCCTGCAGATGACAATAGTTAGAGGATCCCCCCTTGACTGTTGCTCTTTTCCTCAAGTCTCTGACGCAAAGACGGGTGACACATCGAGGCCCCTGCAACTGGACTTTGTTGCAACATTCATCTGGAGGTATCTCTATTAATAACTATATATACCAGGGTATATGTGCACAGTTCCACCAGGATTCATATAGGACCCTTTTGCTGATAAAAAACAGGACTACAGATATATGTAATGATTTTTAACTTGTGTAGTTTGTAGATATTGTATTGTATCTCCCATTTCTTTACAGCTAGGAAGATCAATATTCTTCTTGGTTTAAGTTTACTGCCTCCAGGATTATCCCTTCCTCCTAAATGGAAGTGATGATGCTGATTCCTGATTCACTAATCAAGATAGATGCAGAGGTGGCACAGGAAGCTGAATTCCTGAACCAGAAAGTACATGTGTCACCTTCTTGGCTGTACTGTGTGGAACATGTGTCACAAAAGACCTGTACAGAATTACAAATTATTTGGCAAGTAAGACAGCAAATGTTTATGTATTTAGTCTGGAGTTTCATTTTAAGCAATTATACATAAAATATCACCACTCTTCTGAAAAGTAAAAGTGATGCTCTGCATATGATTGAACACTTAGTGGCAATGAATTCTACCTTCTTTCTTAATTATATTTTTACCTCCTACCTCAGTATAGTAAAACTTGTTATTGAATTTACTTATGCCTTCAATTGCTCTTACCTGAATACAGAAAGGCAAAAGCATTAAGAAAAATAAAACCTTAATATTAAAATATGTTTCCATTGTCTGTTAGTTATTTCCTAGGCATAAATAAAGGCATAAGGTATTTTGCTAGGTAGAAATATACATACCACATATTCAAAGGAGAACAGTACAAAATATTCATTATGTGTCCTTATAGTCTCCTAAAGAAATTGTATCTACAGTCAGACTACCTTATTATTACATCTTAAAATGTTTAAAAATAGAATTCAAATGCCCTTGCATAGATAAAACTTTTTAGTAGATTTCAACTTAATGTACAGCTGCCCATATATTTACTAGACTGCTCACATGAACAAAAAGCAGGTACAAGAGTTACTTACACATACCTTTAGATTGCTTCTAGAGTGCCTGGAACCTTGAGTCATTACATTTTTCTAATTTCAACTTAAGTTCAAAAAGTTGAGTTTTGGCCTTTTCCCTCCTACACTCCACTAATGGTCCCTTAAATTATATGTGCCCTCACTAACCAATAATGAGATGAGGAAGGTAGGAAAAGATCATCAAGGATTCAACATTCCGAGATAAAGTTGAGATTTGCGTAAATGACCACCACAGTTTTCATGGCTGCTGAGTCCCTCTAGTAGCAATCTAGATGTATGTACAGGAACCTTTAGGTGCCATCTCTTTATATCTAGATGCATGTGCAGGAACCTTTAGGTGTTAGCTCTTTGTATCTAGATGTATGTGCAGGAACCTTTAGGTGTCAGCTAATTGTATCTAGGTGTATGTGCAGGAGCCTTTAGGTTCCAGCTCTTTGTACCTAGATGTATGTGCAGGAACCTTTAGGCACCAACTCTTTGTATCTAGATGTGGCAAGCAATGCATTAAGCTAAAAAATGTTTATAGGTTTAGTATCACTTTAAGAATTTGCACAAGCAATACATAAGGCCCCATTCACATGATTGATCCAATCGGATCCACCTGTAAGTTTTTCAGCCAGACCCAATCAGACTATAAATTCACCTCTATGGAGCAGCTAGTGTTAATGCACTTTTGTCCCTTTACACCTGCCTACTTCCAATTTGATCCACTAAAAAGAAACAGAAGGGGATCCATTCCCCTTCCGTCTAGTGGATTGGATCGAAGGACAGTAAGGTGTAAATGAACAGCTGGTCCATTTACACCTGACCGACCATAGGGCAGAGCGGGCTGTGCTCATGTCTGCTCATAAATGCTCTGCATAAATGGAGTGGACACAAACCTGTCATCAGCAGACAGAGCAAAGTGGAGTCTGCCCTGTGTGAAAGGAGCCTTAAGCAATTACAAGAGACATTATTTCTGTTCTTTGGAACACCCTATCAGCTTTAGTGTGACCCACACTCTTGCTATATAACATTTAGATTCATTTTCTCTACACATTGGACAGCAAGACATTCCAGGAAAGAGAATAACAACTTGTTCTAATAACATACAGTATTTCTGCAAAATTATTCTAGCAAGCAAACTTGTTATATAGAATCTTAAATAAGCATACAAGTAAGCACCTAGTTAGTGGTAAAACATACAATACATTTCCTTTATCAGCTCCCTCCTTTTGTTTATTCTATAAGCACTTTTACATTTTTAAAAGAAAAGCATTTCGCTTCCATGGTCTAAGAATCTCCATTCAAAGAACAGAGAAACTAAGGTCGCAATCTTGGTTGCTTTTTACGAGCCCTCAGAAGTGGCCTGAAGACAAATACAAACATGATGAAACAAACATAGCATATAATAGCAACTATTGGTTTCAGAAATTAACCAAACAATGAACCTCCTTTCTTAGGCAACCTGTTACAATATGAGAAACACCAGAAATGTAAGTACAACGCATATCTGCAACAAAAGCACACACACCTCCAACAAATAATCATCTGCTACTCTAATCTGCAAAGCTTCCCTACATGTCTGTGCAAGTTCTAAAGAGATTAGCAAGTGCATCAGAGATTTCATTTATTTCTTGATCCATTTGGCAGGCTACTGATACAACCTTCTCGTCATTGCATCTCCTTTTTTTAATACCCCAAGAGTCACTTGCATTGGATACCCAGAACAAAACTAAATTGCATAGTGCAGTTTAACTTATTTTTTAGTAATAAAATAGCACATATACATTCAAAGTTTCCATGATCCAGTGTCATAAACCTTGCTTACGTGTTTTGCCCCATTGGGTATCACCAGGTGGGACAACTGCTTTAACTGTATGGATACCTATATCAAACAAATTTTGAAGGATTAGCACAGAAAAATGTTTTCTTTATTATTATAAATGTAAGCAGTTGTCAGGGACATGCGGAATAGCCTGGGTACCTGCAGGTGACACTGTGGTTACTGGACAGAAGTGGTGCAATTCCAATTTCCACTAGCGTGTGTCTCCCAGTGGTTAACTGTGCTTAGTAGTGAGTCCCCACCTGATACTGGCTGCTGAGAACTACCTAGCCCCGGCTGGTTAAATGCTCAGTACATCTGTCAGGAATCTCAGGTAGTAAGTGGTCATTTTCATGCATCAAGTGCCATGTTCATGTGCATGTACAGGGACGTGCACATACTTGTGAGAATAAATATTTAACCACTGCCACAGGGTGGACTCCCTGCGCAAAATTATATATATATATATATATATATATATATATATATATGTGTGTGTGTGTGTGTGTGTGTGTGTACATATGTGTATATAACCTGTAGAGAGCAGCAGCACCCTTACAGATAGCTCAGATGAAGGAGTAGAGGTCCCTGCTAAGGTCAGGTGTACCCAACCCCATTCCCAGGTTGCTGAGGTGTTACAATTGCATGATGATTCTAGTGCCGCTCTACCTTTTGGTGAACTGGCAAACACCAGCGACCTAGTACATCCTGGTCTTTTACATACTAGCACTGCAGTATCATTTGGTGACGAGGTGAGTTCCATAAGTGTAGTACAAGCTGATGCCGTGGCTAGCACAAGTAGTGTCCAGCAGCCACAAAGAATTCAAATACAGGCTCGTACAGCCCCAAAGCCCATTGCCAGCCCACAAATTCTGCAACACCCGTACTTTCACTGCCTAACCCAGAATTCAGGTTGAAGCAGTGAATTTAACTACTTTCCTTGATTTTTTGGAGCTGTTTTTCATGGAAGATCTGTATGGATTGATTGTGGATCAAAGCAATTTATATGCACAACAATTTATCACCACCAACCCAAATTCAAACCTTGCCAGACCATTCGCATGGAAACCCATTATGGTTTCCGAATCTAAAGTTTTTTTGGGCTTAGCCCCAACATGGGCATTACTAAAAAGAATGAGTTGCGGTTGTATTGGTCCACAGACTCGATTCATCACATTCCCATGTTCTCTGCTGCCACGGCCAGGCATAGATATGAGAATATAATGCGATTTATGCATTTTAGTGACAATACACTCTGTTGTCCTTGGGGTGACCCTGAATATGATAGGCTCCACAGAATTTGGCCCCTCATAAATCACCTTAACCAGAAATATACAGATGTCTATACTCCCCAGCAAAACATCTGTGTTGATGAGTCCCTCATTCATTTTTCTGGCCGCCTTGCATTCAAATAATTTCTCTCCAGCAAGCGTGCCAGATATGTGGTCAAAATGTATAAGACCTGTGAGAGGGCAACATGCTATACATGTCGTTTTTGGATTTATGAGGGAAAAGATAGTCACATATGCTCAGAATACATGGGGAGCAGTGGCAAGATAGTTTGGGACTTGGTGTCATCCTTTTTCCATATGGGGTACCACTTATACATGGGCAATTTTTATACAAGCGTGTCACTATTTACAAATTTGTACAATCTTGGAATTGGCACATGTGGAACCATGTGACCTAATCACTGGGGCTTCCCCCAACGGCTTGTAAATACGCATCTTACAAAGGGGGAGAAAGCCTGCTTGAAAAATAATGAATTGCTCACAGTGAAGTGGAAGGACAAAAGGGATGTTTTTGTCCTGTCTGCCATTCATGCAGATCCAAACTTCCACAGCAGCTGGTGTTGTTGAGAAGCCCCTCTGTGTCCTTGACTATAACCTTAACATGGGAGGGGTGGACTTCAACGACCAGATGATGAAGCCATACTTATTTTCCCATAAAGCCAGACACTGCTACAAAAAAGTATCTGTATATGTATTTCAATTGGCTCTGTACAATGCTTTTGTGATTTACAAAGCAACTGGGAGAAGTGAATCCTTTCAAAAATTCCAGGAAGAGATCATTCTGTATCCAGCAGGTGCTGTGGCACAAACTCTCAACCCAGATGCAGTGAGCTGGCTGCATGAGAGGCAATTCCTGATGCCATTCCTGGTACCCCTACACAAAATAGTCACCCCAAAAAAGATGTGTCTGTAGCAGATACGGAATTAGGTGTGACACCCGCTTTTTTGTCCCTCCTGTCCTGGACAACCTGGCCTCTGCCTTAAGGACTGCTTCCATCACTACCACACACTAGTGGAGTATTAGTATAGGGTCTTTAAAGATGTTAGGTGGCCAGGAAACTGTCTATCACATTTTGAAAGACCCTAACAAATCTGGATTTTAGTTTTTAAAAAAGATTAAAAAATAAAAAATACAAAATAAAGTAAAAAAAATAAAAAAAAAAACAAAAATAGTTGGAGTTATATTGAGTTTCTGTTTTATTGCTACTGTTTGTTAATCATTGTTGTTTTCTTTGTAGGAATGCCATTTAGTTGAAGCACCAATATGTTTATTCTGACAGTAACAGGGGGTGCTCTCAGAATATACACCAGTGTGTGCAGCACTGCCTGATGAGATTTTTCATCTGCAGTTAAAAAAAAACATATATGCCCAAGCATGAGGACCTGGGGTGGCCAGTGGGTGGATCGCTCTTATGCTTCAGCGTACATTTTTGTTATATTTTTGGCACAGATTTGAATAAAAAAGTTGTTTTATTGGGTTACAGTTTTATTGTCACTGTTTTATTGTTAACATTGTTGTTTTCTTTGCAGGAACACCATTTATCTGCAGCACTGATCTGTTTATTCTGACAGCAACAGGGTGTGCCCTCAGAATATATGTCAGTACGTGCAGCTCTGCTGAATGAGATTTCTCATCCGTCATTAAAACAAAGAGCATATATGCCTAAGCATGGGGGCCTGGGGTGGTCAGTTTGTGGATCGCTCCCAGGGGCGGACTGATAACTCATGGGGCCCCCAGGCAATAGGGGATCATGGGGCCCCTGTGTCCTTGCACACACTCAAAAAACACCCAAAAAAGCCTATAAAAAGGTACCAGGGGAATTTCATGGGGCCCCCTACTGAACCCGGGCCCTAGGACAGTGCCTGAGTGCTCGAATGGTCAGTCCGCCCCTGATCGCTCCTACGCTTCAGCATATTTTTTAAATTTTGGCACAGATTTCTTCATCCACATCGATCGATGTGAATAGAGAGTTTTTTTTCATTCAGCATTTCATGTATGCCCAACATTAGAAGTGGGTGGATGCATGGATGCCGGGCAGTATATTCTAATAGTGGTAAACAATGTGGTAGTGTGACAAGAGCAACACCACCTAGAAAAAAGAGGTTACTTAAAGATCCACGCGGAGTAATGTAGGTTCAATAATTACAAAGAGTACTTTATTTGATCACATAGATCGTGGGGAGGTTAAGCAAAAGCACGGTGAACATATCAGACAAGTAAAATCATATAAAAGCACTTGGCGTCCTCATTTCTGGGTGATTTTGGCACATAGGGAACCATATAGGGCAATGGGGTATCATCTAACTATATGATCCTAGGTTTCCATGTAATTCAAGCTTGTATTTAAGTTAGCCATATATTCTTCAGGCGTATTCTTGGTATAGGCCAGGATATGTAGAATAACCTCCTGGTAAGTGGAAACTGGAACAAAAAAATATATGGTCTTAAATAGCACGTAGATCACATCATAAGTGCCCCATCCAAAGATAGATTAGTACTTTCATTACCTTCTCAGTGACTTGGCTGTCATACCAATGTGATGAATGTAGAGACTTCCTGGGTAACCACCCCAAGTGAAACAAAGTCCACAGTAACAAGTGATTCTAGAGATATATATAAAAAATTATATAGATCATACACATCAAGCAGAATCCCTGAATAGTGAAAAACAACAAAATAAATTAGAGGTATATATTACCATCAGTGAAGATCAAGAGGACACACGTCGACTTGAAATGGGATCAGGTCCTTAATGCTTGTTCAGTAGTGCATATATAGGTGGGAAGCCAGGTAGTCTCAATACATAAATTTCAGAAAGAGTATTATATATGTAGCAGGCACTATATACCTGAATCTATATACCCAAATATAGGGTTTCCAAAAATTGCTCAAACTGAGATAGTAAAGCGGTTCCTTGAGGATATAGCTATATCACAGCATCCAGCATATGTGTGACATAGAGTATATATATTTTCCCCCTTTGGAGGATTTCCAAAAAATTCCCTGAAAAAACAGGAGTACTAATCACATATAGCGTTCCCTCTCAACTCCATATAAGCTCTATGAGTCTAAACAGTAACTACCGCTAACAAAGCCAAATAAGCAAAGATAACTTGCCACTGGTGGAAGGTATGCTCCTATTTAAGATGGCCATATGCGGACTGCTGTAATAGTAGCTTAATGGTAGTTTTCCATTCTAATAGTGGGCATACCACACAATTTTTTCTGGCAGATATTTCCTCTTTGTTTTTTATTCAGCCCACAGGCTGCATTAAAAAAAAAAGAACATAACATATATGCCCAACAAGGACCAGCGACATACTGGTACTTTGAGTGTTTATACCAGGATGCTGCCTACAGCGGCAGGTATCATCCTGGTATCAGCTTTCATGTAACAAGATAAAGTTGGAGCTGGATTGATGCAGAATACTGTTTGCTGATAGTTAAATATATGCCTCAGAGAATTCAAGCTGTTATAAAAGCAAGAGGTGGTGCAACAAACTACTACTGGTAAACTGTAGTGTTTTTTTCATGATTCCATAATATTTTCCTCAGAATTGAGTGATTCCATATTTTTTTTACACTGCTTGATCTGCAAAAACACTTGCAATTAACTACAGTTTTCTGTCTTTTTAATTTTTTTAAGTGTTTCTTAAAGCCAGCAGGTTAGAATGTTAAATGCAAAAAGGTTAGAGGCATGTCTGTGATTGGTATTTTTTTCTACACAATTAAACAACTGAATGAAGATTTTCCAAGAGTGGTGATTCCATACTTTTTGCCAGGGGTTGCATTTCCTCATTACACTTCATGGCTACCTATCACAGTTTCGGAGGCCCTTTTTGCTCATCCACCTTTGGCATCTCCAAGGTCAAGTTCACTGAATCAACTTCTTGGCAACCTTCCACTGGCCTAGCAGTCTCCGTCATCAGGGGTGCTTGAATGGGAATTATGCAAAAGGCCACCTTCATCCTCACAGGCTCCTTAGGTACATGACAGCTTCAGTGTTTTACTCGATTGTGTTGCTTGTTCCTGCATTATCCTGTTCCTTTATTTGTCCTATGCCTGTTCTGGCCAAACTACTGGCTGCCCTGTATTCTCATCTGACCCTCTTCTGCCTGTTCTCCTCCATCACTCTTTCCTCCCTTCTTCATCCTCTTGTATTTCATTGTTTGTTTTGTTAATTTCTCTACTGCATGCATGTTTTCACTCGATTGCTGTTAGTTATTTATTGTTTGTTTTTTATCACGTCTGTCTTGTTCGCCCTTAAGCTTGTATGCTTTTGGTAGTGTCATATACTTGGTTACAGCAGACTGCTGGATACAGTAATTGATTCCTCCCCTCCCAAAATGGTAATCATTGAACCAACATGCACCACATGATTGCAGCTAGTCCTGTTTTTCATTGCCCATGAGCAGTACATGCCTCACATAACAGGATGTACTGTGCTCAGTGTTGGCTGCAGACCAATAACAACATGGCAATCAGACTTTCACAGGCTGTAGTATGTATCCTGCCAACAAAACACCTGTATTGTAGAAGGGGGAAAAGCAGTGAAACACTTATTCAGCAATATTGCAGCAGCTTTTTAGAGAAGTAAATGCAACTACTCAGATCCATGGCCACAAAGAAATGTTATATTGGCTACAGTTGGACAGAATGGCTTTACTTGGCAACAACTTAGTTAGAATATAAAAATACAGCTGCAATTCAGCATTTTGTATTTTTTATGAAAAGGCCTGCTTCGCAGAGAGGCCTCCTCCTCCTTAACTGGATAGGGAAATTCAGCCTACATATACAGTTCAGTATTCCTCTAACTCACCAAAGACCTGGTCAAACATCTAATATATCCGGAGTGATTCAAGCAGTAGCCCCTGATGAATTTAGCACAGCTGGCCCCTTTTTCTTGTCACACAGCTTATATCAGGGACCCTTCTAAGCCGAATCTATCTTGTAAATTAATAAATTCTTATATTCAATAATAAACTAGTGTTTGTTTATGGCAATCATAGAGCAGCTTTAAAGCTGAATTGTTAGGATATCAGATTCAATTTTATTTAGAGAATATGAAGAAACAGATGATTTACATATTTATTTTATGTGCAAATTGTACATATTCAATAAAAAATGAAGTCACCATGAATAGAGGATGATAGGCCTGTAGAGTGGGGGCCCCAAAGCCCAAATATTTTCTTGGTGATGCCTATCCTTGGGCAATTAATACTGGAGCACATATAGGACTCTCTCCTGGTGACGCCATGTCCCTGAGTGAATATTATTGGAGTAGTTTTAGGTAATTTTCCTGGTTTAGCTCTATCATTGAGTGAATAATATTGTAGCAGTTTTAGGGATGTCTCCTGGTGATGCCCTATGCTTGGGTGAATAATGTTGGAGCAGTTTTAGTACTTTCTCCTGGTGACACCCCATTCTTTGGTGAATAGTACTGGAGTAGTTTTAGGACTTTCTCCTCCTTCTCCTGATTTTGCCCTATCATTGAGTGAATAATATGGGAGCATTGTAGTACTGTCTCTTAGTATCCTTGAATGAATAATATTAGAGGTGTTTTAGAATTGTCTCCTGGTGATGCCCTACATATGGGTTCAGGGCCAGGACAAGTGGTGGAAAAAAGTGGTATGAGCCTTGGGTACAGAGGTGCTATGTTGAGAAGAGGCACTGATAGTTGATGAGCATACCACTCTCCAGCTACCTGAATGCCAGGAGTGATGCTGCCATCATTCCTGTTATTCAGAACATAGCACAGTGCAGGCCTGCTTTAGCTGCTGGAGAGAAGATTCACCCAGCTGCAGGACTAGAATCTCTTCCCCCTACCTCCTCCTGACACCAATGATGTGAGTTATTATTGCATGCACTGACACCTGTGCTGGAGAATATTTATGTGTCTACTGACACATGTGCTGGGGGTTATTATTGAAAACACTGACCCATCTAACACCAATGCTGGGGGTTATTATTGCGTCCACTGACAGTAATGCTAGGGGGGTAATATTGTGACAGGAGTGCTAGGAGTTAATAATGTGTCCATTGACTCCAATACTGTGGTTTTTCTTGCACCTGGGGGGTGCAATTTGGCATCTTCTTTGCCCTGGGCACTGCTTGACCTTGTCCCGCCACTGCATTGGTTAACAGTATTTCCTAGTGATGACCTATGTCTGGGTATACTGTGTTGGAGACGTAATAAGACTTTCTCTGTGCAATGCCTTAAGTGAATAGTTTTGGAGCAGTTTCAGGAATGTCTCCTGGTACTGCTCTGTCTGTGAATAAACATTACTGGAGCTGAAGATGTACTTCCCTTGTGTGAATTTTAATGTCAGATTAGGTGTCACGTCTTGTATGAAACCCTAAAAAATTGTGACCCATTTCTGCATCACTAATAGAAGTGTGCTCATAGGCAGAGGCGGACTGACAGCTCATGGGGCCCTGGGCAATAGCGGACCATGGGGCCCCTGTGTCCTCACCCACACTCAAACCACACCCAAAAAAGCCTATACAAGGTAGCAGGGGCATCTCATGGGGCCCCCTACTGTCCCCGGGACCTTGGGCAGTGCCCCAATGATCAGTCCGCCTCTGCTCATAGGACTTGATTTTAAACTGTAGTCCTGTTATTAGACTAAAAATTGAGTGGAAGAACCATACTTCAACAGCAACTGAAATATCATTTTAGGATAGACTAACCATTAAAAAATAAAATGTAAATTTTAGTTATTTAGGACATTTCTAAAGAGAAAAATAGAATACAATTGTAATGCATAGCTTGTAAATACCATAGGCTACATTACAAACATTTTTATGAAACTTAACCAATAGGCTAGTACTGATTCTACACTGCTCAAAAAATTAAAGGAACACTTTGAAACATCTGATTTCATTGGGTAAAAATATTATGCTGGATATTTATACTGTTATGGACTGTGTAATGTGTAAGGAACATAAGGATGGCCCATCATTTGATAGAAATGAAAATGATCAATCTACAGAGGATTGAATTCAAAGATACCCCAAAACTCAAATGATGAAGCAGGCTAGTCCATTTTACTGAAATTTCATTGCAGCAACTCAAAATGGTACTCAGTAGTTTGCATGGCCCCAATGTGCTTGTATGCATACCTGACAACGTTGGGGCATGCTCCTAATGAGATGACGGATAGTGTCCTGGGGTATTTCCCCAGGACATTGGACCTGCCAATTCTGGTGTTCAGTGGTAAATGCCAATCGAGCCAATCAAGCTCTATGGTGCCGGGCAGTGAGCACAGGCCCACTAGAGGACGTCGGGCCCTCGGACCACACTCATGAAGTCTGTTTCTGATTGTTTGGTCAGAGACTTTCACACCAATGGCCTGCTGGAAGTCCTTTTGTAAGGCTCTGGTAGTGCTCATCCTGTTCCTCCTTGCACAAAGAAGCAGATTCCAGTCCTGCTGATGGGTTATGGACCTTCTACGGCCCTGTTCAGCTCTCCTAGTGTAACTTCCTGTCTCATGGAATCTCCTCCATACTCTTGAGACTGTGCTGGGAGACATAGCAAATGTTCTGGCAATGGCACATATTGATGTGCCATCCTGGAGGAGTTGGACTGCCTGTGCAACTTCTGTAGGATCCAGGTATCGCCTCATGCTACCTGTAGTGACACTGACCCTAGCCAAAACTAGTGAAAAACAGTCAGAGAAGATGAGTAGGGAAGAAATGTCAGTGGCCTCCCATGTAAAACCATTCCTGTTTTGTGGGTCATCTCATTATTGCCCATCTAGTGCACCTGTTGTTAATTTCATTAACACCAGAGCAGCTGAAACTGATTAACAACCCCCTCTGCTACTTAACTGACCAGATCAATTTCCGAGGAGTTTAATTGACTTGATGCTACACTCTGATTAAACTGTGTTCCTTTAATTTGTTTGAGCAGTGTATATTGGTACTCTGCAGGTTCAGTAGCTTTTACTAGCCTTCTGCTCACTTCCCTGCTCCCCCAAACTACCACCACAGACCTGGTAACCCTGTACTACTAGGTATGAATGAACACATGACACTGCTTATGTCTCCACCACCCCACAATGTATTGTTCAGGAGCTTGCATAGCCTCTCTACAAAATATCAAACTTACACAATGATTTGGGGAGCTCAATTAAGTAAATACTGCTGATACTGACTCCTGTAAAGTAAACTTATTACTTCAGAATAGATCTGCTTACAGCTAAAACAAACATTCAACACATTTTTAGAAAGAATTGTTATCATCTGACAAATAATTCCTGCAAGATTTCCATCATTGCATTTGTTATTGAAATGTAGTCTTACACTGCCATCTAGTGTTAGGATTACAATACTTATTGCCTTAATGCTAACACTGTATCATCTCACATTCAGGGACGTAAATTGACAACTATGCTTGAAAGTCACTGGGAGGTGAATGTTATAAAACAAAAAGGCTAATAGGCAAGGGATTGTCAAAAAATGACATGGAGGGCTGAGTACAGTCCAGACCTTTATCCTAGACATGTACAAAGGTACATAAAAAGACATACTATGCTACACATATTAGGTACCACTACACATGCCAGTTAGAAGAGTAATTTAAGGGTCAATTGATGAGTTAGAAGAATAATTCTAGGGTCAGTTTATGAGCTCTAAAGGTTTTTAAATGTGTCACCAGTTTAGTTTTAAGATAGGTTAAAGTGGAATTCAAATTCCGGCAAAATGTTTTTTAATTGAGCCCAGGAGCTTTTTTTGTTTTTCAAATCAGGAAAATTATCTATTGAAGAAAGTACTCAATTCCAGAGCAACTCAAGAATGAGATTGTATACATGAAAAATACAAACGTTCCAACAGTGCCGCATCAAGGCACATTAAAAGACATTTGATAACAAAATTTCCAACAGTCCAGCATCAAGGCACATTAAGTGTGGATTCACACATGTGCGGTGTGAATTGAAGCTCCATTTTCATAGCTAATTGGCTTGAGTAGTTGTTTAGCAGTTCAGGTCAGGTTTAGATCAGGATCAGGCCAGGTTTAGATTAGGATCCACTCAGGATTTTATCCTGTGCACAACTGAATAACGTGCAATTCAAAAGCGTTTTCATAGAAGTCAATGAGCCTGAAGCCGCACTGCACTACTACTGACAGGACTCTTACAGTTCGCATGGAATCTGCACTCCAGTTGCACTGCATATATGTGAACAGGCAAAATAGAAACCAATGTTATTTCACATGTCATTAGAATTTGATTCGATTCAAAACACATCCAATTTGCATATACAGTATATGAGTTGGCTCTAAAACACATTTGGTAACATACAGGTGAAACTCGAAAAATTAGAATATCGTGCAAAAGTTCATTTATTTCAGTAATGCGACTTAAAAGGTGAAACTAATATATGAGATAGACTCATTACATGCAAAGCAAGATAGTTCAAGCCGTGATTTGTCATAATTGTGATGATTATGGCTTACAACTCATGAAAACCCCAAATCCACAATCTCAGAAAATTAGAATATTAAATGCAATCAATAAAACAAGTATTGTACATAGAACAATATCGGACCTCTGAAAAGTATAAGCATGCATATGTACTCAGTACTTGGTTTGGGCCCCTTTTGCAGCAATTACTGCCTCAATGCAGCGTGGCATGGAAGCTCTCAGCCTGTGGCACTGCTGAGGTGTTATGGAAGACCAGGATGCTTCAATAGTGGCCTTCAGGTCTTCTGCATTGTTCAGTCTCATGTCTCTCATCTTTCTCTTGGCAATGCCCCATAGATTCTCTATGGAGTTCAGGTCAGGTGAGTTTGCTGGCCAATCAAGCACAGTAATCCCACGGTCATTGAACCAGGTTTTGGTGCTTTTGGCAGTGTGGGCAGGTGCCAAGTCCTGCTGGAAAATGAAGTCAGCATCCCCATAAAGCTCGTCTGTGGTAGGAAGCATGAAGTGCTCCAAAATCTCCTGGTAGACGGCTGTGTTGACCCTGGACTTAATGAAGCACAGTGGACCAACACCAGCAGATGACATGGCTCCCCAAATCAACACAGACTGTGGAAACTTCATACTGGACTTCAAGCATCTTGCAGTGTGTGCCTCTCCATTCTTCCGCCATACTCTGGGTCCTTGGTTTCCAAATGAGATGCAAAAGTTGCTTTCATCAGAAAAGAGGAATTTGGACCACTGAGCAACAGACCAGGTCTGATTTTCTTTAGCCCAGGTAAGACGCTTCTTACGTTTGTTGTTCAGGAATGGCTTGACAAGAGGAATACGACATTTGAGTCCATGTCCAGGATCCATCTGTGTGTGGTGGCTCTTGATGCTCTGACTCCAGCCTCAGTCCACTCCTTGTGAAAGTCCCCAACACTTTTGAATGGCTTTTTCCTGACAATCCTCTCCAGGCTGCGGTCACTCCTGCTGCTTGTGCACCTTTTTCTTCCACACTTTTCCCTTCCACACAACTTTCTATTAATGTGCTTTGATACAGCTCTTTGGGAACATCCAACTTCTTTTGCAATTACCTTTTGAGGCTTTCCCTCCTTATGGAGGGTGTCAATGATGGTTTTCTGCACAACTGTCAGGTCAGCAGTCTTTCCCAGGATTGTGATTCCTACTGAACCAGACTGAGAGACCATTTAAAGGCTCAGGAACCCTTTGCAGGAGTTATGGCTTAATTTTGAGCCACTTTGTTCTAGGCACTTTGAGCCGAGAATATTGCACCTTTTCACAATATTCTAATTTTCTGAGATTGTGGATTTGGGGTTTTCATGAGCTGTAAGCCATAATCATCACAATTATGACAAATCACGGCTTGAACTATCTTGCTTTGCATGTAATGAGTCTATCTCATATATTAGTTTCACCTTTTAAGTTGCATTACTGAAATAAATTAACTTTTGCACGATATTCTAATTTTTCGAGTTTCACCTGTAAGTGCCAGAAATCAGCCAGGCAGCGAAACAATAACATCAGGCAAAAGATCCTGTCCACAAAACCTGCCGAATTAGCCTAATGCCTAGTATACATGGTGGAATTAATGTGGGTTCGGTTTAAATGTAAGTATGTTTTTCTTCTACTTTAAACTGGGTTTACAATCTAATCTAAATCTAACAGATTACAATCTAATTGTACAGACTATTAAAGTGTAGGTTGAAGAATGGATCCAGTGTTATGCTGGTTATACATTACAAACTGATTGTAAAATGATTGTGTAACATTATATCTAAAAACTTGTTGCAGGCCACATAATACAAATGTGTGGCAGCAAAAAGGGTGGGCTTTTAATGATCACACGCCGTGCATATGTGTCCACAGGTGCACACTCACTGCATGTTCCCTGCACAGTGACTGAGCTGTCAAACACAGCTTTTGAGACTCTAGTATTGATCAGAACCAGACAGGGCCTGCTCCCAATCATGTGACCAATGTGATCACAGTGGTCATGTGATCAGGCAAACCTACATCTATTCCACATTCTCTAACTCACATTTTCAGTCTCCTTTCTTGTTGTGTGTTTGCATTTGCTGATGTATGTGTGGCACATATATATATATATATATATATATATATATATACACACACACTATATTGCCAAAAGTATTGCGAGACCCCTCCAAATCATTGGATTCAGGTGTTCCAATCATCTCCATGGCCACAGGAGTATAAAATCAAGCACCTAGGCATGCAGACTGCTTCTACAAATATTTGTGAAAGAATGGATCACTTCCAGGAGCTCAGTGAATTCAAGTGTGGTACCATGATAGGTTGCCACCTGTGCAATAAGCCCATCCGTGAAATGTCCTAAATATTCCATGGTCAACTGTTAGTGGTATTAACTTGGAACAACAGCAATTCAGCCACAAAGTGGTAGGCCACGTAAAATGACAGAGTGGGGTCAGCACATGCTGAAGTGCACAGTGCGTAGAAGTCAACAACTTTCTGCAGAGTCAATAGCTAAAGACATCCAAACTTCGTGTGGCTTTCAGATTAGCACAACAGTGCGAAGAGAGCTTCATGGATTGAATTTCCATGGCCGAGCAGCTGCATCCAAGCCTTACATTACCAAGTGCAATGCAAAGCATCAGATGCAGTGGTGTAAAGCATGTCTCCACTGGACTCTAGAGCAGTGGAGACGTGTTCTCTGGGGTGACGAATCATGTTTCTCTGATGGATGTGTCTGGGTTTGGATAACGGTACTTGCCTGACTGCATTGTGCCAAGTGTAATGTTTGGTGGAGGGGGGATTATGGTGTGGGGTTGTTTTTCAGGGGTTGGGCTTGACCCCTTAGTTCCAGTGAAGGGAACTCTTAAGGTGTCAGCATACTAAGACATTGTAGACAATTTCATGCTCCCAACTTTGTTGGAACAGTTTGGGGATGGCCCCTTCCTTTTCCAACATGACTGCACACCAGTGCACAAAGCAAGATCCATAAAGACATGGATGAGCAAGTTTGGGGTGGAAGACTTGACTAGCCTGCACAGAGTTCAAACCTCAACCTGATAGAACACCTTTGGGATGAAATAGAGTGGAAACTGCAAGCCAGGCCTCTTCGTCCGACATCAGTGCCTGACCTCACAAATGCACTTCTGGAAGCATCTCAGCCTGTGCTTGATCTGCTACTGCTATGGTGCTGATCAGTTATGACACCAGGCACTTGAAACGAAGGATGGCCTAGCACGAGGGAGGAGCCTGAACATGGCGGCAGTGGGGAGTGAGCGGCACTAGCTATCGGCTAGGTTCCGCTCCCCGACCTCCCTAGTGACCCTTAGGACCTGACTCACCGGAGTCTGGAGGGACGCTGAACAGAGCCCGGAGAGCCGGTGATGGAAGCCGGACGAAGGGTGCAGTGAAGCGCCGGCCCCTCCAGTGCTTCACGAGAGAGAGATCCGGACCGCTGGAGGACGAGGTGACGTGGCGGGGGCGTGTGGTAGCCGCGGAGGACATCTGGGAGAAGAGGAAGCCGGCTGGCCGCCTGACTGAAAGGGAGACGCCGGCTTAGGTTACCGGCTCTCTGTCGCCCACAACCCCCCGGCCAACTGCTGCCCATAAACCCCGGCTACCTACTGTCTGTAGCCCCCGGTTCACTGCTGCCTGGAGCCCCCGGCCAGCTGACTGCTCGATCCTGGGCCAGAGACACCCGGGAGTGCCAGGAGACCCACCCTGCATCCCTTGGACGAAATCCAGACAGAGAAAAGGAGCTACAGCGTTGGAAGGCCAGAGGAACCCCCCCAGGACAGAGTTGTTGTGAAGACCCTCCACCCAAACTTGGAGCTACCGTTCTGGGAAGAGAAGGGTGAGTGAGAGCTGCTGGGGGTCTATTGTCTATTGTTTAGTTGACTCCTGAGTGACATTGGGGTCCAAGGGGTTAAGGAGGAGAGGGGAGGATTCCCTGGGTTCAGAAGAGAAGAGTCCCACACACCCCTAGGAGAGCATATGCAAAAGTAGTAAACCCGTCTGGATCATAAATCATAAGGGAGAGGTACAATTTCCATCTAGAGAATATAGAAGGCAAAAGACTTAAAGAGGATATGAAGAATAAAGGTCCTAAGGGAGCAGGGCTCAAAGGGTCCCAATCAGGCACGATAAAGAAATTTACATCATATGGAAACATTACGCCAGAAAGGGCCCAAGGCACAAGTGCTAAAGGGGAAATGGACACTAGCTCAGGAAACAGTCCGAGGCTATCACTGGGTATGAACAGCAGTTGTAGCCAACAAATAGCGGATGGCTTGGGAAAAAAAGAACTTGATGGTGAACTACAAGTACCGAATAAGAAGGAGATGATAGAAATGTTTCAAAGTTTGGAGAAAACGATAAAACATGAGATGACAGCTATTCGAAACGACTTAGGCCATCTGCTATCGAGAATGGAAGAAACAGAGGAGAAAGTCAAAACCCAGGCCCAAACCATAGATAAATCTAAGGAAAAAAATAACCCATTTGGAGAAAACCCATAAAAAACTGTTTTATAGGATGGAAATTCAAGAAAATAAAGAAAGAAGGTGTAACCTTAGGGTGCAAGGAATTCCAGAATCTGCAAAAGGGGAAATATTATACGATCTAGTTAATAAAATCTTAAACTCCATAAGAGACAGACCTGAAACAGAAGTGATTGAACTGGATAGAGTGTTCAGAATAGGAAAATTTAAACAAGATACTGAGAGGGAAAGATCGAGAGATATAGTTGTCCAGTTCCAGAAGTTTGGGGTCAAAAAGGAGATTTGGAAAAAGATCAAGGGAAGATCGTTAATTAAGTATGGAGACTTGACTATTCAAATTTTTGCGGATTTAACATCAGAGACTCTATGGAGAAGGAGATCCCTGAGACCCCTATTAGAGCAAATGAGAAAACAGAATGTGCAATATAGATGGGGTACTTCGGCATCTCTAATTGGCTGGAAAAATGGGGTCACAGCATACCTGAGATTCCCTGAGGAACTGAGAGATTTTTGTGATAGACTGGATTTGCAAAGAATGGAGATAACTGGGTGGGAAGAAGAAAAAGAAGATACGGATGATATAAGCCAGGAGGACTGGCAGCGGGTCGGGGGGAGGGAGGTTCTGGCGTTGGGGAGAAAGGGGAGGGAGAATTAAGTAAAATATATGCTTTTTCTTTTCTCTCTCTTTTTCCCTAGCCCCTTTTGTAGCCCCCTTGTGGAAATGGAAGTCCATCTGGAAGCTCCAGTTAAGGGAGGGAAGTAAAGGGTATTGTTGAGCCCAGTTGATAGAGAAAGGGGAGCTAGGGAGTTCGGAGGAGAGGTGAGCCGTCCATGGGCGGAGCTTAATCCCAGTATTTTAAATCAACCGTGGAAATAGTTCCACAAATGATTTGTAGGCAGTTTATAAGCCTAAAAATGGGTAGGGGAAAAATAAGAGAGGGGGGGTGGGGGCGGGGGGGGAGACGGGGGTTGGGTGGGGGGAAGGGGGGGAGGGGCCGTGGGGTTAATATTCTGCAAGATATTCGGGCCTAATAGGAAGAGACGAATTAGAAGAGAGAGAGACAGAATTAAGAGGGATGGAAGAAATACAGTGTATAACATATAATGTGAATGGGTTGAATTGTCCTGGGAAAAGATTTAAAATGTTTAAAGAGTTACATCACAGGGCAACGTCAGTGGTATTTCTACAGGAGACACATTTTGAGATAGAATCAAATGTGAAATTAAAATCCAAATATTATCCAACATGGTATTATGCTGACTCTCCAATCAAAAGAGCAAAGGGGGTGGCAATAGGATTGGCAAAGAATATGAGATTTGAGTTGGAAGATAGAAAGACTGACCCGGAAGGGAGATTCCTGTTTTTGAAGGGTAAACTTCAGGGAATTGAATGTACACTAGCCAATATATACTGCCCCAACAAGAAACCTGAGATCTTTTTGAAGGGTTTGTTGAAAAAATTAATAGACTTTAAAAAAGGGCGTTTGATAATAGCAGGAGATTTAAATCTTTGTATGGACCCACAAAAGGATGCAACCTCCCTTGTGCAGAGAGAGGGGGGTAGGTCTCTGAGAGCCTTGAAGAAGGTGATCCACGAGTACCAACTGGTGGACACCTGGAGAATGATGCATATGAAAGACAGAGACTATACCTTCTTCTCTAATGCACATGAGATATACTCGAGACTGGATTATATTCTAATAGATCATCAACTTATTGAAATGCTGGTTAAAATAGAAATAGAGACAAGAACTTTTTCGGACCATGCCCCAGTCATAATGAAAATAGGATGGGGGAAAAGGTGGACGGGAGGTTTGGATGGAGGTTAAATGAAGCTCTTCTCTTTGATGAGGATATTGTGCAGAAGATCAAGGAAGAGATTAAGGTATATTTCAAGGAGAATGAGACAGAGGAAGTATCGACAGCTACAGTATGGGAAAGTCATAAGGTATATATAAGAGGAATCTTGATTGCGATGGGAGCAAGGAAGAAAAAAGAAAGAAGAGAGAGGGTTAGTGGACTTTTAAAGGAAATCCTGGAGTTGGAGCAGATACATAAGAAGAAAATAACAATAGAAACAAGACAGAAGCTAATGGATAAAAGAGATGAATTAGAGAGATTGATGGAAGAGGAGAGGAGAAGAGTATATAACAAGGTATTGGGTGAAAGATATAGATGGGGTGATCGACCAGGAAAATACTTAATGAGAGCCCTGAATAAAAAGAAAAACAGGAATTATATAGAAAAGATAAAAAGCCCTAAGGGGGAGTTGGTCCACTCAACTAAAGAAATCATTAAAGTATTCACGGAGTACTATAGAAAGTTGTACAACATCAGCCACCAAGGTTCACCAAAAGAAAATAGAGAAGATATTAATGAAAAAAGGATGATATATTTAAAAAATGCGGGATTGCCAAAGCTCAGTGAAACACTATTGAACTCCTTGGAATCAGAAATTTCTCAGGAAGAAATAGAAGTAGCATTAAGAAGTACAGGGGGAGGGAAAAGCCCAGGCCCGGATGGTTATACAATTAAGTACTATAAAAAATTCTGTGAAGTACTGTTACCAAAGTTAAAGAAATATATGAATGACTTGGGAGGTGGGATGGAGGGGAGGAGGGAATCCCTTCAGGCCCATGTTGTTCTCATACACAAGGAGGGAAAAGATCCTTCTCAGTGCTCTAGCTACAGACCAATTTCATTATTGAACACTGATACCAAGTTGTACGCAAAGGTCCTAGCAAACAGGCTGAAAGATCTAATGCCCGAATGGATCCATGGAGACCAGGTGGGATTTGTCCGGGGAAGAGAGGGTAGAGACAATGGGTTGAGAACTTTGATGCTTATTCAGAAAAGTAGAAAAGGGAAAGCCCCGGTGGTGCTCTTGTCAATTGATGCCGAAAAGGCGTTTGATAGAGTGGACTGGGGCTTTATGATGGACAACTTGGAAGTGTTGGGGATTGGAGAGAGAATGCGTGAGTGGATAGGTAAATTATATAGAGAGCCCACCGCAATCATCACGGTAAATGGGGAGAGGTCGGAATCCATCGGGATGTCCAATGGAACAAGACAAGGATGTCCATTGTCCCCCTTGCTGTATGTTTTGACATTGGAACCCCTGCTATCAATAATAAGGAATAGTGGAGCGATAAAGGGAATACAGATAGAAAACATAGAACATAAAGTAGCGGCCTTTGCGGACGACCTACTGTTTTATGTAGGCAACCCCCGAATAACATTACCAAGTATAATGAAGATCTTGAAGGAATATGGTGAACTATCAAATCTAAAAATTAACCCAACAAAAACAGAGATTCTGAACATTAATATACCAAAGAGCGAAAAAGAAAAACTACAAAAAGAATTCCCCTTTATTTGGAGAGAAAAATATATAAAATACCTAGGAATAAAACTTGCTACCTCACATAAAAAACTGTATAGATTAAACTATATTTCTCTGATAAATGAGACTAAGGACGAACTAAAAAGATTAGAAGGAGGAAACCCATCATGGTTAGGACGTATAAACCTAATTAAAATGGTAATTATACCTAAAATACTCTATAGATTTCAAATGATCCCAATCAAACTCCCAGAGGCGTTTTTTAAGATAATGAGAAGAATGCTAACAAGATATATATGGAGGAATAAAAAAACAAGAATATCATATGAAACACTAAGTAGGACTAAAGAGAAAGGGGGGATGGGACTACCTGATGTGAAGAGATATTACAAAGCTGTAATTTTATCAAGAATTTATGATTGGACTTTTAACTATAAGGGGAAAAGTTGGGTAAAAATAGAAAATGAACTGAGTGGAATTAATTTGAGTAAGATGATGTGGGTTCCAGCACAGTATAGAACAATTAAAGAAAGCACAAGCACTTACACTTTAAATGTGTTAAAGATATGGGATAATCTACACAAACATATGAAATGGGAATTCAACTCTATATTAATGCCTCTTGCAAACACAGAATTTTTCCCTCCAGGAAAAGATGAGATATCAGGGAGATGGTTTAAAAAGGAAGATATCCAATTGAGAGATGTATTGATAGAGGGGGAACTGAAAACATTTAAAGAACTAAAAGAGAGGGGAGGAGATATGTTTACTAAAATAGATGAGTGAAAATATCAACAATTAAAATGTTTTATTGGAACTCTCTCAAAACCCTTGAGATTAAAAAAGGAGTGGAATATGTTTGAAAGGCTATTAGAAACACGTCGAGATGGGAAACACGGTGTTACAAAAATGTATAAAATACTCACAGAATTAGACACAGACACAAAGTTAATTTTTATAACAAATTGGGAAAGAGACATGGAGGTGGAGATAGATGAAGATCAACAGAATAAGATATTTAGATTAGTTCACGAGAGTGTTAGTATGAGAGACGTTGAGATTAACTATAAATGTTTGACACAATGGCATATTACACCGAGCACTGAGCACAGGATGAGGGGGGAGAAGTCAAAAATGTGTTGGAGAGGATGTGGGGAGGAGGGCACGGTGTTCCATATTTGGTGGCAATGTCCAAAAATTCAGGATTTCTGGAAGACAATAGTCAATTTAACAGAAATAATAACTGGAAATAACATAGGATTAGACCCAAACATGTGTCTCCTACATAATGTTGAGACAACAGTAAATAAATACAAAGAATCAGGAGTATGGTACTACTTAAGTGCTGCAAAAGGGTTGATCCCCAAGTTTTGGTGGAAGACAGAGGTGCCGACGGAGGAGGATTGGATCAATAGGGTAAACCAGATTAGTAGAATGGAAAAATCTTATTATACTCAGGAAGACAGGTTGAAATTATACTACTCGCGATGGGAAAAATGGGAAAAATCAGGACTAAAAGAGAAATATAGAAAACTCTAAACTAGGAAAGTTATTTAAAGTTATTGGGCCTTGAGAGATTGGAGATCTTGCAGAGGGGAGGGAGGGGGGAAGGGGGGAAAAGGTGGGTTGGGAGGGAAGGGAAAGAAAAGAGGTAAATAGGAAGGACAAAGTAGAAATGTATGGATTATTTATATGTATTGGGTTTCTTCTTATGGAATTTTTGTAATAACATGAAAAAATTAATAAATATTTAAATTTAAAAAAAAAATGCACTTCTGGAAGAATGGTCGAGCATTCTCATAGACACACTCCTAAACCTTGAGGACAGCCTTCCCAGAAGAGTTGAAGCTGTTATAGCTGCAAAGGGTGAGCCAACTCAATATTGAATCCTATGGACTAAGACTGGGATGCCATTAAAGTTCATGGGCATGTAAAGGCAGGCGTCCCAATACTTTTGGCAATATAGTGTATATATGCACACTTACCAGCCACTTTATTAGTTACATCTGTTCAATTGCTTGGTCACACAATTTGTTAATCAGTCAATCACATGGCAGCAACTCAATGCATTTAGGCATGTAGACGTGGTGAAGATAGCTTGCTGAAGTTCAAACTAAGCAACAGAATGGAGAAGAAAGGGGTGACTTTTAAGTGACTTTGAACGTGGCATGGTTGTTGGTGCCAGACCAACTGTCTTGAGTATTTTAAAAACTGCTGATCTACTGGTCAGAGGAGAATGGGCAGACTGGTTGCTGCGACATTCAGATGGTAGGGTCAGAATTTGGCATAAACAACATGAAAGCATGGATCCATCCTGCCTTGTATCAGCGGTTCACAGGCTGGTGGTGGTGGTGTAATGGTGTAGGGATATTTTCTTGGCACTAGCAAGGTGTACCTAATAAAGTGGCCAGAGCGTGTATATGTATATATATATATATATATATATATATATAAATACTGTATATGTAGCATATACAGTATATATACACATATACTGTATATGCTACATAGGTCTAGTAATAATGCAAGCGCAAATAGTAGTCACCACTGACAGTTATAAATCACATCTCATTGTTACAGTACTTGGTTTCTTAGCATCTCTTCATTTTAGGTTCTGGACTTTAGTTTCCCCATGTGGTAGCCATTCTGCATTTAATGTAGACTACATTAGATGACAGATTGCAGAAGAAAAGACTATAAACTCTTAATAAACAAAGGATGAATTGCCACTCAGGCCTGTGTAGTCTCATTTAAAGAGTTGATTGTGCACGATGTCTATACAGGTTAAATTAAATAACTGAGAAGAATGTAGGTCTCAAGGCAATAGACAATGCACACAACTTTTTTATTGTCAAACTGAACTGAAAGAATTATATTAAAGATAACAGCCTGACAATGACAGCAAAAAAAAAATACTTTATTTACTTGACTGGGAGAAGATGAAATGAAATAATGTTACTGAAATTGCAAAAGCTTTTTAATTTCTTGAAACATTATGATACAGCCTTCTTTCTCTAAACACTTGTCAACTTTATTCAATGCCTTTCTATTTTTTCTACTTCAAACATTCAGATTCAGATTAATAGTCTGCTCACAGCAGTCTAGGTTATCAGGAGGGAAAGGCTAATTAGGAGTCGAGGCTATGTTTTATACATACACGTGCTATGCATGATTGAAATGTACCTATAATTTAGCAAAACTCATCAACTTCTAACAAAGTGGCTGACAAGTTGTTAATAGCACTTTAAAGCTAAACTCTAGGCAAACAGTTAAATTCACAATTGAAATACATTTGTAGCAGCTGTTCTACAAATCAAAAAAAAAACATTCTGTCCATCCATTGCAGATATATTAATACACAATTGAAATACATTACATGCCAAAGGATTTGTTGTTTCTGTCCATCCTGCCCTAAGATTTATACAGCATTTCCAGGCAGCACAGCCAGGTTACTGACCAGGCTTTATTTTACAAAGCAATACGGCTAGGTCACCTTCCTTCCCCAACCTTTCACTGGACATTAAAGCAGCAGCATATTGATGAGCTTATCTCCCTACTATCCCCTGCTATCAGTACAATTGTTGTACATGTAACACAATTCATTGTCTCCCATTGCCGCTCCTCCTTTTCTCTGTGTGAGTGCTGCTGCAGTGAGGATTACTGTAAAGCAGTATTAAACCCTAAAGCAAATGTTTATTATATTGCAGTTTACCAATTTTTAGACATGGTGGCTGCATTAGTTTTCTTTATTAGGCTTGCCATCTTTTATTTTCAGCTGGTGACCTGGCCAGTAAGTCTGTTGTTTTTCAAAAGAACAAGCCCTCTTCCAGATGTATCAGTTTGCAGGGATGAGACAAACCATTCAACAATGACAGGGGTGCTTACAGTTATCAACATTTATTTATTTATGTAAAACCTTTATCCCAAAACAAAAAAAAACTGTTACTGTAACTGATTATAACGTGTGATCTGGCGTTTGGAATTAATTTGTACTGTATTTATTCTGCTAATACACTCCCCCCCCCCCCAGACTGACAATGCTGCTGTCCGCAGTGCCCCCTGTATTTATTCTTCCAAATTGGGGCACTCTAACACAGGAGATGTGTTACTGGGCAGATCATCTGGTGTAACAGAGGGAAAAAAAGCGTAAAGTGATGCTAAAGGTTGTAATAAAAAAACCCAAAAACAAACATGTTATACTTACCTGCTCTATGCAATGGTTTTGCACAGAGCAGCCCCAATCCTCTTCTTTTTTGAGTCCCCCACTGGCGGTCCTGGTTCTTCCTCCCTACTCAGTGTCCCCAATAGCAAGCCTCTTGCTATGGGGGCACTCCATCAGGCTTGCTCCAGAGCTATGCTCTTGTGAATGGACATTGTCCATTTACACACACAGTGTGGCTAGGCCCCACTTCCTGCTCTCTTCATTGGTTCATTGGCTATGATTGATGGCAGCAGGAGCCAATGTATCCTGCTGCTGCATGAGCTAATGAGGAGAAAGAGGCCTGGGAGAGTCGTTTGATTGAGACAGGGCTCAGGTAAGTACTGTATAAGGGAGAGCTGAGGGGGGAGCTGCACCTAGAAGGTTATTTACTTTATGGCATAGAATGCATTGAGGTAAAAAAAAAACCTTCTGCCTTTAGAACCACTTAAAAACAATAATGCAGCCACCACATATAATGATTGGTAAGCTGCAATATATTACACTTTTGGTTTTGGGTTTAATACCGCTTTCAAGAAGCCAAAACTAAGTTAAATGAAGGTACTTACACTATTTTCTTTACAAATGCACTTATGTTTTATTGGAATAAATACAAAACTGCATTCTTTGGTGCCTTTTAACCACTTGAGGACTTTGAGCATGGGAGATAGGCCATAAACCCTTCAACAAAATGTATAGGGCCTATGCTTTATTCTCTTCCTGCTGCAATTCTACTGCTGCTATTATAAGTGACAGCCCAAAATAGCTATGTATAATAGCCTGCAAGTATCATTGAGTAACACCTGTCACAACATATTCTTACATAGTATTTATTTTAATAATATGCATATGACAACAGCTAAAGGATCCTTACATGTACATGGACATGATTATAATTGGTCAATGAGGTCAATGGGATTATTGTGCTATCATTGACCAATTATATATATATATATATATATATATATATATATATATATATATATATCACAACTACCTGTGCTAGGACTACTGAGTGTTAAAAAATAAATGAATATATTTTGAAAATAAAGAGTGTAACAAGAAATGTGTGAATCCCTACAAATTATTAAATCATAATCTTTTAGGTATATTAGGGCTGCTGCTAAGGTAGGGTTATCCCTTTAACCACTTGATAACCGGGCTATAGCCGAATGATCGCTACAGCGCAGTTGTGAAGTTCTGGGATGGCGTCATATGACGTCCTCTCAGAATGCCCCCTGGACACAGCTGACCACATGACAAGGTAAAAGTTCAATCACAGCCTTTTATCACGTGATCAGCTGTGTCCAATGGCACATCTGATCACAAAGTAAATACAGTTGCCGGTTATCAGCAGCACATTCCTCACGCAACGTGAGGAAAATACTGCCAATATCCGACAAGTGTCACAGAGGATATCTACAGTGATAACCAGTGCCCTATCAGTGCAGCCCCAAAGGTGCCCAGTAGTGGTGCCCATCAATGCCCAGCAGTGCCACCCATCAGTGCCATCCATCAGTGCCACTCATCAGTGCCACCCAGCAGTGATGCCTGTCAGTGCCCATCAGTGCCACCTATCACTGCCCATCAGTGCTGCATATCAATGCATCATCATCAGTGCCTCCTCATCAATTCCCAACAGTGCCGCTTCATCAGTGCAGCCTATCAGTGCCATCTCATCAGTGCCGTCTCATCAGTGCCCATCAATGCTGCTTATCAGTGCCCATCAGTGCTGCCTATCAGTGCAGTCTCACCAACGCACATCAGTGAAGGAGAAAAATTACCTGTTTGCAAAATTTTATAATAGAAACAAAGAAAAACTTTTTTTGCAAATGTTTTGCTCTTTTTTCGTTGATAGTGCAAAAAATGAAAAACTCCAGTGACGATTAAATACCACCAAAAGAAAGCTCTATTTGTGTGAAAAAAATGATAAAAATTTCATATGGGTATACTGTTGCATGAGCGAACAATTGTCATTCAAAGTGCAACAGCCCTGAAAGCTAAAAATTGGCCTGGGCACGAAGGGGTTTAAAATTGCCCAATAGCCAAGTGGTTAAGAAACAAACCAAGATAAAACTAGTCACAGCATAGCCCTATACATTAATACATATCCAAAAAGTGTCCAATATCAGTGCAGACACCGATCAACTTAAAGCTCAAATAATTGTGCAGTCAATAGTGGCATTGTGCAATCTTCTTCCAAAACAGTAAAGTGCCAAAATTACTGTGCAGTGCTCCCCTCCTTTGTTTCCCACTCATCAACAGTTGTGGACTCTTATGTGTAAAGAGTTCAATGTGTATTACAGATTCCTTGTGATTGCTGGGGCTTTTTTCCCATTGGTCAATCTCTCCTCCACTGCATCTCTTATGGTTGCACGGCTGATGTCCTCTCACATAGAAAAAAGGAATGGCAAGAAGGCCCACATAGTGTAATACCGTTTATTATAAACACAGTTAAAATTCGTTGCACTTACATAGATAAAATGTTAAATTTCATAAAAAACGCTCCGGCTTGCATTCCAACAACCAGATATGACGGATATGTCTAGTCTCCCACTAATGCGTTTCTCCTCTCCAACAGGGCATCTTCAGAGGCTGGAGCCACTTATCATTGATGGTCCTATATATGCAACACTCCTCCTACTCCACCCAAACCAATTCCGCCTTGTACACCCAAAGTATTAAGTACTTCCTCTCGTGGCCATGTTAATATCATTTGGGTGTACATGGCTTTATTCAATGGCCAGTGAAACCCACCATATAACTACACCCCCATACTAATTAGATACATGCACTATCCTATGCAACCCTCTGAAATACAATAAATATAAGTAAAACAATTGATTACAAATGAAAAATAAGTATAATAAAATACAAAAAGAAAAATTATAGAAAAAAAAATGAAATTAAAATAAAAATTCCTCTGGCACCACCTATCTCCCATACATATATTGCGCAGGCCCTAAAATAATGTATATAAATAACCTATGTTAACAAAAATTATTTCACTCTCCATGTGTGGAGAAAAAAATAAAATAATAAAAAATTTGCAAAGAAAAAATTATAAAAATTACCATTTATTCATTATGTAAATATGTCTCCTATAAAGGGCTGGGCTCTTAATAATCCATTGGATCCATATAAATCATTGTGGTTATTAACCAGTAATGTGTATAATAAATTAGACCACTAAAATTTCAATATAAAAAAATTGACATCTAGTTCTATGTTGAGTCTTTAGGGGCCATCGTTCCCATCTGGTATATCCGTTTTGTTTCATTTTGAGATATGGCCTTTTTCATATTGGTGACTCTCCAATGATTATCTACCCTATCTACAGAATAAAAAACATGTCTCTCTGGGGACTTTTCAGCAGCCACAAATTAAAGTATAAAGTCAATATAAATCATCAAAATTCCTTAACATCAAGTTTTACTACATTTCCATATAAAAAAAATCCTTTGTTACAAGCCAAAAAATTCTGGTTTCTTTGCACAATTAGAATATTGTGTGCAACTTGTTGTAAGGCAATTACATTCTAATTCTCAATATAACAGAAATGTGCACAGTATATCATCCAAAACTAACATGTATGTTGCAATGCCCAATGACTATCTCCATCACATATATACAAGAGTGAGGTTCCAGAGAATAAGATATAGTATACAGTATCATAGATCTGTCTCCAGGACATAAGGTCTTGCCCGGACCCTCGAGGCCCCTTAAGAGCCCTAGCGTAGGCCAGGCACAACCGGCTTCTAGCATCCACAGCAAAACCTGTAACATTAACCCCTTCACGAACTGGGCTTTTTTCCGTGGGGCCACATATTTGCGTACCCGTCTTTGTGCTGGGAATTACCAACTTTAATATTTTGTTTTAAATATTTATTTTTATATTTTTTTCCTTTTTATATATTTTGCTTTATATATATTATTTTGTATAATTTTTGGCATTTGGTAGTAGGGTCCATTGTGGTTTAAAATTCAGGTTTAGTTTTTTAGTATCATATTGTTATTATACTGGAGACACCTTGTAAAAGGTTTTGTTAGGTCCTTTTTTTCATAGGTCATATTTTTGTTGATGCAATGACAGGCAACAACCATAGCAACACTGGCATCCTAGGACACAGCTGTTGTTGGTTATGCAGAGCTCTGTCCCTTCTTTATATATACTTAAAGCCCAACTCCAGGCAAACTGTTTTTTCCCATGCAGTCGGGCTGTACCTGCACTGCATGAGTCAACTGCTTGTTTTTTTGAGGGGTGAACACAAAGTTTATACTCGCTTGATATGCCGATCCTTCCCCACAGTCCAGGGGTGGACTGTTCCTGTCTATGGAGCATGGTCTGAGCATGCTGACATCAGGAACAGTGCATTTTCAAAACCACTGGAGCATGGGGGTGCTGGACCAGTCTTGTGTGGGGAGGATTGGTAGACCAGGTAAGTATATCTCCATTGTCTTCTCCCCTAGAATAAAATGAGCAGTTAACCCGTGTAGTGCGGGCACAGCCCCACTGTACAGGGAAACAAAATGCCCAGGGTTCAGCTTTAAACAGAGAAGTTAAACACCTAAGCTAAACAGACAGTGAATAAACATGTTTAAGTGATGGTAGAATGGCCCTGTCAGGCATCAGAATGAGCACTCTCATGAAAAGAGGAAGCATTTGATTCCACCCCACAATATTAGACAAATGTATCATCATGCACACATCAGAACAGAAATGTATGACAATGTTTCTCTGCAAACGGACATCACACACTGATGTTCAGGGCCAGTGTGAAGATGCTGTGACAGATGTGCTTCAGTGCCAGAGCCCTGGATGTAGTGAGTGGAGACTGGAGACTGGCTATGAGCTGCAAAGTGGACCTTTCACCCACCAGCTGTTGTGGAACCAGACCTCCCATCATGCCGCAACAGCTTCTGCTGGACTTCTGCTTCCACAGGAGTTGGGAAGACCTGTCTGGGAATTACCCAAACAATCAAAATTTTGAATCATGTGTCCAGGTGTCAGTCCTCCTGAAACCTGGAAACATTATTCAGACCAGACCAGAGGTGTAGCTTCAGGGGACCAGTGCGGCTTCCCTGTCACACCTGCATCTGAATGTCATCTTCTCTTCCTCGTCCTCCTGCCGGCAATCAGCCGCTGCATGAGGAAAATACAGATGAATAGTTATAGTAAATGCTGACCCTCCCGTACAGCTTTCTCTTCCTTCTGCTGCCCCCAACCCCTGTGTGCTCCCCTGGTCCACTCCATGCCCCTTTCCCCCTCTCTTCCCAGCCATTGGAGCAGGTGTCTCCAAATGTAGGGAGCTCAGTGACTAATATTATTATACAGGGGCGGACAGACAACTCATGGGGCCCCCAGGCAATAGGGGATCATGGGGCACCTGTGTCCTTGCCCACACTCAAAAAAGCCTATGAAAAAGGTACCAGGGGCATCTCATGGGGCCCCCTACTGACCGGGCAGTGCCTGAGTTTCCAAATGGTCAGTCCGCCCCTGTTATTAAACCATTATAATGATATATTAGTAGACTAGTAGATAGAAGAGGTACACCTGATAATTTTTGGGAGAGGGAGGGGTTCAAGTAGCTGGTCTTGCTTAAGGCACAAAATAGTCTAGCATCAGCCCCGATTACTTGATTGCTTGTCCTATATTAATAATCTCCCATTTTTTTGTATAAGTATCTGTAAAACCATTTTTGTCTCATTTAGATGTCATAGATGGTTTTAGATTATATATAGAGATGAGCGAATTATTCAAAAATTCGATTCGGCTGATTCGCCGAATTTGCGGAATAAATTTGATTCGATGCGAATTTATTCGCTGCGAATTTAACTTATTAAAAGGGTTTCTAGGCTTCAGAGAGCCTTTATATTAGTGCAGAACACTGTACCTTTAATTTAAATGCCCTTGGAGTCTGCTGGGGAAGAGAAATAATACTGTCAGTCAGTATGACATGCAGATGAGTGCCGTCGATCTTAGAATCACCGCATACTTCACTCATTTGGGCAGTCACAGGGCCAAAACCAGAGTGTGGAGCCACAGTGTGGCGGTGGAGGCAGCAGCAATGGGAGGCCATACAGCACCCTATGACAAAATGGAACCCACCAGCAGTGTGAGGAGACCTGAAAGTGGCACATGGCAGAGTGTGGCGATGGAGACAGCAGCAATGGGAGGCCGTACAGGGACCCATGACACACTCTGGACCTGGCAGCAGCATTAGGAGGCGGTACAGGGGCCCATGGCAGAATGGCGAAGCGTAAGCAGCTTAAATTGAAGGCCATACAGAGGCCTATGTTAAAAAGTCCCCCCAGCAGCAGTGTGGGGAGACGACTATCAAGAGTCCAATGGCAGAGTGGCGGAGCAGAAGCAGCTTCAATTAAAGGCCATACACAGGCCTAGGTTAAAAAGTCCCCCCAGCAGCAGCGTAGGGAGACGACTATCAAGAGTCCAATGGCAGAGTGGCGGAGCAGAAGCAGCTTCAATTGAAGGCCATACACAGGCCTAGGTTAAAAAGTCCCCCCAGCAGCAGCGTGGGGAGACGACTATCAAGAGTCCAATGGCAGAGTGGCGGAGCGGAAGCAGCTTCAATTGAAGGCCAATAGTGGTTGTGAAGCAGAAAGTCAGTTTATTGTACACAATCGGTCAATTGCAGCTTGCCGTTGGCTGGAAACTGTACGTTTGTGTCACTGGAATGCACTAATCACCCAAAAAATATTACCGCCAGCCGGCGTGTATATGGATTTAACTCTTTGAACGTACAATAGTGGTTGTGAAGCAGAAAGTCAGTTTATTTTGCACAATCGGCAAACTGCAGCACCAACTGTGCACGACAGCCACCAAAAAAAAAAAGGGTGTATGTCACTTTAAATTTTTGATTCTTTGATAGCTGTGGCCCTAAGTAACGATTCTGTGTCCCTGAGTAACGATTCTGTGTCCCTGAGTAACGATTCTGTGTCCCTGAGTAACAATTCTGTGTCCCTGAGTAACGATTCTGTGTCCCTGAGTAACGATTCTGTGGCCCTAAACTCTCTGTGGCCCTAATGCAGGTCGAAAATCGGCCGATTTTTCGGCCGAAAATAAAATCGGCCGATTTTCGGATCGTTAGTGGGCTATTTGGTCAGCCGTTTTTCAGTATTTTGGCCGGTTTTTTTTTCTGTAAAGTTGGAAAAAAAATCGGCCGATTTTGCCGATCGGCGAATATTCACGGCAATAGTGGGCAAATCGGACGATTTTTTGCCGATAAAAAATCTGCGCATGAGCAGTGACCTGCAAAAGGAAGACAAAAAGAAGAAAAAGAAGAAGAGGAAGAGGATGAAGAAGAGGATGAAGAAGAAGAAGAGGAAGAAGAGGATGAAAAAGAAGAGGATGAGGAAGAGGAAGAAGAAGAAGAAGAAGAGGATGAGGATGAAGAAGAAGAGGAGAATGAGGATGAAGAAGAAGAGGAGGATGAGGATGAAGAAGAAGAAGAAGAGGATGAGGATGAGGAAGAAGAAGAAATAGAAGAAGAAGAGGATGAGGATGAGGATGAAGAAGAAGAGGATGAGGATGAAGAAGAGGATGATGGTGAGGAAGAAGAAGAAGAAGAAGAGGATGATGAAGAAGAAGAAGAGGAGGATGAAGAAGAAGAAGAGGATGAGGATGAAGAAGAAGAGGATGAGGATGAAGAAGAAGAAGAGGATGAGGATGATGAAGAAGAAGAAGAAGAAGAAGGGGATGAGGATGAAGAAGAAGAAGAAGAAGAAGAAGAGGATGAGGATGAAGAAGAAGAAGAAGAAGAGGATGAGGATGAGGAAGAAGAAGAAGAGGATGAGGATGAAGAAGAAGAAGAAGAGGATGAGGATGAAGAAGAGGATGAGGATGAAGAAGAAGAAGAGGATGATGGTGAGGATGATGAAGAAGAAGAAGAGGATGAGGATGAAGAAGAGGATGAGGATGAAGAAGAAGAAGAGGATGAGGATGAAGAAGAAGAAGAGGATGAGGAAGAAGAAGAAGAAGAGGATGAGGATGAAGAAGAAGAAGAGGATGAGGATGAAGAAGAGGATGAGGATGAAGAAGAAGAAGAAGAGGATGATGGTGAGGATGAGAATGATGAAGAAGAAGAAGATGAGGATGATGATGAAGAAGAAGAAGAAGAGGAGGATGAGGATGAAGAAGAAGAAGAAGATGAGGATGAAGAAGAAGAGGATGAGGATGAAGAAGAAGAAGAAGAAGAGGATGAGGAAGAAGAAGAGGATGAGGATGAAGAAGAAGAAGAAGAAGAGGATGAGGATGAAGAAGAAGAAGAAGAGGATGAGGATGAAGAAGAAGAAGAAGAAGAAGAAGAAGAAGATGAGGATGAAGAAGAAGAAGAAGATGATGAGGAAGAAGAAGAAGAAGAATTTGGTCAGCCGTTTTTCAGTATTTTGGCCGGTTTTTTTTTCTGTAAAGTTGGAAAAAAAATCGGCCGATTTTGCCGATCGGCCAATTTTCACGGCAATAGTGGGCAAATCGGACGATTTTTTGCCGATAAAAAATCTGCGCATGAGCAGTGACCTGCAAGAGGAAGACAAAAAGAAGAAAAAGAAGAAGAGGAAGAGGATGAAGAAGAGGATGAAGAAGAAGATGAGGAAGAAGAGGATGAAAAAGAAGAGGATGAGGAAGAGGAAGAAGAAGAAGAAGAAGAGGATGAGGATGAAGAAGAAGAAGAAGAAGAAGAGGAGGATGAGGATGAAGAAGAAGAGGAGGATGAGGATGAAGAAGAAGAGGATGAGGATGAGGAAGAAGAAGAAGAGGAGGATGAGGATGAGGATGAAGAAGAAGAAGAGGATGAGGATGAAGAAGAGGATGATGGTGAGGAAGAAGAAGAAGAGGATGAGGATGATGAAGAAGAAGAAGAGGAGGAGGATGAAGAAGAGGATGAGGATGAAGAAGAAGAAGAGGATGAGGATGAAGAAGAAGAGGATGAGGATGAAGAAGAAGAAGAAGAGGATGAGGATGAAGAAGAAGAAGGGGATGAGGATGATGATGATGATGAAGAGGATGAGGATGAAGAAGAAGAAGAAGAGGATGAGGAAGAAGAAGAAGAGGATGAGGATGAGGATGAAGAAGAAGAAGAAGAGGATGAAGAAGAGGATGAGGATGAAGAAGAAGAAGAGGATGATGGTGAGGATGAGGATGATGAAGAAGAGGATGAGGATGAAGAAGAAGAAGAAGAAGAAGAAGAGGATGAGGATGAAGAAGAAGAGGATGAGGATGAAGAAGAAGAAGAAGAGGATGAGGAAGAAGAAGAAGAAGAAGAAGAGGATGAGGATGAAGAAGAAGAGGATGAGGATGAAGAAGAGGATGAGGATGAAGAAGAAGAAGAGGATGATGGTGAGGATGAGAATGAAGAAGAAGAAGAAGAAGATGAGGATGATGATGAAGAAGAAGAAGAAAAAGAGGAGGATGAGGATGAAGAAGAAGAAGAAGATGAGGATGAAGAAGAAGAGGATGAGGATGAAGAAGAAGAAGAGGATGAGGATGAAGAAGAAGAAGAAGAAGAAGAAGAAGAAGAGGATGAGGATGATGAAGAAGAAGAGGATGAGGATGAAGATGAGGATGAAGAAGAAGAAGAAGAAGATGATGAGGAAGAAGAAGAAGAAGAAGAAGAGGATGAGGATGAGGAAGAAGAAGAAGAAGAGGATGAGGATGAAGAAGAAGAAGAGGATGAGGATGAAGAAGAAGAAGATGAGGATGAAGAAGAAGAAGAAGAAGAGGATGAGGATGAAGAAGAAGAAGAAGAAGAAGAAGAAGAAGAGGATGAGGATGAAGAAGAAGAAGAAGAAGAGGATGAGGATGAAGAAGAAGAAGAAGAAGAAGAGGTTCAGGATGAGGAAGAAGAAGAAGAAGAAGAGGATGAGGATGAAGAAGAAGAAGAGGATGAGGAAGAAGAAGAAGAAGAGGATGAGGATGAAGAAGAAGAAGAGGATGAGGATGAAGAAGAAGAAGAAGAGGATGATGGTGAGGATGAGAATGATGAAGAAGAAGAAGATGAGGATGATGATGAAGAAGAAGAAGAAGAGGAGGATGAGGATGAAGAAGAAGAAGAAGATGAGGATGAAGAAGAAGAGGATGAGGATGAAGAAGAAGAAGAAGAAGAGGATGAGGATGAAGAAGAAGAAGAAGAAGAGGATGAGGATGAAGAAGAAGAAGAAGAGGATGAGGATGAAGAAGAAGAAGAAGAAGAAGAAGAAGATGAGGATGAAGAAGAAGAAGAAGATGATGAGGAAGAAGAAGAAGAAGAATTTGGTCAGCCGTTTTTCAGTATTTTGGCCGGTTTTTTTTTCTGTAAAGTTGGAAAAAAAATCGGCCGATTTTGCCGATCGGCCGATTTTCACGGCAATAGTGGGCAAATCGGACGATTTTTTGCCGATAAAAAATCTGCGCATGAGCAGTGACCTGCAAGAGGAAGACAAAAAGAAGAAAAAGAAGAAGAGGAAGAGGATGAAGAAGAGGATGAAGAAGAAGATGAGGAAGAAGAGGATGAAAAAGAAGAGGATGAGGAAGAGGAAGAAGAAGAAGAAGAGGATGAGGATGAAGAAGAAGAAGAAGAAGAAGAGGAGGATGAGGATGAAGAAGAAGAGGATGAGGATGAGGATGAAGAAGAAGAGGATGAGGATGAGGAAGAAGAAGAAGAGGAGGATGAGGATGAGGATGAAGAAGAAGAAGAGGATGAGGATGAAGAAGAGGATGATGGTGAGGAAGAAGAAGAAGAGGATGAGGATGATGAAGAAGAAGAAGAGGAGGAGGATGAAGAAGAGGATGAGGATGAAGAAGAAGAAGAGGATGAGGATGAAGAAGAAGAGGATGAGGATGAAGAAGAAGAAGAAGAGGATGAGGATGAAGAAGAAGAAGGGGATGAGGATGATGATGATGATGAAGAGGATGAGGATGAAGAAGAAGAAGAAGAAGAGGATGAGGAAGAAGAAGAAGAGGATGAGGATGAGGATGAAGAAGAAGAAGAAGAGGATGAAGAAGAGGATGAGGATGAAGAAGAAGAAGAGGATGATGGTGAGGATGAGGATGATGAAGAAGAGGATGAGGATGAAGAAGAAGAAGAAGAAGAAGAAGAAGAAGAGGATGAGGATGAAGAAGAAGAAGAGGATGAGGATGAAGAAGAAGAAGAAGAGGATGAGGAAGAAGAAGAAGAAGAAGAGGATGAGGATGAAGAAGAAGAGGATGAGGATGAAGAAGAGGATGAGGATGAAGAAGAAGAAGAGGATGATGGTGAGGATGAGAATGAAGAAGAAGAAGAAGAAGATGAGGATGATGATGAAGAAGAAGAAGAAAAAGAGGAGGATGAGGATGAAGAAGAAGAAGAAGATGAGGATGAAGAAGAAGAGGATGAGGATGAAGAAGAAGAAGAGGATGAGGATGATGAAGAAGAAGAAGAAGAAGAAGAAGAAGAAGAAGAGGATGAGGATGATGAAGAAGAAGAGGATGAGGATGAAGATGAGGATGAAGAAGAAGAAGAAGATGATGAGGAAGAAGAAGAAGAAGAAGAAGAGGATGAGGATGAGGAAGAAGAAGAAGAAGAGGATGAGGATGAAGAAGAAGAAGAAGAAGAGGATGAGGATGAAGAAGAAGAAGATGAGGATGAAGAAGAAGAAGAAGAAGAAGAAGAGGATGAGGATGAGGATGAAGAAGAAGAAGAAGAAGAAGAAGAAGAAGAAGAGGATGAGGATGAAGAAGAAGAAGAAGAAGAGGATGAGGATGAAGAAGAAGAAGAAGAAGAAGAGGTTCAGGATGAGGAAGAAGAAGAAGAAGAAGAGGATGAGGAAGAAGAAGAAGAAGAGGATGAGGATGAAGAAGAAGAAGAAGAAGAAGAGGATGAGGATGAAGAAGAGGATGAGGATGAAGAAGAGGAGGATGATGGTGAGGATGAGGATGATGAAGAAGAAGAAGAAGAGGATGAGAAAGAAGAAGAAGAAGAAGAAGAGGATGAGGATGAAGAAGAGGATGAGGATGAAGAAGAGGAGGATGATGGTGAGGATGAGGATGATGAAGAAGAAGAAGAAGAAGAAGGGGATGAGGATGAAGAAGAAGAAGAAGAAGAAGAGGATGAGAAAGAAGAAGAAGAAGAAGAAGAAGAAGAGGATGAGGATGAGGAAGAAGAAGAAGAGGATGAGGATGAAGAAGAAGAAGAAGAAGAAGAGGATGAGGATGAAGAAGAGGATGAGGATGATGAAGAAGAAGAGGATGATGGTGAGGATGATGAAGAAGAAGAAGAGGATGAGGATGAAGAAGAAGAAGAGGATGAGGATGAAGAAGAAGAGGATGAGGAAGAAGAAGAAGAGGATGAGGATGAGGATGAAGAAGAAGAAGAAGAAGAGGATGAGGATGAAGAAGAGGATGAGGATGAAGAAGAAGAAGAGGATGATGGTGAGGATGAGAATGATGATGAAGAAGAAGATGAGGATGATGATGAAGAAGAAGAAGAAGAAAAAGAGGAGGATGAGGATGAAGAAGAAGAAGAAGATGAGGATGAAGAAGAAGAGGATGAGGATGAAGAAGAAGAAGAAGAGGATGAGGAATAAGAAGAAGAGGATGAGGATGAAGAAGAAGAAGAGGATGAGGATGAAGAAGAAGAAGAAGAAGAGGATGAGGATGAAGAAGAAGAAGAAGAAGAAGAAGATGAGGATGAAGAAGAAGAAGATGATGAGGAAGAAGAAGAAGAAGAAGAATTTGGTCAGCCGTTTTTCAGTATTTTGGCCGGGTTTTTTTTCTGTAAAGTTGGAAAAAAAAAATTCACGGCAATAGTGGGCAAATCGGACGATTTTTTGCCGATAAAAAATCTGCGCATGAGCAGTGACCTGCAAGAGGAAGACAAAAAGAAGAAAAAGAAGAAGAGGAAGAGGATGAAGAAGAGGATGAAGAAGAAGATGAGGAAGAAGAGGATGAAAAAAGAAGAGGATGAGGAAGAGGAAGAAGAAGAAGAGGATGAGGATGAAGAAGAAGAAGAAGAAGAAGAAGAGGAGGATGAGGATGAAGAAGAAGAGGAGGGTGAGGATGAAGAAGAAGAAGAGGATGAGGATGAGGAAGTAGAAGAAGAGGATGAGGATGAGGATGAAGAAGAAGAAGAGGATGAGGATGAAGAAGAGGATGATGGTGAGGAAGAAGAAGAAGAAGAAGAGGATGAGGATGATGAAGAAGAAGAAGAGGAGGAGGATGAAGAAGAAGAAGAGGATGAGGATGATGAAGAAGAGGATGAGGATGAAGAAGAAGAGGATGAGGATGAAGAAGAAGAAGAGGATGAGGATGAAGAAGAAGAAGAAGGGGATGAGGATGATGAAGAAGAAGAGGATGAGGATGAAGAAGAAGAAGAAGAAGAAGAGGATGAGGAAGAAGAAGAAGAGGATGAGGATGAGGATGAAGAAGAAGAAGAAGAGGATGAGGGTGAAGAAGAGGATGAGGATGAAGAAGAAGAAGAGGATGATGGTGAGGATGAGGATGATGAAGAAGAAGAAGAAGAAGAAGAAGAAGAAGAGGATGAGGATGAATAAGAAGAAGAGGATGAGGATGAAGAAGAAGAAGAAGAGGATGAGGAAGAAGAAGAAGAAGAAGAGGATGAGGATGAATAAGAAGAAGAGGATGAGGATGAAGAAGAAGAAGAAGAGGATGAGGAAGAAGAAGAAGAAGAAGAGGATGAGGATGAGGATGAAGAAGAAGAAGAGGATGAGGATGAAGAAGAGGATGAGGATGAAGAAGAAGAAGAAGAGGATGATGGTGAGGATGAGAATGATGAAGAAGAAGAAGATGAGGATGATGAAGAAGAAGAAAAAGAGGAGGATGAGGATGAAGAAGAAGAAGAAGATGAGGATGAAGAAGAAGAGGATGAGGATGAAGAAGAAGAAGAGGATGAGGAAGAAGAAGAAGAGGATGAGGATGAAGAAGAAGAAGAAGAAGAAGAAGAGGATGAGGATGAAGAAGAAGAAGAAGAAGAAGAAGAGGATGAGGATGAAGATGAGGATGAAGAAGAAGAAGAAGATGATGAGGAAGAAGAAGAAGAAGAAGAAGAAGAAGAAGAAGAAGAAGAAGAAGAGGATGAGGAAGAGGAAGAAGAAGAAGAAGAGGATGAGGATGAAGAAGAAGAAGAGGATGAGGATGAAGAAGAAGAAGATGAGGATGATGAAGAAGAAGAAGAGGATGAGGATGATGAAGAAGAGGATGAGGATGAAGAAGAAGAAGAGGATGAGGATGAAGAAGAAGAAGAAGAGGTTGAGGATGAGGAAGAAGAAGAAGAAGAAGAAGAAGAGGATGAGGAAGAAGAAGAAGAAGAAGAGGATGAGGATGAAGAAGAAGAAGAAGAAGAGGATGAGGATGAAGAAGAGGATGAGGATGAAGAAGAAGAGGAGGATGATGGTGAGGATGAGGATGATGAAGAAGAAGAAGAAGAAGAGGATGAGGATGAAGAAGAAGAAGAGGATGAGGATGAAGAAGAAGAGGATGAGGAAGAAGAAGAAGAAGAGGATGAGGATGAAGAAGAAGAAGAAGAAGAAGAGGATGAGGATGAAGAAGAGGATGAGGATGAAGAAGAAGAAGAAGAGGATGATGGTGAGGATGAGAATGATGAAGAAGAAGAAGATGAGGATGATGATGAAGAAGAAGAAGAAGAAGAGGAGGATGAGGATGAAGAAGAAGAAGAAGATGAGGATGAAGAAGAAGAGGATGAGGATGAAGAAGAAGAAGAAAAAGAGGATGAGGAAGAAGAAGAAGAGGATGAGGATGAAGAAGAAGAAGAAGAAGAAGAAGAAGAAGAAGAAGAAGAAGAGGATGAGGATGATGAAGAAGAAGAAGAGGATGAGGATGAAGAAGAAGAAGAAGAGGATGAGGATGAAGATGAGGATGAAGAAGAAGATGATGAGGAAGAAGAAGAAGAAGAGGATGAGGAAGAAGAAGAAGAAGAAGAAGAAGAGGATGAGGATGAAGAAGAAGAAGATGAGGATGAAGAAGAAGAAGAAGAAGAGGATGAGGATGAGGATGAAGAAGAAGAAGAAGAAGAAGAAGAGGATGAGGATGAAGAAGAAGAAGAAGAAGAGGATGAGGATGAAGAAGAAGAAGAAGAAGAAGAAGAAGAAGAGGTTGAGGATGAGGAAGAAGAAGAAGAAGAAGAGGATGAGGAAGAAGAAGAAGAAGAGGATGAGGATGAAGAAGAAGAAGAAGAAGAAGAAGAGGATGAGGATGAAGAAGAGGATGAGGATGAAGAAGAAGAGGAGGATGATGGTGAGGATGAGGATGATGATGAAGAAGAAGAAGAAGAAGAGGATGAGGATGAAGAAGAAGAAGAAGAAGAGGATGAGGATGAAGAAGAAGAAGAAGAGGATGAGGAAGAAGAAGAAGAAGAAGAGGATGAGGATGAGGATGAAGAAGAAGAAGAAGAAGAGGATGAGGATGAAGAAGAGGATGAGGATGAAGAAGAAGAAGAGGATGATGGTGAGGATGAGAATGATGAAGAAGAAGAAGATGAGGATGATGATGAAGAAGAAGAAGAAGAAGAAGAGGAGGATGAGGATGAAGAAGAAGAAGAAGAAGAAGATGAGGATGAAGAAGAAGAGGATGAGGATGAAGAAGAAGAAGAAGAGGATGAGGAAGAAGAAGAAGAGGATGAGGATGAAGAAGAAGAAGAAGAAGAAGAGGATGAGGATGAAGAAGAAGAAGAAGAGGATGAGGATGAAGAAGAAGAAGAAGATGAGGATGAAGAAGAAGAAGAAGAAGAAGAAGAAGAAGAAGAAGAAGAAGAAGAAGAGGATGAGGATGAGGATGAAGAAGAAGAAGAAGAAGAAGAAGAAGAAGAAGAAGAGGATGAGGAAGAAGAAGAAGAAGAAGAGGATGAGGATGATGAAGAAGAAGAAGAAGAAGAGGATGAGGATGAAGAAGAAGAAGATGAGGATGAAGAAGAAGAAGAAGAAGAAGAGGAAGAAGAAGAAGAGGATGATGGTGAGGATGAAGAAGAAGAAGAAGAAGAGGATGAGGATGAGGAAGAAGAAGAAGAAGAAGAGGATGAGGATGAAGAAGAAGAGGATGAGGATGAAGAAGAGGATGAGGATGAAGAAGAAGAAGAGGATGATGGTGAGGAAGAAGAAGAAGAAGAAGAAGAGGATGAGGATGATGATGATGAAGAAGAAGAGGAGGAGGATGAGGATGAAGAAGAAGAAGAGGATGAGAATGAAGAAGAAGAGGATGAGGATGAAGAAGAGGATGAGGATGAAGAAGAAGAAGAAGAAGAAGAAGAGGAAGAGGATGAAGATGAAGAAGAAGAAGAAGAGGATGAGGATGAAGAAGAAGAAGAGGATGAGGATGAGGATGAAGAAGAAGAAGAAGAAGAAGCAGTAGGATGAAAATAAGAAGAATTCCAGTCCAGCAAAAAGTGTATCTGCAGAGAGCTCCGCTATTTCTGACAGTTCTCTGACAGTTCCTTCACATTTACAGCGGTTGAAACATTGTATCTATTTGTTTCCGAATAAAAACATCTGTATCCTAAATGGAAACAAATAGATACAATGTTTCAACCGCTGTAAATGTGAAGGAACTGTCAGAGAACTGTCAGAAATAGCGGAGCTCTCTGCAGGGACACTTTTTGCCGGCTGTAGAAGGGATGAAAATCGGCCGATCGGGGAAAATTCGATTCGTGCATCCGAAGTTTGCTAATTTTCGGATTCGGCGCGAATCAAATTTTTCCTAATATTCGAAACGAATTCCACTTCGTCATGTTCGATTCGCTCATCTCTAATTATATACAATTTTCATCTCACTCTTCAACAGAAGCAACTAGAATAAGGTTGTCTAGTACAGCAATGGGCAAACTACGGCCCGCGGGCCATATACGGCCCGGCGGACCATTTAATCTGGCCCGCGGAGCTAGGCTCCCACTAGGCTCCTCTCACAGTCCGCCCTGAAGACCGGTGTAGCATGAAAATCTGTCTCCTATGAGGATCTGTCCCCCTCGACGTATCTGCGCATGTGCCGGAGATCGCCGATCGGCTGCTAATGCCTGGAAATTGCGCTCTCTTTTGCGGACGGCGGGGCTAGCGGACGTCTGGAGGGAACTTCATCCAACTGAACGCGACTTTATGTTCTATTCTAACCCTCATGACAGTTTTTGTAGAATTGATCATATATTCATGCAGGTCCAGCAACTCCCCTCGGTCCGGCGGATAACTATTCCCTCCTCACCCTGGTCAGACCATGATCCTTTGGTACTCCTCCTTGCCCTTTCCGGGTCAGAACGACGCCCTTTTCATTGGCGCATCAATGACTCTTTACTGACCACTCAGGCTACCTGCCAAGAAATAGAATTCTTCTTACGGACATACTTTACGGAAAACTCGGGATCGGTCTCTTCAGCAGTGCCCCTATGGGAAGCGCATAAGGCCACGGTGCGGGGTCATGTTATACAGCTGGCTGCAGTCCGGAAGCGGGAGCGGGAACGTCGACTCTCTGAGCTTCATTCTCTCCTGGCCTCTGCGGATGCGCGTTGGAAGTCATCTCCATCCGTGGCCCATAAACGCGCTCGGGACGCTCTGGCGACAGAATTGGACCTCCTTGCCTCTTCGGAGGCGGAACGAGCCTTGCGTTGGACCAAACATAAATTCTATTCCTGTGCTAATAAGCCCGGTCCCATGCTAGCCAGGAAACTCAATTCTGTGGGGAAACCCCATAAACCGATTCGGCTTCGACTTTCCACGGGTGGCTGTACTTCTAATCCCCAGCAGATTGTTTCCCGATTCTCGGACTTCCTTTCGCGCCTCTATGCTGCCCCAGATCCCTTCCCTGTGGCCCAGGCAGAGGCATTCTTTCAGGACCTCCATCTTCCTGGATTAACCGAGGCAGCACAGGTGGCCCTCAATGCAGGTGTCACCGTACCGGAAGTGCTACAAGCAATCAAATCTTTACGGTCCACCACGGCCCCAGGTCCAGACGGCTTCTCCGGTCTCTATTATAAAAAATTCTCAGCCCTATTGGCGCCCTTTTTAGCTGCCTACTTTAATGAGTTACGACAGGGCTCCTTGCCCTCTCCGGACGCACTTAGGGCACATATCTCTATGATTCCTAAGACGACCGCTGATGTCCAGGAACCGCAAGCCTTCCGGCCCATCTCTCTTCTTAATGAAGACTTGAAAATATTGGGCAAGATCCTTAGTTTTCGCATCAATAAATATTTGTGTAGCCTGGTCCACAGGGACCAAGTAGGGTTCGTCCCCGGGAGGCAGGCGGGTGATAATGTCCGTAAGGTGGTCCATCTTATACATTTTCTGCAACAACGGAAAATCCCAGGATTCTTACTGTCCTTGGACATATATAAAGCTTTTGATTCTCTATCCTGGGAATATCTGCGGTTTGTGCTGTCTCGCTGGGGTTTCGGGGATTCTATTCTCTCTTGGATTCAAGCCTTGTATTCCTTTCCTTCGGCTTCCGTTAAATACGCTGGGTATTTCTCGGATCCCTTTCCTGTTGGGCGAGGGACGAGGCAGGGCTGCCCCCTGTCCCCGGCGCTCTTTGTCCTGGCGCTTGAGCCACTGGCTTTAGCGCTCCGGACCGACTGCAATGTATCGGGGGTTCCATACGCGGGACAGGAGTTTAAGCTGAGCCTCTTTGCGGACGATGCCCTCTTGACCCTTACTAATCCTCTGACGACGCTTCCTAATTTGCAATGGGTTCTTGAGCGCTTTTCCTTGATCTCGGGTCTACGTATTAATTTGGATAAAACCGTTGCTCTCAATATTACTTTGGCTTCAGATTTGGTTTCGCGCCTACAATCCCACTTCCCTTACCGGTGGGCTTCCTCTTCTCTTGAATACTTGGGCATTCGCTTGACCCCCACCTATGACTCCCTTTTTGCTGCAAATTATTATCCTTTGCTTAGCTCCTTATCTTCTCTTATGCATTCCTGGCAATTTCCGCACCTGTCTTGGATAGGACGGGTTCATTCAGTGAAAATGACCATTTTGTCGAAATTGTTATATTATTTTCGCACCCTCCCAGTGCAAGTTCCCCCTCATTTTCTTCGGTTGCTTCAGACGAAGTTTATGCGTTTTATCTGGGCCAATAAGCATCCCAGAGTTTCTAGAAATACGCTCTTTGCTCATAGACTCCAAGGTGGTCTTGGGGTACCCAATGTAACTAAGTATTATCAGGCGAGCCAAATTGCCCCGCTGTCTATGTTGCACGCTTCCTCCGATGTTCCTCTCTGGGTCCTGCTGGAACTGCCTAATTGTGCCCCTATCGCACTATCGACACTTCTATGGCTTCCCCCTGCCCTGCGCCCTACGGCGTTGAGTCCGATGTTGCTCCATGGCCTACGAGTCTGGGACTCGGTACGTTACTCCAGTGGCCTGATGTCACCTTTCTTGCCCTTGCTTCCAATCGTTAATAACCCTCTTTTCCCGCCGGGTCTAGATCACCCGAGGGCATTTTCTTGGTGGGTGGCTCATGGTTTCTCACAGGTGCGACACTTTTTGATTTTTCGGTCCTTTCCCACCTGGAATGTCCTCCGGGAGTCTCGGGATGTTCCCCCAGCGGAATTTTTTCGGTACCTTCAATTGCGGCACTGGCTACTCTCGCTGAGGGCCACTTCTGCTTTCCCATATCAGACATCTGCCTTTGAACGGCTTTGCCAGCAGCGTCCGGGCGCCCCGGGCCTTATCTCCCTTCTTTACGCAGCTTTGAACAGATGCTCGTCGCACACTTCTCTTTCATATGTAGTTCAGTGGGAACGCGACCTGGGAGTGGCTGTGGATCCGGAGGACTGGAATAAAACCTGGTCACTCATAGCTAAATGTTCGTTTAATACGACCACGCTGGAAGCAGCCTATAAGGTATTGTTTCGTTGGTATTGGGTGCCGGCTCGTTTGGCCCAGGCTAACCCTGCCTGTAGTGATCGATGTTTTCGGGGTTGTGGCCATCGTGGCGATGTACTGCATATCTGGTGGTCATGCCCGAGGTTGGTTCGTTTTTGGTCTCGTGTGTTTGGCCTCCTTTTCACTTTGTTTCATCTCTCCATACGCCGGGATGCTTGGTATGCTTTGCTTCATTGCCCCATACCGGGCCTCTTGGCTCGTCAGCAGCGATTGGCTTCCTATTTGTTTTTATCGGCCACTAGGACAATTGCCCAGGCCTGGAAGAGTCCGTTTGTACTTTTTCAGGGGGTGCGGGATCGTATGACTACTATGATGCTCAATGAACAGATTTTGAGTATATGCAATGACTCTCGACATAAATTTTTGAAAATATGGGAACCGTGGTTGCAATATGCCTTTCCCATGCTCCCCCCGGCCAGTGTAGGGAGGTGATGGAGTTTTGTATTGGCGCTCATGGACCCTTGCTCTCTGGTGTGTGTTTTTGTTTTTGTTTTTTCTCTTTCTTTCTTCTCTGCTTTTCTTCTTTCCTTTTCTGTTTGTTTTGATGTGACAGTGGACAGCTGTCTTTAGTTGCGATAATCTGAGTTTCACTGATGTTATTGTAACCTATGTGCCATTGATAGCCCCTACGTGGGCATACGTTTTGCCTTATTGGAATTAGAGCGTTGTCTGCTCTATTATACATTTTCTATCGGTGCAATTGATAGCCCCTGCGTGGGCGTGTTTTGTTGCCTCTGTTTTATACTGTTTAAAATTAATAAAAACCATTGAAATACAAAAAAATTATGTTAAACATTATATTGCTACAGTGTGATTACTCTGGCTCATTCATAGCAGATCAAAGGGGTGACAATATTGTCAGTTAAAGGAAGCTTACAAATTTAAAAAAAAAAAAAAAAGGTTTTCTATTTAATCCTTGTTAACCCATAGTTGACCATATTCAACACTAAATTAATTATTTCCCCCACTTCTGCCCTTAACTATTATTTTGCTGCTATTTTTTAAATTCTATTCTTTTAAACATTAAAATTTAATTTTTTTAAAATTCATTTTGTTCCGTAATTTGTTTTAGTGATGCATTTTACAGAAAAGCACAAAACTGGAAAAACAACTTTATTTATTTTTATTTGCGTGTAATTATAAATTTTACAAATTATAGAATAAAAGGCAAGGCCTTGTGCTTACACAGCTTACCTAAGCGTACACCTGTGCAAGGGACATGTTCCATGCATCCTCTATGCCGATAGTCCCATTTGTGTTCATTTGGATGCAGTGGTACCTGTGCAGGTGCTGTGTGGGTCTCAAGGAACCCACACCTGCACAAATTTTCACCCACATGAATGTCAACTTGGGAGCAGTGACTGCATCGTAATTGACATGAATGGGAGTGCCTACACAGGGATGCACCTAACACCTGTGCATCCACGTGTGGGCAAACACGGCCCTCACACAGGTGTACTCTTAGGTATGCTGTGTTAACAAGGCCTTACTTTGTATTTTATAATTTGTATAATTTATAATTACTGTAAAATAAAAAGAACACGGCCCTTGCATGGGAGTACACTAAAGTTTGCCCATGTAAAGGAGGCCTACGAATAGTTGAATATAAACTGACACTGGTCAAACTTGAAAAAAAATATTTTTTTCCCTTTGTTACACATTTTTTCAGTAGATTGTCCCAAAAATGATCTTATTAAATATGATAATTTATGAAAGACAACATTACAAAAAGAGAAAGTCTTGTTTGTTCCAATAACACCAATAACACAATAAATTGTATATATTACTTTATTATCTTAAGAAATGACAAAGTTATATCCAATTTAATAGCTGGAATTTAAACATTTTTCTGATACGCCATTTAGGCAACCATAGTCTGGGGGTGTTACATTCTTCGGTCTACAGCACAGCTGGGTCCATAATAATTGGACAGCTCCATGTTCATTATTTTCATACACTGTACATAAATGTCACAATCCTGTTTACTTGCACCACAGAAGTATTCAAGCACCTGATACTCTACCTGAATTAATGCAGGGAACTTTATCGTCCCCTATTCATGTGCTTAAAACCGTATAAAACCCAAAATCAAAAATGCATTGTATTGTAAATTACTAATCATTATACAGTATGTGGTGGCTGCATCAGTTTTCTTTATTCTGGCTCCTTTCCCTCAGTTTTTACCTAGTGATCCCGCCAATAACACACCTACTATATTAATGAGACACCACTCTAGAGGAATGAGCACATCAGACAGCAGCATTATTAGTCGGGGGGGCATATAGTGTTAAATGTACTATCAGATTTAGATATACTAATAAAGTGAAGTCAAACTCTAGCTCATACGTTATAATCAGTTACAGCCAGGGGCGGACTGACCATTTGGGAACTCGGGCACTGCCCGAGGGCCCTGGCCCAGTAGGGGGCCCCATGAGATACCCCTGGTACCTTTCATAGGCTTTTTTTGGGTGTGGTTTGAGTGTGGGCAAGGACACAGGGGCCCCATGATCCACTATTACCCGGGGGCCCCATGACTTGTCAGTCCGCGCCTGGTTACAGCAAACATATTTTTCCCTTTTGGGATAAAAGGTTTTGCATAAATAAAAAAGCTGATCATTTTACTCACCCTTTCCAGTGGTAAATGGATGGTCTCATCCATGTAAACTGACACATTCTACTAGAGAGCTTGCACTTGTGAAAACCAACAGACTTACTGGCCAGATCACCAGGTGAAAACAGAAAAAAGAAAGCCTAAAAAAAAACTAATGCAGCCATTACATCTAAGAATTGGTCATCTGCAATATAACAAAGGATTGCTTTTGGGTTGAATACTGCTTTAAATATCAATATTCTGATATATTTTGTTTATATCAACTTAGATTGTTAACTGTATGCACATACGAACAGATTTTTTTTTTTTTAGAAGTACGTATATGTACCCAAAATGCATAAATAAAAATGTTTCATGTAAAAAGAAATCACTTTGATTTGTTGTCAGTTAATTTAAAGGGATGCATCACATTGTTATGCACAGTTTTTGTTCAATATTTTGTATCTTAATATCTAGTGAGTACAGCTGTTCTGATGGATATTATTTAATTGGTGCACACTAGTGCAGGTTTATATTTATATTTCACAAAATAGCTTTCCAATTAAATCTCAAAGAAAATTGTTTTGCCAAATACTACTTTGGCAGAACCCCTTTGTGACCAGAGGTAGTTGTTGCTTTTATGACCAGAGTGATTCTTCTCAGAAGACTTTAACCACTTCCGGACCACCCACTTACAATGTACTGCGGACAGGGCGGCCTGTGTAGGCACAGCAATGTACTGGTACATCGCTGCTGCTTCCCAGAACCTGCTGATTGGCTATGTCCAATCACAGCCCAGAGCCCTGTGTTGACAATCGACACAGAGCTCTGTACAAAGGTAACAATTTCTCTGTCTCTAATCCCTGCAAAGGGATGGGAAACAAAAAATTACTAAAAGCAGCACATAATAAACACATTACATTACACATTACAAATTGTTAGGCACACATTTAACCCATTGATTGCCCTAGATATTAACTGCTTTATTAGTACAGTGACAGTGTATATTATCATCACTGATCACTGTATTAGTGTCACTGATGATGTCAGTGGCAGTTAGTCAGTACCCCGCCTCAGTTAGTGTCAGATTTCCCTCTGCACTATTCCAGTTCCATTATAAGTTGCTGATCACCATCATTGGTAGTATACAAAAAAAAGTATTGGGATTTTTTTTTTATCAAAGACATGTAGCAGAATACATTTTGGCCAAAATGTATGATGTTTTTAATTTTTTTATTGGATATGTTTTATAGCAGAAAATAAACTTTTATTATTTTTTTTATTTATATCTCAAAAAATAAAAAACCCAGTGGTGATCAAATACCACCAAAAGAAAGCTCTATTTGTGTGAAAAACTATATAAATTTCATTTGGATATAGCGTGGCATGACTGTGTAATTGCCAGTTAAAGCAGCGCAGTGCCAAACAGGAAAAAATGCCCTGGTCATGAAGGGGGTAAAACCTTCTCATATGGAAGAAAAATATATTTGAAATATATTTTAAAAATATCCTTCCCAAATATATTGACATATATTTGAAATGCTACAATTTTGGCCATATTCAATATATTTCAAAATATATTTAAATATATATATATATATATATATATATATATATATATATATATATATATAATTATTATTATTATACAGGATTTATATAGCGCCAACAGTTTGCTCAGTGCTTTACATTATAACTGGAGACAGTACAGCAACAATACAGTTCAATACAAGAGGGAAAGGAGGGCCCTGCTCCTTGGAGCTTACAATCTAGGAGGGAGGGGCTAGTGGTACAAAAGGTGGTAACTGTGGGGGATGGACTGGTAGGAGTAGAAGATTCTATTATTAGCTGAGGGCAGGATAGGCTTCCCTGAAGAGATAGGTTTTCAGAGATCGCCTAAAAGTGAGAAGAATCAGAAGAATATCTTTTAAAAAAAAAAATTTTTAACATTTAAAAAAGTCATTTTAACATATTTTGACATATTTTTTGTAAATGCATTCCAAAAATGTAGATTTGTATTTTTAAAAACATACAGTATATTTGAAATGTATTTTTAAAAATATTTTTTATATATTTTGTAATAAAAACATATTTAAACATGCAGTATATATATATATTTTGAAATATATTGAATATGGCCAAAATTTTAGCATTTCAAATATATGTCACTATATTTTGGAAATATATTTTTAAAATATATTTCAAATATATTTTTCTTCCATGTGGGTTCCGGAGCTCAAATGGTTATAGTGTTAGATTATTTTTGTGTCTGCTGTTAAAACACAACTTCAGCTAAAACATAGACATACACTGTATTTGCAGACCACTTAAGGCTGTGGCCCGAAGAAGAGGTGATGTCAGGGTCATGAAAGAGGATTCACAGTGCCAGGCTAAAGCAACAAGCCTCAAACACTTCAGCAAAATGTCAAAGGAATTGCAGAGGCACAGAATAATAACTATGTTTGCTGGGAATGTTTCTCAGAAGAACACAAAAGAAAAGACAGACAGAGGTGGAGATTTACCAAAACTGGTGCACTCAGAAATTGGCGCAGCTGTGCATGGTAGCCAATCAGTTTCAAATTTCAGCTTCTTTAATTAAGCTTTGATAATAACTGAAATCTGATTGGTTTCTATGCAGAGCTGCACCAGTTTTTGCACTCTCCAGTTTTAGTAAATAACTCTCAATGCTCTTGTTTTCTATGGTTAACAAGTTATTTTAAGTAATTCAAACACCATGGCAGATCAAACTATTTTAAATTCACATAAAAGCACACATAAAATGAAAGACTTAATATCATATAACGTTGTGTGCATGTAGGTTTCCTTTTCTAAGTGCAGAGTTTGCTGTATATCTGTGAAAGGCCCTTTGTTGATTACACAGCTGTCTTAATCATAAAGGATATTTCTGAGACCGGTTCTACAACTGGCACAATGCCTACATGCTCTGTCATTACACTAATTAGTATATGAATACTGCGAATATTAAGCTCTCTGAAGAATTGCACATCATGGATTAAAGACAGTAAATTGTTTACTTGGGCTGAGTCTTCACGTGTGGCTTCTTAAAATATTTAAGATTTTTGTAATCTAGCTCAACCTAATGACATCATTAATGGCACATGTCAAAATCCTTCTCTAGCTCCAGTGTGATTATTCCAACCAATAGTTAGCCATTGAATCATTCAAATCAGGTATCTACAGCCATACAACATACAGTACATGCACAATAGGAGTCTTTTTAATAATTGGAAGGGAAGAAGAGTCCATTCTTAAAGGTCACACACACAGCATGACCTCTTTAAGTATTCTGATGTATTCAAACTGATCCATGATCCCTGGTATGTGATAAATAGGCCCAACACCATAGTATGAGAAACATCCCCATATCATGATGCTTGCACAACCATGCTTCACTGTCTTCACAGTGTACTGTGGCTTGAATTCAGTGTTTGGGGGTCGTCTGACAAACTGTCTCCGGCCACTAGACCCAAAAAGAACAATCTTACTTTCATCAGTCCACAAAATGTTGAGCCATTTCTCTAGGCCAGTCAATGATTGGTAGAAAGAAATGTTTGATTATATCTTGTATATAATTGCACAAGCACCCATCTCTGGTTATGTCAGCAGCTATTTCAATTATGTTTTTCCACAAAGAATGAAAATGATCAAAACTTTTCTCAAGTTGAGCTTTGTACAGTTGTGTTCAAAATAATAGCAATGTGTTGAAAAAAGTGAATAAAGCTCAAAATCCTTCTAATGGCTTTTATTTCCATACACACAAATGCATTGGGGACACTACACATTCTATTCCAAATCAAAACATGAAGAAAAATATATCAAATTTGTGTTGTTCCTCTAAAAAAATTGAAGAAAAGTAAATATTAGACTATTCAAAAAATAGCAGTGTTTGTATTCTTCTTTACAAACTCAAACATTCACTATATAAATTGAAAAATGTTTGAAGATTTTTCTTTCCTTTGAATCACTTAATTAATATTTAGTTGTATAAGCACTGTTTCTGAGAACTGCTGTACATCTGTGTTGTATGGCGTCAACCAACTTCTGGCACCTGTGAACAGGTATTCCAGCCCAGGATGATTGGACTCGTTTGGGGTCGTTATCTTGTTGGAACACCCATTTCAAGGGCATTTCCTCTTCAGCATAAGGCAGCATGACCTCTTCAAGTATTCTGATGTATTCAAACTGATCCATGATCCCTGGTATGCGATAAATAGGCCCAACACCGTAGTATGAGAAACATCCCCATATCATGATGCTTGCACAACCATGCTTCACTGTCTTCACGGTGTACTGTGGCTTGAATTCAGTGTTTGGGGGTTGTCTGACAAACTGTCTTTGGCCACTAGACCCAAAAAGAACAATCTTACTTTCATCAGTCCACAAAATGTTGCGCCATTTCTCTTTAGGCCAGTCAATGTGCTCTTTGGCAAATTGTAACCTCTTCAGCACGTCTTTTTTTCAACAGTGGGACTTTGCGGGGGCTTCTTGCAGATAGCTTGGCTTCACATAGGCGTCTTCTAATTGTAACAGTACTCACAGGTAACTTTAGACCTTCTTTGATCTTCCTGGAGCTGATTGTTGGCTGAGTCCTTGCCATTTTGGCTATTCTTCTATCCATTTAAATGGTAGTTTTTCGCTTTCTTCCACGTCTTTCAGGTTTTGGTTGCCATTTTAAAGCATTTGCCATCATTTTAGCTGAGCAGCCTATCATTTTCTGCACTTCTTTATATGTTTTCCCCTCTCCAATCAACTTTTTAATCAAGGTACGCTGTTCTTCTGAACAATGTCTGGAACGACCCATTTTCCTCAGAATTTCAGAGAGAAATGCACTGTAACCAGCATGTACAACATTTGCTGCCTTCCTTCCTTAAATAAGGGCAATAATTGCCACCTGTTTTTCAAAGAATGAATGACCTCACTAATAGAACTCCACACTGCTATTATTTTGAACATGCCCCTTTAAATTTGTGATTCAATTACACAGAATCAGCAGCATGCATGTCATGACTGTTGGGTCTGTTGGATTTCTATTACTCTACTACACCTGCTAGTAAATTATTTGCCATGTAGAAATATCATTTCTACCAAAAACTGGGATTGATCAGGTTAGTGATGTCTGACTGCTATTATTTTGAACACAACTGTATATGCAACTGTTTGATCCTCTTACATATAATTTTTTAAATGTTTTAAATAAGGAGTTTTTTTAGGGGATTTATAAAAAAAAGATTATAATTCTAATGATGCCACTGAATTATTGTAAATTACTTATAGGTATGAAGATCTAAAAAAACAAAAAAACTACCTGTGCCACGGATGTGTCTAAAAATAAAATAACTAGTGTCCCAAAAGTATCCTTATCTAAACCGGTGCCAATATGTGTATTCTACCAGGTGACTTGTGTTTGTATTCAAAATTGGTTGCACACGCATCAATATGATTGGTAGAAAGAAATGTTTGATTATATCTTGTATACAATTGCACAAGCACCCATCTCTGGTTATGTCAGCAGCTATTTCAGTTATGTTTTTCCACAAAGAATAAAAATGATCAAAACTTTTCTCAAGTTGAGCTTTGTATATGCAACTGTTTGATCCTCTTACATATCATTTTTTAAATGTTTTAAATAAGGAGGTTTTTTAGGGGATTTATAAAAAAATATTATAATTCTAATGGTGCCACTGAATTATTGTAAAGTACTTATAGGTATGAAGATCTAAAAAAACAAAAAAAAACTACCTGTGCCACGGATGTGTCTAAAAATAAAATAAATAGTGTCCCACAGGTATCCTGATCTAAACTGGTGCCAATATGTGTATTCTACCAGATGACTACCAGGTGTTTGTATTCAAAATTGATCAGCGCTATGGATGTGCTATAACACTGTTCAACAAATTTTTATTTTTTGCCAGTTTTGGAAACAAAAGGATCCATTTCTTAATGAATTTCACATTCTGAGTTCAAATATAACAATGAAATTTGTCAATTGGCTCTAGTTTTTCTGTAAACGGAAAGTTTTCTACTATAGGCGTAATGACTACATAATGCACAATAATTATATAGATAGATGTCTTTCCACAAATATAAAGCAAGTGATATTGACTACATAACAAAGCCTAAATGGCATAATATATTGCATAGGATTACCAAGAAAAATTATAGCCATAAGCTAAGTTGAATCATTTTAATACTTAGGATTCTCACTAGTTTTGTCTTCAGTTTGTGTCGGTTTTGCTTCTCTTGGCTTTTCTCTTGTATTCGAGGAAAGGGCTATCTCTTACAACTGCACGTGACTACACGCTTCAGGTTCTTCCTCACTTGACTCAACCACGAAGGATTCTGGTGCTTCAGGAATTGGTAGCCCCTCTCCATGAGGAACTGGACGTATTGCCGATGGAATATTTGGATAGTGCACAGATAACTTTTTCTTCTTATTTAGCCCTTTTACAATTGGAGGCACCATACAAAAGTAACAATTACTAACATGATCTGTTGGCTCTCTCCAAATCATTGGCACAGCGAAAGGCATAGATGCCTTTTTTCCATTCAACCATTGCTCCAGTGCCGTCCCACAAGAATTGCAGCATATATGTGGTGCCCAGCTCTTGTCCTGGTCTCCTATCTTGCAGCCAAAATACAAGTTGTAGGCTTTCTTAATCATTCCTGTTATCCTCCTTTTTTGTGAGATAAAAGTTATTTCACCGCAGATATAGCAGAAATTATCTGCTTTATTCACACAAGTTCGAGGCATTACTGAGTAGCCTATATAAGCATAAAACGAAATGTAAAGACGCTGTCGAACTACAATCAGCTACAGATACTGCAGCTTTTATGCAGTGAAGTGATGCAATTAAAGGCTAATATTGCATCATCTCAGTATACATGCAATTTTCTATTGGTCACCAGTATCAATTGCGCAATATGCAGCTGAAGTTGCATCATAATTTTGAATGGCTTACGTCATTAGATGGGTGACTATATCATGGAAACTAGAGCCAATCAACATTTTTTAGGGTCATTTTCATTTTCAGCACCCCAAAATTATGTAAGATTAGCTAATTTTATGCCCAAAACTTTTTACCTGTTGAACAGTGTAATCAAATAAATCATGCTATACCACTGTGTTATGTGCATTATTATATCTGTAATACTTTTATAACAAACATATATTCAGTCCGTATGCATTAAACAAAGAAAATATAGTCCCAAACACAATGGGGAACTCTTCACTGTGCATGTGTTTGCTTGATCAAACAAAAGTTCTCCAAACGTGTGATGTGCCATACCCCCCAAAAGGTAACAACTCACCAAAGATATTGCAACGCTCCATTTAATTCAGGTCAAATTGCACTCAGATACATGGACCATAGGCTTTCTGTCATATTCCACTGCTCTGCCGGCCCAGCGCCTCCTCACCACAGCTCAGTACATCACCTAGGGAAGTCACAAACAAAAGATTATTGTGCATCACGCATTATTATTAGTAAAAAGATTTCTCCATTTAAAAACACTCAGATGTATACTCACGTAGAATAGTGGCTAAAACAGAGACTCCATGTTTCCAGAAACTAATAGGCAGTAATGGCTGACCGCTGCCCTACTTCCAGGTCCAGCAGGCACTCCAAACACAGGGAATGGACATCAAAGGATGATTGAGCTGTGGTGAGAAGCCACCTGGAGCACTGGGCTGGCAGAGTGGTGGAACATGTAATTGAGCGCTGTTAGATAGAGGGTCACAATATCTCTGGTGAGTCACCTTTAACTACTTGAAGACCAAGCACTTTCTGACACATTTTTTTTACAGGTTTAAATCATAATTTTTTGCTAGAGAATTACTTATAACCCCAAAACATTATATATATATATATATATATATATATATATATATATATATATATTTTTTTTTTTTTTTTTTTTTTTTTTTTTTAATATATATATTTTATTTAATTTTTTTTAATTATTACTTTTAGCAAACACCCTATAGAACGTGATGGTGATCGTTGCTACTTTTAACTTCACATGATATTTACACGGCGGTTTTTCAAATGCAGTTTTTTGGAGAAAACTACACTTTAATTAATTAAAAAACAAAACACAATATATACTCCAATTGTTTGTAAAATATGAAAGAGGATGTTATGGTGAGTAAATACAGTAGACACCTGACATGTCAGGCTTTACAATTGCGCACGCTCGTGGAATGGTGATAAACTACAGTACTTAAAAAATCTGCAAAGGGGGGGTGCTTTAAACATTTTTATAGATTACTCATTTAGAGTTAGAGAGTTGGTCTAGCACTAGAAATATTGCTCTTAATTTAACATTCATGGCGATACCCCACATGTGTGCTGCGAACACCGTTTACATATGTGTGCGCGACTTACGTATACGTTCACTTCTGCATGAGAGCATGGAGCAAAAAAAATGTATTATTATTTATTATATTTTTACACTGTCTCTTTTTCTTATCACTTTTATTCCTAAAACAAGGAATGTAAACATCCCTTGTAATAGAAATAAGCACGACAGGTCCTCTTTAAGGAGAGATCTGGGGTCAAAAAAGACTCCAGATCTCTCCTTTACCTTTAAAAGCAAAACATCCCAAAACATTTTTGTACATCTGCCGTGGACTCAAAGTGATGTCATGACATTGCTCCGGTCCTCCTAGGCCATAGAGGCAATCAGAGGTGAAAGAGTCTCTCATCGCCTCTGTGACCAGCCGTCTGCACCACCGGATCGTTTGTCAGGCGCTCAAGGGTTTTAACAGTAAGCCCTGGAAACATTGGCAAGTGGCAGGAGGGGGGGTCGTCCCTTATCACTGCCGATAGAGATCCGGTGGCTTATGAGTCTCTCAGACCGCTTCTATTAGAAAGCCGGCCAGCAGCAGAAAAGCAAAAGATACCGGGGTTATCGCTGATATCTTCAGCCATCACGCCGGTAAACCACTTGCTAACTGTAATGTATATGTATGTATTGCGGTCATCAAGTGGGGAGAGTATGGCACACCACATGTTTGGAGCACTTTTGTTTGATCAAGCAAGCATGCGCACAGCAAAGAGTTCCCCATTGTGTTTGGGACCATATTTTATTTGTTTAATGTATATGGACTGAATATATATTTATTATAAAAGTAGTACAGATAGAATAACACACATCACCCGGTGATATAGCATTATTTATTTGTTTATAGCACAACCATAGTGCTGATTAATTTTGAATAACAACAAAGGTATGAAGATGAATGATCACTTTTCAATGGTTTGCTCATTACAATATCATCGTGCTCTATCTCCTGCCTCTATATCTCTCAGCACTCAACAGGACTAAGCTTTTTAAAAGTAACAGCCCATATAAATGATGTAGCCACTCTCAGTATGACAGCCTCCCTTTGTATCAGAAGCCCTAACATTGCTAACAACAGAGCTCCACTAATTACCCCACTTGGAAAGCCACGTGCCCTGTTCAGTTCAATCCTACTCTGCATTAATTTATGAATAAACGCTACTGTTGTGCTAGAAACATTATTTTGGCATCAAAATAAATGATACTTATATCTCCTTTAGCAATACAAGTTATTTTAAAATGATCACTAGTAATATTGTACGCTGAACTGTCCTGGCCGCTGTACATTTGGAGAGCCACAATCCCTCTGTAACCTGCAGTTCAGTCCAGCTCTGCATTCATTTATGTATGAAAGCTACTGTTGTGCTACAAACATTACTTTGGTGTCCAGTGCTAAGTTTTAAGTTGCTCTGGTCAAAATGGAAAAAGTAAAGTCTTGGAGCTGTAAATTTAGATGGGCAAGCTCGGTCATCTCAACTCGGAAGGGAGGGGGGTGGGGCACACTTTAGCTGGCCGTGGGTGCTAAAGGAGGTTTTTACCAGAACTGCATTTTTTTTATGCAGCCTGAACACTATAAATATTTGTAACAGGGCATGTTAAAAACAGATGAATATAATTTGGGGGGCCCATCAGTGATGCCTAGCAGTGCCATCAGTGTTGCATTTCAGTGCCCATCAGTGATGCCTGTCAGTGTCTTCTCAAAAATGCCACCTATCAGTGCTCATCACTACCACCTATCAATGCCCATCAGTACCGCATATCAGTGCAGCCTCCTCAGTGCCTCCTCATCAGTGCCACCTCATCAGTGCAGCCTATCAGTGCCCATCAGTGACAAAGAAAAATTTTATAACAGATTTTTTTATTTCAAAATTTTCGGTCTTTTTTAAAAAAATGAAAAACCCAGTGGTGATTAAATACCACCAAATGAAAGCTCTATCTGTCTAAAAAAATTATAAAAATTTCATATGGGTACAGTGTTGCATGATCGTGCAATTGTCATTCAAAGTGTGACAGCATTGAAAGCTGAACATTGGCCTGGGTAGGAAGGGAGTGAAAGTGCCAAGTGGGCAAGTGGTTAAAGCATGTATACTGTAAAGTGTACATAAAATCCTAATAGTGTACTTCTCTTATTTGCTCCCTTTTGCTCTTTTAGACCTCACTCCAGAATAAAATCATCCATCCAGCAGCCTCTAACTAACTGCTATACTAAAAAATAATAACCCTATTTAAAAGCCCTTTTTACTTACATATATCCTTGGTCATGTGACAATCCAGCCCCTGAGCCTTCTCCTCCTCTATTTACTTCCTACATGGTTACTTCTTCACCTGTCCATGTCATTGTGACATGATGTGGACACTTCCTATTGGATGGCCAGTGGCAGGCTCCTCTCGGGATTTAGGTATTAACTGATGTCAGTGGAGTGGAGATGAAGGGAGTGCAGGTGACTGTCAGGCACAGGCGGTCACCACAGTGATGTATTTGTGGTCCTTCCACCCTGGAAATGACAGTGATGTGGAAACTGGATACGGAACTTAGGTGAATATACCTTTCTTCACAAGGTACGGAAACCAAAAAGACTAGCAAAATGGTGGTGAGAGGGAGGGGTGTAAGGAAGATACATTTTTCTGGAGTGGGGCTTTAAGTCTTGGTTCACACTACTGAGACCTGAAAGTCGCACGACTTACAGTGCGACTTTGCCAGGCAACTTGAGTACTACTTTGAAGTGACTTTGAAGAAACTCTAAAGCAACTCTGAAGCAACTTTCAGGAAATGCCTGGGTAAGCTTCCTGTAATGTCAGATCCAGATCACATCAATATAGATGAAGATCTGACTTGAAGCTAGCGGTGAGGTCATCATGGTGAGTGGAGTCTGGACGCCATAGATTGGAATATGGATGTGACATGCCTTGTTTTATCTGCTGAAATGTGAGCGTTTTTCCATATTCAATAAAAACCATGACAACAATCTGCACTATCAGTGTCTTTTTGCTTCCCACATTTTATTTTGCCATTGGAAGACGGTTCATGAAGAAAGAGGGAGGCTGGAGAGGAGTTACGTTTGTACACATGTAAATAAAGTGCAGTTGGCCTCCTTTTATCAGTGGGGGTCCAACAATTAAGGTGAGCTGATAACCATAGGGTGGGGCAAAGGGCACTCTGTTGTGCATGGAGTGGAAACTGGAGCTTCCTTGCACTGTTTGAAGATTGACTTACTTGCAATAGGAGAATGCACAAAAATTGAATGGCGTGAAGGACTCACATTATTTACGGATTTTTTTTTTTAGCAGATTTCTTTTCTACCACTTTTGCACTTTATATTGGCTTTGGAATAAATATATTTAAGATCACTGTGATGAATGTATTGATTATGTTATTATTTATTTAATGATTTACATGATTCAGTTCACATTCTTTTTTTTTCTTTTTTTTTTACTTATTTGTTTATCACATTTTTCTAGTACAAAGAGGAAAATTTAATACATAAAAAATAAAACCGAAATGCAAATCAAATGTACCACACCAGTAGCTAAATTCCCTTTGCAACACATTTTCCCCTTCCCCACCTTTCTTCCCACCCATCCGCCCCCCGCCACATCCCTGTTCACATCCCCCTACTTCTGTTTTATCCTCCCTCTTGATTCTCTATCCATTTCATACTCCTCCATCCTACCTTATTTCTTTCTCTCAGGATCTCCATTAAACTTCCTCTGGTATATTCCATCTAGACTACAACTAATTTCAGATATTTTTTGATGTTTTAAAGAGTGACCAACTACTCCATGTTTTCCTAAACTTATCTAGTTTATCCACCTCAGTATGATATAACTCCTCCATCCTATAGATATTTTCCACTCTGTTTATCCAATCTTTAAATCTTGGTGGCTCTAGGACTTACCAAAATTTGGGGATCAAGCCCTTAGCCGCACTGATTAAATGATACAATACCCTATTTCTAAACAAGTTTATTGAAGGCTCAAGTCTATAAAATAAAGACATCCATGGATCCCTCTGGACCATAATCCCACATATTTCCTGTATTATTCCCGTCCAATAGTCCTGTATATTCGGGCAGTCCCACCATAGGTGACCCATTGTTCCCTTTTCCCCACAACCTCTCCAACACAATGGTGAAACATCTACTTGTTGTTTATGTGCCTTACCTGGTGTGACTATCTCGCCAGACATTTGTAATTCATCTCAACCATGTTCATGTTCATCACCCTATGACTTAATTTAAATATTTTATTCCTTTGCTGTTCATTTAATTCTGTTCCAAGTTCCTGTTCCCATTTTCTCAAGAACCGAGGAGGATCGATACTCTCCATGTCCATAAGAATCCTATGGATCCTAGAGGTAATTCGTCCAGGAACTGTAGTTAACCATTAGCCGCCCGGCCAATGGCCATTTGGCGGCTACAAATGTGCTCCTGTATTCCGGGTGCACGCCATTTGGCGTGCTCCCGCACATGCGCGGTTTGCGCAGTTGCAGAGCGACGCAGCAGTGTGATCTGTCACCGCCCGTGCACCTCGGACACGGCCGATGACAGATCCGAGTAGCGGCTCCCGTTGCCGGTACCATGTGACCTGCTGTGACCAATCACAGCAGGTCACATGACAGTTGTATACAATGGATGGCTTCATTCATGATGCCATCCATTGTATACTAGTGCTTAGCTGTGAATGGCCACAGCTAATCACATGCACATGTCATGTGATTAGCTGTGACCAAATCACAGCTAAGCACAAAAAAAAAAAAAAAAAAAAAAAAAAAGCTGAATGAATCGATTTCATTCAGGTAAATCCTTGCTTATAGCAAAGTAATTCTTTGCTATAAGCAAATTGTGTAAAAAAAAAAAAAAAAAAAAAAATACTGATCACTTCCCCAAAGTAGTACAATGTTACTATGGTAACATTGTACTATTTTGGTCATAGTAAAATATGAAAAAAAATCTTAAAAAAAATAAAAAATAATAATAAAAAATTAAATATAATAAAAAAATTAAAAAAAATTAAAAAAAAATATATATTTTTTTTTCATACTGTCACCAGTCAGTGTCGCTGTTCACCGCCATGCCAGTTATATGATGACGCTGTACTGCACTGGTGACAGTATGTAAAAAAAAAAATAGTGAAAATAATTTTTTTAATTTTTTCATTTTCCGAAAAATTATGACAAAAAAATACAACTTCAAAAAACTTGCCATGCCTCTTATGAAGTACGTCGGACTGTCTACTCTGCAAAAAGGGGATATCTGTCCCCTTAATTTCCCCATAATTTGGGGGATATCTGTACTGTTCTGACATTCTTGGACCTCAAGATATTAGATTGGCTGTCAGTACTTCAGGATTGATCAATATTCAGATCTATACCATAGTTTGTGAACTCTATAACTTTCCTACAAACTAAAAAATACATCCTAATTTGGGTTATTTTCACCAAAGACATGTAGCAGAATACATCTCGGCCTAAATTTATGAAGAACAATTATTTATTTGTAAACTTTTATAACAGAAACAAAGAAAAATGTGTTTTTTTATCAAAATTTTTGGTCTTTTTTTGTTAATTTAGCAAAAAATAAAAACTCCAGCGGTGATTAAATACCACCAAAAGAAAGCTCTAGTTGTGTGAAGAAAATGATAAAATTTTAGTTTGGGTACAATGTTGTATGACCGCGCAATTGTCATTCAAAGTGTGAGAGCGCTGAAACCTGAAAAATGGCCTGGGCAGGAAGGTGTAAAATTGCACGGTATTGAAACGGTTAAGTTTACCAGTTTTTCAAAAGGATACAGATCCTCCTCCGTTCTCCAAGGTTGTGGGAGCGCTGAAACAAAGTGACTTAATTGACAATGCTTCCACTCATCCAATGTGAAAAATAAATCATCTTCTTTAAATCTAAAAAAGTGTGCAATTTCCCTTTGTTCAATATATCCTTCAAATGTGCATTTTTATCTTTAAGCCACTTCCCAGAAATGTTATCCTTCCCTGGGGGAGTCATAAGTGAGTTATAATTCCATCCTTTTTGCTTATACAACCTATCCCAAACATTTAAAACTATCTTTGTCAGTGCACTAATATTCAATCTAATGTGTGAAAATTATGTGGTATCCACAAAATCTTCCCTAACTGTGCCTTACTCAAAATCCCTTCCATATTCACCCAACCTTTCCCTTGTGCATTAAATGTCCAATCTATTATACGTGATAGTAATACCGCTAGGTAGTATTTCTTCATATTGGGCAATCCCAGGCCCCCAGTCCCTTTTGCCCTACACATTACACCCAGAATAATTCTCGGCTTTTTATTTGCCCATATAAACTTCAGTATCAGCTTTTTAATTATCCCAAAAAATGATCCAGGAAGGTGTATTGTATCCAAAATGTTTGGAACTATCACCATCTTTACCAGATTTATGCGACCTATCCAAGAAACTCCACCTTTTGACAGTCTCCTCACATTATTTTGTTTATTAATGGGATATAATTTGCCTGATATAGGCCTTTTATTGAAGGAGTTAATTTTACTCCCAAATAGCTTATTTCCTTTCCCCTCCAAGTAAATGGAAACTCTTTTTGAATACTCTGCTCCTCTGATTTTGATAAATTAATGTTTAAAATCTCTGATTTTGTCGGATTTATTTTCAAGTTTGACAACTCGCTGTACTGCTTTAACAATCTCATTAAATTAGGCAACGTTATTCTAGGGTTTGTGATGTAAAACAACATGTTATCTGCATATGCTGCTACCTTATGTTCCATTTCCCCTATTTTTATTCCTACTATATCTATACACTTTCTTATCCTCACCAGGACAGGTTCCAAGGACAATAGAAATAACAAAGGAAAAGCAGTCATCCTTGCCATGTACCATTACACATTTTAAAGGGCTGAGAGAGGTATCCATTAACCTTAATTGCCGCTGACGGACCGTTATAAAGCCCTTTTATCCACCTTAACACATTAGGCCCTATTCCTAAGACCTCCAATGTATTGAACATGAATCCCCAATTAACCTTGTCGAAAGCCTTTTCGGCATCTATCGACAGCAATATTGTCAGCAATTTCTCTCTTTTTACTCTTTGTAGGAGGAGCAGTGATCTCAGACCATTGTCCCTACCTTCTCTTCCTGGAATGCATCCCACTGGATCCAGGTGTATCCAGACCGGCATCAGCTCCTTCATTCTAGTTGCCAATACCTTAGTGTACAGTTTGGTATCAGTGTTTAATAAGGATATGTGCCTATAACTGGCACACTGTGTGCTGTCTTTCCCTTCTTTAAATATAATCGTTATATGTGCCTGCAAAGGCTCCTCCCTCATTCCCAATTCCCAATCCCTCCACTATTGTGTTCATATAACCACACATTTTAGAAACAAGGAGATCTTTAAACTTTTTTAAAATATTCCACCGTGTATCAATCTCGGCCAGGGCTCTTTCCTGCGGACATATTTTTTGGGGCCAGGGTAATACCCTCCGGGGTAATTGATCTTTCTAAGGCTTCTGATTTTCCTTGCTCTAATCTTGGCAACACCACTTCATTTAGATATTTCTGCCTCTTGTTCTTCTTTTCTTCTTCTGTTTCTTTTTTATTTCTGGGGCACACGTCGTACAGCCTACTATAGTATTTATGGAACCTATTAGCGATATCAGTGGTGGTATACACCATTTCCCCTTTACCATCTTTAATTCTTTCTATGAAATTCTAAGACTTCTTTTTCTTAACCATCCTCATTAAATGTTTTCCAAGTCTATTCCCCCACTGGTATCTTTCTTTTAAGAAAACTCCTGTTCCAAAAGCTCCTTTAATTCTTCTCTTTTAAGGGTCATCTCCTGATAAACGTCTGTACCTTTCTTCTTTTTATGTAACTGTTCTAATTTATAGAGCTCCTTCATCACCCTCTTTATTTTTTGCCCTTGTTCTTTCTTTTTTTCTGCGCCTATCGATATCAATATACCCCTGATATATGCTTTATGTGCCTCCCAAATTGTGGCCACCAAGACCTCCTCGGTCTCATTACACTCAGAAAATTGCTCAATTTCCTACCTTAGCCTATTCTCTATTTCTGGGTCCTGTAGAAGCATCTCATTTAGTCTATTTATTTTATCCTGATTCCTCCCTACCCGTAGTCGCATTGTGACAGGAGCATGATCAGAGATAGACATAACCTCTATATTGGAACTCACCAATGACTCCAATTGTCTATGCTTGATCATTATATAATCCAATCTTGAGTATGAACGATTCAGTGCAATTCTTTGCACATTTTTATGGTCCTTTTTTGATGTATTTAGGTTTGATTCACTCACTGTCACTCATTATCATATCTTAACAGATATATATATATATATATATATATATATATATATATATACACACACAGTATATACATTTATTTAGATAGTGTTTATAATTTATTGATTTGGTGTCTTTCCACTGATAGCACTTCACTGTTTGTAATATTTTTTTCTGTTGTAGTGTGATGAGTGCACGTTTTGCAGTGATAGCTGCTCTCTGACTATTTAACTGTATTTTTTTAGATATCTTTGAATAGCGCATGGGGTTTTTATCATATAAATGTAACATTGAAATTTTTTTTTATATCTGTCATTCAGTGCAAATAAAGCTCATGATCCCACAGGTTCATATGCTGCACCTATCACCCCATTTGTTATCAGCCCTACCCAGCTCACTTCTGTGGATGACAGAACATTTCTCCCATTTTGTAGAGATGAGGAGTCCTGAAGTCCTTTTAGAAATTCTATCCTAGGGTGACAACACTGCTTGTCTGTAAAAACAGCACAGTGAGGAAGTGTTGTCATCCTATCACAGGATATGTGTTGTAGGCAGGATCACCAGGTAAAAATAAAATGAAAAAAGCCCACCCACCAAAAAAAACAAAACAAAAAGCAGCGGATGCTAAAATAAAGAACATTTTGGGTTTGGATACACTTAAAGTGGTTGTAAAGGCTCAAGGATTTTTACCTTCATGCATACTATATCCCCCCAGCCCCCTCACCTAAGCCCCCTCTCAATTCATGTGCACTGGAGTCTCGGCTGTCCCGGGACTCTCCCTTCTTATTGGCTGAGACAGCAGCAGGAGCCATTGGCAATCACAGCCAGTAAGCCAATGAGAAGAGAGGGGGCGGGACTGAGCCACAACTCTTTGTGTGAATCGACACATGGAGCAGCGGCTGGGGAGTGCACATGCTCAGGTGCCCCCATAGCAAGCTGCTTACTGTGGGGGCACACGACAGGAGGGAGGGGCCAGGAGCACCAGCAGGGGACCCGAGAAGAGGAGGATCCGAGCTGCTCTGTGCAAAACAACCACACACAGCAGGTGAGTATAGACATTTTTTGTTTTGTTGTTTAATTTAATTAGAATCACTTTAAAACCCCTAAAGTTGAAGCCCAATACTAACACCACAGAGAGAGAACTGACTTGCTTGTGCTATCATCAGTTTCTAGTTTAGAAATAGTACTGTAGTATGTACAGTATATGAAGCTGTGGGATTCCACAATTGTGCTAACTAATCAGGATTACAACTGACAATTGGCACAAAATCTGGAAATTAAACAAAAAGCGTCTTTGTACAAGGTCTGTTTTACATTAATGAGCTATTTAATTAAAATGGATCTGATTTCATTAACTAAAAAGCTAACTAAATCAACTGAAGGAAACAGCATATATTGAACAGTTATCTCTATTATTATTCAAGATGAAAAATATTACAGTCAGACTTACTGCTCCGTAAATATATAGTGCAGGTGAAGCTGAACAAGGCTGAAGGATGGGTCTGTACCTTAGATCCCCAGCAGCATTAGAACTACAGGTGAATTCCCACTGTTAGCGCTGCTAGCACTTGATTTATTATAACTTCAATTATACAAACAGCTTGAATGCAGTAACCATAAATTGAATTTTAATGGCACCATAAAATGTGCAATAGGTTCTAAATAAAAAAAAATCCCTATAGCAGCAGCACATTTTAAACTACTTAGTGTCAATTTTATTAGGTATTGTCACTTGTAAGTTTTGGTGATTGACAGTAACAGCTCTGCAGGAGCACCCAAAAACCTCTATCAGTTCAAACACTAAACAGACCTGTTTTTTTTTAGCTGCTTCAAAGGGGAACTGTTGACAAAAAGAAGTTTATTTCAGTCTACTTTACATAAGAAAACATTGTTGTATGTTTAAATAATGCTACTAGAAACCCTGAGCAAATATGTTCCAAAATAGGTGTTTGTGCAAACAACAATTTTATTTATTTCTACCATTAAAGTTATTTTATAGAGATTTTGTTTTTTACTTTTGTGAAACAAATATAGCAAATTAAAAAAATACTATATGATTGTTACATAGGGCATATTGTAATTTGAAGTGGAATTCCAGCTTGCACAGAACTAGCCTTAATATTGCCCCCTCCTAACACCTATGCCAACTAACTGTGTAAGAAAGATCTGTATACTTACCTTTTTTTTTTAGCTCACTCCATTCCAGTCATGTGATCCTCTGGGGTTTATTTACTAAAGCTGGAGAGTCCAAAATCAGACTCCCTTCTGCATAGAAACCAATCAGCTTCCAGGTTTCATTGCCAAAGCTTCAATGAACAAGCTGAGGTTAGAAGCTGGTTTCTATGCAGAAGGGAGTCTGATTTTGGACTCTCCAGCTTTAGTAAATAAACCCCAATGTGTCAACAAGTGGCAGTTACAGAGAGAAGAGAGAGTACTCTGATAACAGCTAGTGAAGCCTGGAGAGGTGATGCATTTCATAGACGTCAATGGCCTGTCCGTTGTCATCACTTCCTCCTCTCCCCTGCAGCCACTCAAACAGGGGAGCAGTATCATGTGACCAGACCAGCTGAAAATAGGTAAGTATATAAAACTTTTTTACACAGGTTAGTTAGCATAAGTGTTAAGGATGGGGGAGGGGACAGTTTTAACACTAGCTGCTGTAACTTTCTGTAAAATTAAAGTGTTACAAAACCCAGGACCCTGCATCTACTATATCTGGTCTCCCACAGTACACAGAACATGGAAATGCAATTTAATAAATATGAACTGCTAAATACCTTTTCTCATCAGCAGTTAGAGCAGTCATGTGACTTCTACAAGTGTTCAGCCAAGCACTAGCTAAAGCTTGTAGGAGGAGTTTTCTTTCTGCTCTAGGAGGATGCAAAACCCCTGATCTCTATCTAGACAGTGTTGATCCCATGCACTCTCCCAAGAAAAAAAAAACTCTCTAGCAATACACACCAAACTGAGCATGTGCAAATGCCTACGGTTCAGTCTGTCTTATCAGGAGACAACAGGTGTTTGCTTCAAAAAGGGAAGGAACAGAGAAGAAAGGATCAAACAGCCTTTTTACAGAATGCAGAGGATTAACCTTTTAAGTTCCACAGTGAGTATAACAAGCATGCTTTATTGCATATAGAGACTGATTTTACTGTTGTGGGTTTAGTAACACTTTAAATGCAATATGGCAACCTGTGTTCTATAAGCTGTTGATGCAGAATGCAGAGGATTAACCTTTTAAGTTCCACAGTGAGTATAACAAGCATGCTTTATTGCATATAGAGACTGGTTTTACTGTTGTGGGTTTAGTAACACTTTAAATGCAATATGGCAACATGTGTTCTATAAGCTGTTGATGTACAGAAAGCCCCCAGAAATGTACCGTTAAAATGTCCTTCTTGTGTGATTGGCTCACTGATTTTTTCAGAAGTCTACACTAAGATACAAGTCATATTTTTGGCATCCTCTGCAACAGAAATTCTAGTTTTGGTGAGATATTCTACAAGGGTACTTCTAAAAGGATGCAAGACTCTTTCTTTATTAGAACACTGAGAGTGTACCAGCTGATTATAATGAATCAGACCCTCCGATTTAGAATCAGTCTGCAATAAGTCTGATGAAACAAACAGCCATTTCTTTGGAGCAGCACAAGGAATCTGTAATTGTTTTATTTTTTTCAACAAAGGTGGAATTAGTTTAAGATATATATATATATATATATATATATATATATACAGTTGTGGCCAAAATTATTCAACCCCCAATGCTGTAAAGGGGTTTAGGGACTATAGTGTACATTTGGAATTGTATTCAGAATCAAATCCTACAAGGACGTTGTAACTACCCAAATGCAACTAAAATGACATCAATTGTTTATGTAATACAGTAGTAAATGGTTCTTATGTGGTTTCTTCATTGCCACAATTATTCAACCCCTTAAAGACTACCACTCTGAAGAACAGAGGTTCATACAGGTGCTTTCCATCAGGTATTGAAAACACCTGTGGATGTCACCGAGCAGCAATCAAGCATAATAAGCACCAATTAGGCAGCTTTAAAATGACTGTGATACTCAGCTCCTTCTAGACATTTACTGGTGTGGTTACAAACATGGTGAAGGCAAGAGAATGGTCCAGGAAGACAAGAGAAGAGGTGATTTCTCTTCACAGGAAGGGCAATGGCTATAAGAAGATTGCAAAGATGTTAAACATACCAAGAGACACCTTAGGAAGCATCATTCGCAAATTCAAGGCAAAGGGCACTGTTGAAACGCTACCTGGTCGTGGCAGAAAGAAGATGCTGACTTCGACTGCTGTGCGCTACCTGAAGCGTAGAGTGGAGAGAAGTCCCCGTGTGACTGCTGAGGAACTGAGAAAAGATTTGTCAGATGTGGGTACAGAAGTTTCAGCCCAGACAATAAGACGCACACTGCGTAATGAAGGCCTCCGTGCCAGAACTCCCAGGCGTACCCCCTTGCTGTCTCCAAAGAATAAGAAGAGTCGACTGCAGTATGCCAAAAGCCATGTGGACAAACCACAAAAGTTGTGGGATAGTGTTCTGTGGACTGATGAAACAAAATTAGAACTGTTTGGGCCCATGGATCAACGCTATGTTTGGAGGAGGAAGAACAAGGCCTATGATGAAAAGAACACCTTGCCTACTGTGAAGCATGGTGGAGGGTCAATCATGCTTTGGGGCTGTTTTGCTTCTGCAGGTACAGGGAAGCTTCAGCGTGTGCAAGGTACCATGAATTCTCTTCAGTACCAGGAGATATTGGATGGAAACGTGATGCAGTCCGTCACACACCTGAGGCTTGGGAGACGTTGGACCTTTCAACAGGACAATGATCCCAAGCATACCTCCAAGTCCACTAGAGCATGGTTGCAGAGGAAAGGCTGGAACATTTTGGAGTGGCCATCGCAGTCACCAGACTTAAATCCGATTGAGAACCTCTGGTGGGACTTAAAGAAAGCAGTTGCAGTGCGCAAGCCTAAGAATGTGACTGAACTGGAGGCCTTTGCCCATGAAGAATGGGCGAAGATACCCGTAGATCGCTGCAAGACACTTGTGTCAAGCTATGCTTCACGTTTAAAAGCTGTTATAACTGTAAAAGGATGCTGTACTAAGTACTAAGATTGAATGTCACTTGGGGGTTGAATAAAACTGATAATGCTGTGAGCACAGAAAAGACATTTGTGGTTATTTCATTATAACTGTTATGTTATATTTGTCTGACCTACAAGTGCCTCTTTAATGTAAATGTAAGCAAGATGACTGAATGATCAAAAGCAATGTCAAACTGGCCAAAACACTCAATTTCAGTGGGGGTTGAATAATTTTGGCCACAACTGTATATTGCCAAAAGTATTGGGACGCCTGACTTTACACGCACATGAACTTTAATGGCATCCCAGTCTTAGTCCATGAGGTTCAACATTGAGTTGGCCCACCCTTTGCAGCTATAACAGCTTCAACTCTTCTGGGAAGGCTGTCCACAAGGTGTAGGAGTGTGTCTATGGGAATGTTTGACCATTCTTCCAGAAGCACATTTGTGAGGTCAGGCCTTGATGTCGGACGAGAAGGCCTGGCTTGTAGTTTCTGCTCTAATTCATCCCAAAGATGTTCTATCAGGTTGAGATCGGGACTCTGTGCAGGCCAGTCAAGCTTCACCCCAAACTCCCTCATCCATTTCTTTATGAACCTTGCTTTGTGCACTGGTGCGCAGTCAAGGAACAGGAAGAGGCCATCCACAAACTTTTCCCACAAAGTTGGAAGCATGAAATTGTCCAAAATGTCTTGGTATGCTGACTCCTTAAGAATTCTCTTCACTGGAACTAATGAGCCAAACCCAACCCCTGAAAAACAACCCCACACCATAGTCCCCCCTCCACTAAACTTTATACTTGGCACAATGCAGTCAGGCAAGTGCCGTTCTCCTGGCAAACGCTAAACCCAAACACATCCATTAGATAGACAGAAAGAGAACCGTGATTCATCACTCCAAAGAACATGTCTCCACTGCTCTAGAGTCCAATGGTGGGGTGCTTTACACCACTGCATCCGACACTTTGGATTGCACTTAGTGATGTAAGGCTTGGATGCAGCTGCTCAGCCATGTAAACCTTTCCATGAAGCTCTCTACACACTGTTGTTGTGCTAATCTGAAGCCCACATGAAGTTTGGAAGTCTTTAGCTATTGACTCTGCAGACAGTTGGCTACTTCTGCACACTGTGCACTTGAGCATATGCTGACCCCGCTCTGTCATTTTACGTGGCCTACCACTTCGTGGCTGAGTTGCTGTTCCCAATTGCTGCCACTTTGTTATAAAACCACTAACAGTTGACTGTGGAATATTTAGTAGCAAGGAAATTTCACTGATGGACTTATTGTACAGGCAGCAATCTATCACGGTAACACGCTTGAATTCACTGAGCTCCTGAGAGCAACTGATTCTGTCACAAATGTTTGTCGAAGCAGTCTGCATGCCTAGGTGTGACGATTATGCGCCATAGAGGCATGGATGCTGTACATGAACAGCCGTCTTGTTAGGTTGCAACCATGTTGTCTCTCCTGTCCTCCCTTCTCCCTTTTGAATGGAATGTGAGGCTGTAAGTGAATGGAGGTCAAAGGGCATCTTATCTAAAACACAGTTAGATGAGCTGCATGGATGTAAACCACTAATTAGTCTAGTTCCAGGGGGTCTGCTTGAAAACCACTTTCCTCTGCCTGACCGTAAAACAATAACTCAGTCAGTCATGACCTGTTATGCTATTAGAGCTAGAGTGTGCCATAAAACATACATTCCACATGAGTCATTTTTCAAACAAATTCATAAACTTCAGCAGGAACTGGACACATTAATATAAAGTATATATTCGGATAGGTCATTTTAATATGAGTCACATGACACCTAACATGACACCTTACATCCCTATGTTAGCGCCTACAAGAGAGTAGAAAGCAATTTCTTTTATCTGGAGTAGCGAGGATATGTTATGTTTAGTACCTTTGCGTTTGGAATATGATTCTAAATATTAATCTGCCAGTTGCTACCTGTACCTATTGAAGGTTATTGACCGTAGTATGAACTTGTTTGGTCATAACCTTGGTTACCGCCTAACACCCATCCCCAAATGGGATGATTGGCCATTTGATATCAGGAGACACCTCTTTGAGATGATAGAAAAAGACTGACAGAAATATGAGCTCTCCTTTAACATCCATCAGGAACCATCTAAGAGACTTGAGAGCCTTTTGTTTGGACAATTGGACTCTGCTCAAACCAAGGACTTTTGCAAGTATTCTGCCTTCTGAACTTTTCTTTTATTTCTCTGTTGTTTTATTGCTCTCTTTATATCTTTGTTACATCTTTTTCTGTAAATATTATAATTGCACCATTTTGACCTTTTTAGTAATAAATCCTATTTTCTGAAAAGTGTTGAACTGTCTCTAAAGCTTTTAATGCAAACTAAAGAATCCCTGTCTCTGAAGAGTGCTACTGTATGTAATAATCCTCTGAATACATCTGTCTGTAGTGACAGTGTGTATTACAGACACTTATATTAATATTATAGTGTTACTGCTAAGATTTATGAGTTTCCTCCTTTTTGTAAAAAGGTGGTGGTAGTGTGAAGGGATAATTGCGTAATTAACCTAACCCAGTAACAATCGCTCTCAGGCTGCTGCACATAGATTGTAGTCCTGCGAGCTGGAAAATCTTTGTGGCGGGTGCAGCTGAGAGTGGCATTATTATGCAAGTGACAGCACGGTGCGAGGTCGGCAGGTCCTTCGGTCACGAGTTGGTGAGAAGGGCTGGGGTCTGATGCCGCGCACCGTGCACCGTGACATAAGGTGCTTGATTTTATACACCTGTGGCCATGGAGGTGATTGGAACACCTGTATATACTGTGTGTGTGTATATATATATATATATATATATATATATATACATATATATATACACACAGTATCTCAGAGAAGTGAGTACACCCCTCACATTTTTGTAAATATTTTATTATATCTTTTCATGTGACAACACTGAAGAAATTATACTTTGCTACAATGTAAAGTAGTGAGTGTACATATTGTATAACAGTGTAAATTTGCTGTCCCCTCAAAATAACTCAACACACAGCCATTAATGTCTAAACCGCTGGCAACAAAAGTGAAAATATCCAAATTGGGCCCAAAGTGTCAATATTTTGTGCAGCCACCATTATTTTCCAACATTGCCTTAACCCTCTTGGGCATAGAGTTCACCAGAGCTTCACAGGTTGCCACTGGAGTCCTCTTCCACTTCTCCATGAAGACATCACAGAGCTGGTGGATGATAAAGACCTTACGCTCCTCCACCTTCCATTTGAGGATGCCCCACAGATGCTCAATAGGGTTTAGGTCTGGACATGCTTGTCCAGTCCATTACCTTTACTCTCAGCTTCTTTAGCAAGGCAGTAGTCGTCTTGGAGGTGTGTTTGGGGTCATTATCATGTTGGAATACTACCCTGCGGCCCAGTCTCTGAAGGGAGGGGATCATGCTCTGCTTCAGTATTTCACAGTACATGTTGGCATTCATAGTTCCCTCAATGAACTGTAGCTCCCCAGTGTCTGCAGCACTCATGCAGACCCAGACCATGACACACCCACCACCATCCTTGACTGTAGGCAAGACATACTTGTCTTTGTACTCCTCACCTGGTTGCCGCCACACACGCTTTACACCATCTGAACCAAATAAGTTTATCTTGGTCTCATCAGACCACAGGACATGGTTCCAGTAATCCATGTCCTTAGTCTTATTGTGCATCATCTTTAAAAGAGGCTTCCTTCTGGGATGACAGCCATGCAGACCAATTTGATGCAGTGTGCGGCATATGGTCTGAGCACTGATAGGCTGACCCCCCCACCCCTTCCACCTCTGCAGCAATGCTGGCAGCACTCATACGTCTATTTCCCAAAGACAACCTCTGGATGTGACGCTGAGCACATGCACTCAGTTTCTTTGGTCGACCATGGCGAGGCCTGTTCTGAGTGGAACCTGTACTGTTAACCACTTGCCGCCCAGCCACTGTAGAAATACGGCGGCAGGGCGGCATGGCTGGGCAAAAGCACGTTTTAAAATGCGCTTTTGCAAAATAGGTAGGGGGCGCACAAGAGGTGCGCCGCCGCCCTACCTGCTCCGCTGATCCCGGCCGCGGGTATCAGTCGCCGGGTCACGGCCGGTCATTACCGGCTGTGTCCCGCCAATTAGCAGCAATCACTGACAGAGAGCAGGGCTGCAGTAGCTCTGCTTTCTGTCAGTTCCCTGACAGCTCCTGACACGCTGATCGGGAGAGAAGAGTTTATCTCTCCCGAACAGCGTGTCCCCGTGCAGTACACACCCCTGCCCCCTAGTAAAACACTCCCCTCACACAATTAACCCTTTCAGTGAATAAAAAAGTTAATCCCGTCCTCCCCAGTACCATTAGTACAGTGTCACTGTTTTAGTTTTGCACTGATCACTGTATTGATGTCACTGGGGATGTTAGTGCCCCCAAGTCAGTTCCTCCCCAGTGTCAGAATGTCCGCTGCAGTCCTGCAGTCCTGCCATAAGTCGCTGATTGCCGCCATAAGTCACTGATCGCTGCCATAAGTTGCTGATCACTGCCATTATTAGTATAAAAAGAAAATTAAAAATCAGAGTATCTTTCCCGCCATTTGTAAACGCTATAACTTTCACGTAAACCAATTAATCTACACGTATTGGGGTTTTTTTTGCAAAGACATGTCACAGAATGCATTTTGGCCCAAATTTATGACGAAATTTGATTTTTACATTTTTTTTACTGGACATGTTTTTTAGCAAAAAGTCCAAAATATTGTGTTTTTTTTCTCAAAATTGTCAACCTTTTTTTTTATAGCGTAAAAAATAAAAACCGCACAGGTGATCAAATACCACCAAAAGAAAGCTCTATTTGTGTGAAAAAATGGACATAAATTTCATTTATGTACCATATTGCATGACCGCGCAATTGTTCGTTAAACTAGCATAGCGCTGTATAGCAAAAAAATGGCGTAAATTGCAGTATCTATACCATAGTTTGTAGACTATATATTTTTTATAGCTAAAAGTAAAAAATATCATTTTTCTTCAAAATGTTTCGTATTTTTTTGTTTATAGCGTGAAAAATAAAAAGCGCACAGGTGATCAAATACCACCAAAAGAAAGCTCTATTTGTGTGAAAAAAAGGACGTAAATTTCGTTTGGGTGCAGCTTTGCATGACCGCGCAATTACTAGTTGAATTAGTGAAGCGCCGAGTAGCAAAAAGAGGCCTGGTCATTAAGGGGGGTAAATCCTCAGGAGGGCAAGTGGTTAAACAGCTGTATGGTCTTGGCCACTGTGCTGCAGCTCAGTTTCAGGGTCTTGACAATCTTCTTATAGCCTAGGCTGCCATATTTATGTAGAGAAACAATTCTTTTTTTCAGATCTTCAGAGAGTTCTTTGCCATGAGGTGCCATGTTGAACTCCCAGTGACCAGTATGAGAGAGTGAGAGCGTTAACACCAAATTTAACACACCTGTGACCTTGTAACACTAACAAGTCACATGACACCGGGGAGGGAAAATAGCTAATTGGGCCCAGTTTGGACATTTTCACTTCGGAATGTACTCACTTTTGTTGCCAGCGGTTTAGACATTAATGGCTGTGTGTTGAGTTATTTTGAGGGGACAGCAAATGTACACTATGTACACTTATACAAGCTGTACACCTACTACTTTACATTGTAGCACTTTCATTTCTTCAGTGTTGTCACATGAAAAGATATAATAAAATTTCCAAATATGTGAGGGGTGTATTCAATTTTGAGAGATACTGTATGTATATATGTGTGTGTGTGTGTGTGTGTGTGTGTGTGTGTGTGTGTGTGTGTGTATAAAGTATTCATACTAATTAACCACCCTTTTGCCTCCAAAACAGCCCTGATCCAGTGAGGCATGGACTTCTCTAGACCACTGAAGGAATGCTATGATATCTGGAACCAAGCCATCAGTAGCAGATCAATTAATACCTGTAATTTGTGCGGCGGAGTCCCCATGAATTGCACTTGTTTTTTAAGCACATCCCACGGATGTTTAACTGGATAAAGATCTGGGGAATTTGGAGGTCAAGTCAACACCTTGAACTCGTTATTGTAGTCCTCAAGCCATACAACTGATTTGCAATGCGGCAGGGTGCATTGTCCTACTGAAGTAAGTAGGTATTGTGAGGGATTAGCCCAGTAGTGGGCTGTGCTTGACCCCCTGGATGAGTCAGAGCATGGTGAAAGAGGCTCAGCATGACAGCAGGATCTTGGTGAAGAAAGTTGTGGTTTATTTACAAGTCTGGTGAGCACAAGGTGCATATATTCAAAACAGCAAAAGAATACAAAAACTGAAAATAAAGCCTTGCCACTCTGGGCATCTAACTGCAAACACAGGTTACCATCTACCTGTCTGGATACAGCCTAGCGCTGCTCAGACACAGGGTGTTCACACAGAGCGTCTCCCAGCCCAAGGTCACACAGATTTCCTCCTCACCACAGTATTGTTTGGTTGCTCCCCAGTCTGTTCTGCACAGCAAACTGGTTCCCAGTTGGAGCCTTCTCTCTAAGGCAGCCTGGGAGTTTTATAGCGCCCAGAGCCGTTAACTTACTACAAGTGAGCTCATGAAATCATCAGCGAGCCAAACAGGCTCACTACACAGCACCAAAGGAGAAACAGTCAGTGTAAAGCATGAACCTGGGACAAATATACCTCCCATCCCGGACACATCCCTTAGTTGTTCCTAGCTTCCTGCACTTCTCCTTTAACATACCCATTATAACTCGACCACACTGGTGTAAACACATTGCAGCACTTCCCATAATCTATTGTAGTTAGCTTTTACATAGACTAAATGGTGGCAACCTCAGGACCATTGGACTGTTATTTCTAAACCAGCTGGACCTGTCACTCCTGTATATCTGTGATGAATAAGTTCCCTTCATCTCAGGTCGGGGAAGGGTGTGCTTTGGCATCCTCATCTTTAACGCCAGAGGAACTTGTTCAGGTGCTCTGATTACACAGTGATTACACAGTTCTGGAGCTTGCTAATTGGAGGAAGGAGCACTGAACTGAACTTAGTGCACACACAAAATGCCCAAATATTTTCAGTGGTGGTGGTAGTAGTGTAGGAAACACATTCACAGCCACATACATGTGGCTGTGCCCTGTGTGGGTAGACAGGACACAGACAGGCCTTGGGCAGGCAAGCAGCATGGCCTTTTTGCACTTTCACACTGAACTTAGTGCACGCAAAAATGCCCAAAATAATCTCCTTGGCAGAGTAGTACTAGCAAACAGCAACTTCCGTGGTTTTTGCGAGCAGAGTAGGCTTAGGCATAGGTAGGGAAGTGTTGCTGTGGCCTTTTTGCACCCTCAAATACAAGTTTCAAAAATGCCACAAAAATGCCAAAAATACCAGTGGCAGAGTAATAGTACTAGGCTAGCAAACATGTCAATTCTTTGTGTGGCCTGTGTGAGCAGAGTTCTATAAGTAAATGTGCTGGTGGAGGAGAGCGAAGAGGCAGGCTAATATTTCTTCTCCAAAGTCCAGCTGAGAAATGGCGGCAGGCGGGAAGCGGGCATGCGATTTTTTTAGATGAGGAGTGGCATGTGCGATGATGTCACAGAAATAGCCAGTGCGCATGTGCAGACCTGACTTGCTGCCGCAGTGCACACGCTCGCCGGAGATAGCCAAATATCCCCAGCCATCTCCCAGCATCTTCCATGGACACTTGGGGGTTTATTTACTAAAGCTGGTGTGCTGCCTTGTATTACACAAGGCATTCTTTAGCATTCAGCAGTGTCTGTCCCTTTAAGGCTAGGGACGTCCTGTTTGCTAACTTGGGAGGAAGTGACCTCATCTCTTCAGACTGAAGAAATTCTACAATGCAAGTACATGTGGGATGCTGTTCCCTCTTTATATATGGGCTTGATTAGACCCCCAAAGTCTGTAAGTACCCCTCCTATGTACTGAGGAATGTTATGTATATAGCTAGGTAGTTAGATATGTACTCATGTCTGTTTATTCTGTTTGTATTTCAGTTTTACCACATTCATCCGCGTATTTACATTCATTCACATTTCATGTACTATGATCACATGTTATCAGTAAAAGATCATCGGTTATCAATCATCGACTCTTTACTGTGTGGACATCAAAGGTTATACTGCCTGTAATCCTCTGTAACCCTTTCATAACTGCAGAGAAGGCAGGATAGTAAAAAGACTTACACGGTTACTTCAGAGCACATTGTGTGAAAAATCTACAGCAAGCCCCACAACACAGAGGATACTCTTAACTGTTAATACAGCAGCACGTGTGTGTGAAATCCCCACAGCACAGCCAGTCTAAGGCATAGCAAAGTGAAACTAACTCAGCTTCATGAAAGATATCACTAAATTAACCCTTCCTAAAATCTCGTGCAAACAGGAAGAAAATATGCACAGTACGCTAGAAACTAGGTCACAATGCAGTACGCCGAGAACTTATAACAAATCGGATCTGTCGTCATCCAAAGCAGAAACCGCCAGATCTAAGCGTTCAAGTTCCAGGCATTCAAACGTCACAGACCTATCATCAGTCAGTGCTGGGGCAGCCAGGAGTAAGCATACAAGTTCCAGACATTCTAGCGTCACAAACTTGTCTTCAGTCAGCGCTATCGCCGCCAGGGCACAAGCCAAGGCCGAGGCCGCATGCGCCATGGCCTCCTATGCCATACAGGAAGCAGAGCTTATGAAAGAGCAAGGCTACCTAGATGAAGAGCAGCAGAAGAGTCAGGCTGAATTAAAAAAGAGACAAGCCGAAGGGGAAGCTGAAATGAAAAGGAGAGAAGCAGAAACGCTTAGGAGAAAAGCAGAAACGCTTAGGAGAAAGGCAGAAGTGCAAGCCTCTTTACACATACTTCAGCAACAGAAAATAGCTGCAGCAGCCATAGCTGAAGCCGAAGTTCTCGCGAGAGCTGCAGATATTCAGTTTGTAGAGAGCGATGTACTGGAAACCCTGATAACACCTCTCAGTACATTCCAACGCACCCGTGAGTATGTGCAATCACAAGCAACCCTATACCCTGATAAACAGCCTAGTGAAACCATCAAGGACCCAGTTGGGGGCAGACAGCTTTGATGTTACGCATCACTACAAGACTGAACCTGAACCGCCACGTGATAAGTCAACCAATCACGGGCTCAGATACCAAACCGCCAACACGATAAGAAACCAAGTAGATGGCGATATAACCTCTCCTCGTGCAAAACCAGATCTAGACTACAATAGAGGAGAGCAACCATCTGACCAAAATAGACTTAGTCAAATACCTCAACGAACCCATCAGTCACTATTAGCCAGTAGTCCCGCGTTTGTACCCAGAACAAACGCACCTGACACAGGAAGGGTTACAGACGTGTCGAAATACCTGATGCGCCGTGAGATGGTGAGCACTGGTCTCTTGAAGTTCGACGATCGTCCTGAAAACTACTGGGCCTGGAGGTCATCCTTCCTAAGCAGCACCCAAAACTTAGAGCTGACAGACAGAGAGAAGCTCGACCTACTCGCCAAATACCTAGGACCAGAATCCTCAGAGCAGGCCAAAAGAATCAGGTCAGTGCATGTCCATGATGCAACAGCAGGACTTGCGATGGTCTGGCAGAGAATGGAAGACTGCTATGGGTCACCTGAAGTAATAGAAGAAGCACTTTTAAAGAAAATTGAAACTTGCCCAAAAATGACAAACAAAGACAATCAGAAGCTGAGAGAGCTCGGAGACCTACTCTTAGAGATAGAAGCAGCAAAGACTAGTGGAACTCTGCCAGGTCTCTTATACTTAGACACAGCACGTGGAGTAGAGCCCATAATCGAGAAGCTCCCTTTCAACCTGCAAGAAAGGTGGGTCTCTCAAGCATCCAGATACAAGAAAGACTATCGAGTTGCATTTCCACCGTTTGTCTTCCTCACTGAATTCGTTGTAGACCAAGCTAAGACACGCAATGACCCAAGCTTCGCCTTCCTGAACAAGAGAGTTGCAAGCTCCCCAAGGACAGAGAAGCAGCTGCCAGTACACTACAAAGAACGCAGAGCAACAGTGTCTGTGCGGAAGACAGAAGTCCCGCCTGAGGCTGCAGCCAATCAGGAAGACAACACAAGCAAGGAAGTTGAGGATCCAGACAAACAGTGCCCAATACACAACAAGCCTCATCCACTAAGAAAATGTCGCAGTTTCAGAAGTAAGACATTAGAGGAGCGCAAGGCTTACCTTAAAGACAATCACATTTGTTTCAGATGCTGCGCCTCAATGCAACATCTTGCAAAAGACTGTAAGAGAGAAATACGGTGCACAGAATGCAACAATGACCGACATCTGTCAGCACTGCACCCAGGACCACCACCATGGAGATCAGAAGTTCCAGCAACTCAAGAAGATCATGGTGGGGAGCAAAAAGAAAGTGCAACACCAGCGATAACTTCAAAGTGCACTGAGATCTGTACAGAACCAGGACTCTCTAGATCATGCTCCAAGATATGCTTAGTCAAAGTGTATCCCAACGGTCTCAGAGAAAAGGCAGTGAAGATGTATACAGTCCTAGACGAACAAAGCAACAGGTCTCTAGCAAAGACAGAGTTCTTCGACCTCTTCGGTGACAAAGGAAGTTCAACTCCATACACCTTGAAGACATGTTCTGGAGTTATAGAGACATCAGGGAGAAGAGCAAACAACTACACCATCAAGTCATTAGATGGAAAGACGCAGCTGACTCTTCCTACCCTCATAGAATGTGACATGATACCAGATGACAGGTCAGAGATTCCCACACCTGAAGTGGCACATCACTACCCTCATCTCGTGCGAATAGCAGACAAGATCCCAACACTCAACCCAGATGCTGCAATCGTCCTTCTACTAGGAAGAGACATACTGAGAGTGCACAAGGTCAGAGAACAATACAATGGGCCGCACAATGCACCATTTGCTCAACGTCTTGATCTTGGATGGGTTATCGTTGGAAATGTATGTCTGGACGGACTTCACAAACCCGCAAAGGTGAATGTCTACAGAACAAATCTGCTGCAGAATGGTCGCACATCATGTCTTTGCCCATGTAACAACAGTATGCAGATTAAAGAGAAACTATCTAACCCAACACATCCCCAGAACATCCAGAGGTTCCTGGAAGATACAGCCTCAGCTGAAGATTCAGATCAGCTAGGCCACAAAGTGTTTGAGAGAACTCAAGATGATGACAAACTAGCACCATCTGTTGAAGATAACCTCTTCCTTGAGATCATGGATAGAGAAGTCTTCAAAGACAAAGCAGGCAGTTGGGTAGCCCCACTACCATTCCGTACACCACTGCATCGTCTTCCCAACAACAGAGTGCAAGCAGAGAAACGCCTTGCGCTATTGCAGCGCACTCTTGAAAGAAAGCCAGACATGAAAGAACATTTCCAAGAATTCATGCGGAAAATCTTTGACAAAGATCAAGCTGAAAAAGCACCAGCACTGCATGAAAAACAAGAACGCTGGTACTTGCCAATATTCGGAGTGTACCATCCTCAAAAACCAGGTCAGATACGTGTAGTATTTGATTCCAGTGCAAAGCATGAAGGTATTTCCCTTAATGATGTACTTCTCAGCGGACCAGACCTGAACAACACACTTCTTGGAGTCCTTATCAGATTCCGAAGAGAACTTGTTGCAGTAACAGCAGATGTACAGCAGATGTTCTACTGTTTCCTTGTCCGTGAAGACCACAGAGACTACCTGAGGTTCCTATGGTATGAAGACAACGACCTCAACAAAGGTATCATAGAGTATAGGATGAAAGTACATGTGTTTGGGAACAGTCCCTCACCAGCTGTCGCTATCTACAACTTGAAACGAGCAGCGCAGCAAGGTGACAGACACAACCCTGAAGCCAAACAATTTGTTATGAAAAACTTTTATGTAGATGATGGACTTGCTTCCTTCTCCAGTAGTGGAGAAGCCATTGACATTTTGAAAAGCACTAGAGACTTGCTAGCAGACTCTAACATAAGACTGCACAAAGTGGCTTCCAACAACAGCAATGTCATGGAAGCATTCCCAGCAGAAGACCGTGCAAAAGACCTCAAAGACCTAGATCTAGGTACAGATTCACCACCCCTTCAAAGAAGCTTAGGGCTTAGTTGGGACTTGAAAACTGACAGCTTCACCTTCCGAGTATCCAGGGAAGAGAAGCCTTTCACAAAGCGAGGTGTCTTGTCTACGGTCAACAGTCTTTACGATCCCTTGGGGTTCGTAGCACCCATCACCATGCAAGGCAAAGCTCTTTTGAGGGAGATTACAACTGAGCTATAACAAAGTGATTGGGACACACCTCTACCTGAAAAGAAAGAAATGTAGTGGAAGTTGTGGAAAGACTCTTTGCTGGAGCTTGAGCGATTTAGCATCCAAAGACCATACGTCTCTGTTTCTTTGTCTGTTACAAAACGAAGAGAGGTACATGTGTTTTCAGATGCATCCAGTGTGGCTATAGCAGCTGTAGCCTACCTTAGAGTCATAGACACTCAGGGACAAAGCCATGCAGGATTCATCCTGGGAAAGTCCAAACTGGCTCCAAGACCTGCTCCCACGGTTCCACGCTTAGAACTTTGTGCTGCTGTCCTAGCTGTGGAGATAGCAGACTTACTCATTGCAGAACTGGACATCGAGATCCATGCAGTGAACTTCTACACAGACAGCAAGATTGTTTTAGGTTATATCCACAACGCTTCAAGAAGATTCTACACATACGTGTCAAACAGAGTAACACGTATCAGAAAGTGTACAAGTCCAGAACAGTGGCATCACATCAGTACAGACAAGAACCCTGCTGATCATGGGACTAGACTGGTACCAGCTGCTGTCCTCAAACAGACTAACTGGTTCACAGGTCCATCCTTCTTGACTGGACAAGAAACTGAAGAGACTGATCAGAAAGGAACTTTTCAGCTTGTAGAACCAGACCAAGACAAAGAGGTAAGACCTCTAGTTGCAGTTTACAAGACTATAACCACCAGAGAAGGTCTTGGCTCATGTAGGTTCGAAAGGTTTTCCAGCTGGAAGTCACTCATCCGTGCCATAGGGAAACTCATCTGCTTGGCCAGATCCTTCAGCAAAACAGCCAGTGTTGACCAGGGTAACAATGACTATCTTGAGCAAGCCAATGTCACCATTATCAGATGTGTTCAGCAGGAAGCCTTTAAGGAAGAAATTCAATGTCTTCTCAAGAAAGAAGAACTTTCTAAACACAGCCCACTCAAAAGGTTGAACCCTGTCCTTGATGAAGATGGAGTGATGAGACTTGGAGGTCGTCTACCCGCAGCTGATACGACTATTCTAGAAAAACATCCCATTGTCATACCCAAGAATCATCACGTTGCCGTTCTTCTGACAAGACACCACCACGAGCAAGTTGCACATCAAGGTCGCCACCTCACTGAAGGAGCAGTCCGTTCAGCTGGATTGTGGATCCTAGGAGGTAAAAGACTAGTCTCCAGTGTGATTAACAAATGTGTAACTTGCAAGAAAATCAGAGGAAAACTTGAAGTCCAGAAGATGTCAGACTTACCTCCAGACAGGCTGGCTTCAGATCCTCCATTCACAAATGTAGGCCTAGACGTTTTTGGTCCTTGGAACATTTCTTCTCGCAAGACCAGAGGAGGCAGTGCAGAGAGCAAACGCTGGGCTGTTCTTTTCTCGTGTATGAGTACCAGAGCAGTTCACATTGAGGTAATTGAGTCTCTATCTACCTCAAGCTTTATCAATGCCTTGAGAAGATTTTTCTCCATTCGAGGACCAGCAAAACAGATTCGTTCTGATTGTGGCACAAGCTTTATTGGAGCCTGCAAGGAATTGAAGATCATTGCAACAGACTCAGAGACAAGTAACTATCTTCAAAACCAAAGATGCACTTGGATCTTCAATCCTCCTCATGCCTCACATATGGGAGGAGCTTGGGAGAGGATGATTGGAGTAGCTCGCCGCATTCTAGATGCAATGCTTCTAAAGATTGGATCTACTCGTCTCACACACGAAGTCCTAACCACGCTGATGGCTGAAGTCATGGCTATCATGAACGCCAGACCTTTGGTCCCAGTGTCTACTGACCCAGAGATGCCAACCGTCTTGACACCAGCAACATTGCTGACCCAGAAGATGGAGATGGTGACAGCTCCCAACGGGGACTTTGATCTTAAAGACTTGTACACCAAGCAATGGAAACAAGTTCAAAGCCTTGCCGATATCTTCTGGAAGAGATGGAGGCAGGAGTACCTGACGACCCTCCAACCACGTAACAAATGGCAAGCCGACAAGCCCAACTTAAAAGTTGGAGATGTTGTTCTACTAAAAGACTCTCAGGCCCACAGGAACGAGTGGCCAATTGGACTCATTGTGGGGACTGATGCTAGTAGTGATAGCAGAGTCAGGAAAGTAGAGGTCAGAGTAGTAAAACAGGGCACCCCTAAGGTGTACCTTAGACCCATCACGGAAGTCGTTTTACTCCTTCCAAGAGTTTAATAGTGGCATATCATTATTATGCCAGGTGGGGAGTGTGCTGCCTTGTATTACACAAGGCATTCTTTAGCATTCAGCAGTGTCTGTCCCTTTAAGGCTAGGGACGTCCTGTTTGCTAACTTGGGAGGAAGTGACCTCATCTCTTCAGACTGAAGAAATTCTACAATGCAAGTACATGTGGGATGCTGTTCCCTCTTCATATATGGGCTTGATTAGACCCCCAAAGTCTGTAAGTACCCCTCCTATGTACTGAGGAATGTTATGTATATAGCTAGGTAGTTAGATATGTACTCATGTCTGTTTATTCTGTTTGTATTTCAGTTTTACCACATTCATCCGCGCATTTACATTCATTCACATTTCATGTACTATGATCACATGTTATCAGTAAAAGATCATCGGTTATCAATCATCGACTCTTTACTGTGTGGACATCAAAGGTTATACTGCCTGTAATCCTCTGTAACCCTTTCATAACTGCAGAGAAGGCAGGACAGCTGGAGAGTCCAAAATCAGACTCCCTTCTGCATAGAAACCAATCAGCTTCCAGGTTTCATTGCCAAAGCTTCATTGAACAAGCTGAGGTTAGAAGCTGATTGGTTTCTATGCAGAAGGGAGTCTGATTTTGGACTCTCCAGCTTTAGTAAATAAATCCCTTGCTGTCCACAAACGGACATTTATGGACAGCCAGTAAATGGTTAAAATGTACGGTCTGTCCGTAAATCTACAAACAATTGGCAACCCTGCTGACAGAACAGATCCAGGCTCTGCAGGGATTCCAACAATATTGTCGTGATCTACCCAGATGCCTAACTAATGGCTGGCTCAGTCTCTCATTGTGAGCCTGAACTAACCACTCTTTGTACAGACTGGCCAGTGCCAAAGCAGTTTAAAGTGTTACTAGAGTAAACAATTTTTTAAAATTAAAATAATAAACATGTTAATACTCACCTGCTCTGTGCAGTGGTATTGCACAGAGCGGCCCTGATCCTCCTCTTCTCGGGTCCCCCGCCAGCGATATTTGCTCCTCTTCTTCTTTGTGTGTCCCCATAGTAAGCCATTTGCTATGGAGGCACAAAGTGAACTCTTAGGATGCCATAATACACAACATGTTTGGAGGTCAAATGGCACTGCACCTCACCCCAAAAACACCATATCAACAGTGAAGTTTGGAAGTGGGAACATCATGGTGTGGGCTGTTTTTCAGGATACGGTACTGGCAAACTTCCTCTCACTGAAGCAAGGATAAATGGAAAAATGTACAAAGACATTCGTGATAAAAATCTGCTAAACTCTATGTAGAGCAGTGGGATTTAGCCCCACCCCCACTTCATCCTCACTGCATTTGATTGACAACAGCAGGAGCCAATGTCTCCTGCTGTGGCTCGAGTGCTGTGTAAAGAGGAAGAGAGTGGAGAAGAGATGCAGCTGTACACAGTGCTGGATTTATTCTCCTCTCTCTTCCCCTTCACACAGGAAAGGGGGGGGGGCAGAGAGAAAGAAAATGTGTTTTGCAACGAGTGCATTAAGGTAAAAAATGTTTTTAGCTTTAGTATGATTTTAAAAGTATAGTTTGTGAGCTTTTGTTTCTTGCAGTTCCACACTGCATTGTCCATACATGACACCTTAGTCAGGCATCACATGCAATGTTGCAATTTTTTGCTGTTATGCATAGTTACATAGTTAGTATGGTTGAAAAAAGTCCATCCAGTTCAACCAATAAAAAAAAAAAAGTTATAATCCTATACCCACAGTTGATCCAGAGGAAGGCAAAAAAAAACCAGCAAAGCATCATCCAATTTGCTCCTGCAGGGGAAAAAATTTGTTTTTGATCCCCCCAGAGACAATTGGATATTCCCTGGATCAACTTTACCTATAAATATTAGTATCCAGTTATATTCTGTGTATCTAGGAAACAATCCAGGCCTTTTTTAAAGCAATCCACTGAGCTGGCCAGAACCAACTCGAGGGAGTTTATTTCACATTTTCACAGCTCTCACTGTGAAGAAACCTTTCCATGTTTGGAGATTAAATTTCTTTTCCTCCAGACGTAAAGAGTGCCCCCTTGTCTTCTGTGATGACCTCAGGGTGAATAGCTCTACACCGAGTTCACTATATGAACCACTGATGTATTATATTTATACATGTTGATCATATCCCCCTTAATCTCTTCTTCTCAAGAGAGAATTAATTCACTTCCTCTAATTTTTCCTCATAGCTAAATGTGATTGCTTTAATCCCTTCGCTGCCAGGTCCATACATCATATGGACCTGACAGCGGGGGTTTTACTCAGAACCCAATGGCTGCAGCTAGCAGGATTGTGTATAAAACTGCTTCCACCTGTCAGGTGGAAGCAGCCAGGTGGCTGCACTGCCACCCAATTGCTTCCACAGCCCCTGGTAATGCGAGTGCCGGTGGGTGGAGAGGAGAGAGGAGAGCGGGAGTGGACTGCTCTCGTCCACTTCTTGCTGTTACCCGGAAAGCGATGTATATGACGCCACTTCCAAGTCATCCCTATTACTTTCCCCTGCTAGAACAGCCAAGGAGGAATGTATTGTAATGCGATCTGCATTGGAATACATACAGTGGAGCCCATAGGAGACATGCCGGGTCTTTTAGACCCCGCATGTCTCAATAAAGAGAACCTGTCACCTAACAATTATCACATAGGGTGACTCTGTGTCCCTTACTGTATGTGATGAAAAGAGAAAGTTAAAGTGTTACTGAACCCACAACAGTAAAATCAGAATGTACTGTATATGCAATAAAGCATGCTTGTTATGCACACCGAGGAACCTAAGGGGTTAATCGTCCGCATCGTGTAAAAAGGATGTTTGGGCCTGTCTTCTCTGATCCTCCCCTTCTTCCTGTGTCTCCTAAATATCTCCTAATAGACAGGCTCAGTTTTGTGTGTATTGCTAGAGTTTCTTTTTTCTTGGGAGAGTGCATGTGATCAGCACAGGGCCAATCAGCACTCTCCAGACAGAGGTAAGATGTCCTACGTCCTCCTACAGGAGCATAAAAACTCTTTCTACAAGCTGTAACCAGTGCTCTGCTGGGCACTGATAGAAGTCACAAGACTGCTCTAACTGCTGACGAGAAAAGGTTTTTAGCAGTTTATAGTTACTAAAATAATTGCATTTCCATGTTCTGTGTATTGTGGGGGACCAGATATAGTGAACACAGGGTCCTGGGTTTAGTAACACTTCAAGCAAAAAAAAAAAATGTTATTGCAAAAGAATAAAGTTAAACCCAAACATATAACATCCCCCACCCCCCCCACCCCCCCGAAAAAAAAAAAAATTTAGGTCCCTCTCCGCCCCCACATATATACGCACATACGAATGTAAATGCATATGCCAGGGGAGCCTACTCGTGAAAACATCAATTACGATATACTGTACATGTTACATATTGCCGCATCCGCCGAAGTGAGAGCCAGCCCAAGACCTCCTCTGTAATGCTATACTGATGACCTGTAGAGGCTTTTGAAGCATCACCTATAGAAAATATAGGGTACTGAAGTTTGTCGCCATTTCATGGGCGCACACAAATTTAAGTTTTGACATGTTGGGTATTGATTTACTAGGTGCAACCTCATCTTTTAGATGTTACCTAAAATTTTGGTAATTTATTGCATTAACTTTAGTGTGTTATTTTTTTACTGAAAATGTGAGTTTCTTTGTGGTACTACCATGTGACATAAAAACTGGAACTACCACTATTATATTGTCTTCGTTGTCTGCTTTCAGAACATGTATGATTTTTGGGGTTTTGTGTAATCTTCTGGCTTAAAACGATTTTTTAAATGTGTATGCAAAAAAAAAATGCACAAACAGCTCTGGCAGCAAAAGGGTTAATAAACTTTTGTGTGCTATTTTAGAGACCCATGGTGTACTGCCGATATATGCTTAAACTTTGTGTTGATACTGGCTCCCAGCCAGCAGCTGCTACATCACCTACCTGTTTATAAGCCATCTCCAGGAGCGGGTGTGATGGGAATATTTTACTGGCCATCCCATTCTGGTATCCCCAAAATATTCAAAATATAGACTTCAGGCATGTGTTTTGTTTTATTATTGTCATTATTTCCATTTTTACAGTTATTTTATTTATTTATTTTCCCTTGTAAGGCCATCCCTGCCCAAGACAGGCGAACATGAACAGAGGCGACAATTTAATTATTGAAAATCTACAACTTAAAGTTGTGTTCTTTTTGCAGGAGTGTGCAGAGGAATGTGACCCCTGGCATACAATGCTGGGGGAAGCAAAGAGAATAGTGCCCTCATTGTGAAGAAATGGTTAAAACAGTCCCCATCCTCTATTACCTGGCATGGGCAGCCCTGCAGTAACATATTAGCAACTGTCCTAACATTTACAAATTTTTTACATAATTTTTCTTTACATTCCTATATTTCTTACCTTGTAACACTGTCCCAACCCAACTTGAACAAATACAGGAAGAACAGCAATGCAAACTATGGTAAAAAAGATTGTCAGCTGGGAAGAATGCTGCAAGGGGGACCCAGATGGACTAGTAGGGCCCATACATTTGATGGGAGACTCATTTCAATCCCCCTTCAGCCCTCATGGGTAGTCTTTCTCTAGGGAAAAGAGGGGAATGGCAGCTAGCAGCAAAATTGAAGGAATCCTTGTTGACAGCAGAGTGGTGCATGGTTGCTCTTAAATGGAAGAAGCGGAAGCCCCCCCCCTTGGTTGAGCTGCATTCCAGGATTCTGGATGTGAAGAGGATGGAGTATTTGATTGCTTCACTGAACGACTCTTAAACTTTTACTAAACCCAGGACCCTGCATTCACTCTATCTGGTCTCCCACAGTACACACAACATAGAAATGCAATCATTTTAGTAAATATAAACTACTAAATACATTTTCTCATCAGCAGTTAGAGCAGTTTTGTGACTTCTATCAGTGTTCAGCAGAGCTCTGATTAAAGATTGTAGGAGGAGTTTTCTTTCTGCTCTAGGAGGATGCAGAACCCCTGACCTCTGTCTGGACAGTGCTGATTGGCCCTGTGCTGATCACATGCACTCTTCCAAGAAAATTTTAAAAAAACCTCTCTAGCAATACACACCAAACTGAGCATGTGCAGAGTGTCTCCACGGGATATGTCTTATCAGGAGATAAGAGGGGTGCACTGGAAGAAGGGGAGGATCAGAGAAGTCAGGATCAAACATAATTTTTACACAATGCAGAGGATTAACCCCTTAGGTTCCACAGTGAGTATGTCATGCATGCTTTACTGCATATACAGACTGATTTTACTATTGTGGGTTTAGTAACACTTTAAGGCACTTTTTAGATGGGGTAGATCCGCCAGTGGATCTTACCGCTGATCCCCGCTGAGCAAGCGGAGAACAGGTCTGTGTCTGCTCAACTGCTGCAGAACGGACACAGACACAGCCTGCTTTTTCCTATGGGGCATTCGGATGTAAATGGAAAGCCTGTCAGTTTCTACTCAACTGTCATCCGATCCGCTGGAGTGATGGAGAACGCATCCTCATCCGTCTGTTTTTGGTGAACAGGATCAGATCAGATGCTGGTGGGTGTCAGCGGTATCCGCTGACACCCGGCGGTCCATAGAGGTGTATGAATGGTCCGGTCCGCCTGAACAACTGACAGGCGAACCCAATAGGACCATCAGTGTGAAAGGGGCCTTAGACATTCATAAATGGGTTTGGGAACATGTCCTTTTTCTCACTTCCCTTCTCTTCAACTCTTACTCCCTTCTACTGTATATTTCTGTACTTTTCTTTTGCATTTGGCACAGTGACTATAGGTTGGCAGCTACATACCTCAATATGAATAAGATTTTCCTGTGAAACATACTCTCATCTTTTATTTTTGGATGTAAGCCTTGTGACATTAGCCTGTTACAGTAGCTTTAGGTGTTACCTACTAAATGCCTTGGTTAGAGGTTCATTTATTGTACCTTTACTCAAATTTCTCTGTATTTCGCATTTATGCTACTTCAATGTGCTGTATGTTAGAAAATTAATAAGAATTGTTAGTTCTCAAAAATGATCTAAGCAATCCTACCCCAGAGCTAAGCCTTGAATCTCAAAGCATCGCTACTCAGTACTGACCCCATCATCTCCAGTAACATCCTTCCCATACCTGGTTTTTGTAAGTAAAGAAAAAACCCATTCCAAACCCTCTCACATCCCAAGTATGCCAGCTTGGCACTTCAGCTGCTTCTATACCTGCTGGTGAAAACAGCCCTCTTCCTCTATTTCATGGCCTGGGCAGTCCATTGTTAACATTTTTCCACCTGCTACCATTGTTTTTTTATGTTTTATTATAGTTAACCATCAGGTACAGATTTACTTTTTTTATACCTTTTTATTAATTTTTTTTTTAAATAAGGCTGTCCCTGCCCATGTCAAACAAATAGGGGCAGTACTGTACAACACTATGAAGTGTGTTTGCGTGTATTGGAGCTATTCTGAACTATTATTAACAAATTCTATACAAAGCTGTTTATCCCCATAAAATGATATGTGTTCCCCTGTTCTCTAAAATGGGGTAGTGCTAGGTGGTGGGTAGGGGTGAAGACAAGAAGTGGAGCAAGGAAGTGTGGAGACAAGTGCGACCTAGGGTAAGGGGGTGAGTTCCTGCACCTATTCCCTGAAAAAAAAAGCCTTGGTGGCAATAACTTGGTGGGAAAATTACCAATCACAAAATAAATCAAATTGCCCATGCACATCCCTTTTATAATGATAATGAACGTGACACACTCCAAGATGATTATGCAAAACCAGGGGCGGACTGACCATTTGGAAACTTGAGCACTGCCCGGGGTTAGTAGGGGGCCCCATGAGATGCCCCTGGTACCTTTTTCATAGGCTTTTTTTGAGTTTGGGCAAGGACACAGGGGCCCCATGATCCCCTGTTGCCCGGGGGCCCCATGAGTTGTCAGTCCGTCCCTGTGCAAAACAACCAAAAATATTCTGAATATAACAATCAAACTTAAATAATGTGCTGCTGCAGGAATCTACCAAGTGTACCACACACCAAATCTGATTATCTTAATACTAATTCCACGCTGCACAAGCACACTCAATATAAATCCTATGCAAATACAAATACAGTCCTATATATGTGAAGAAATGCATCAATAAATAAATAAATAAATGAATGAATAAAAACTCAATGTGTGCTTGTGTTCTTATTACCGAGAAGATTAAAAAAAACCTGAACTGAAAAAATTCCTTCTGTATTTCACTCTGCCATATTGCCACCACCATTAACTGTTCACCTTATACTTTGACCTACAATCAATAGGTCATGTGCGCTTGTTCCTTTAAGGGAAACAACCAGAAACCATCCACTTCAACAGATGGTCTTTTTTGGAAAAAACCAAGGATACTCCATTCCAGCACTTTCCACCAATTAGCTCAGGAAAACTATATAATAACCATCATAGTGATTTCAGTAAAGTAATATATATTTATTACTTAAAACCACATGTGAAACATACTCACAATGTGAATGAGTGAAAACTAGTGCACCACAGGTATCTCACATATAATAGATCACTGCCAGAGAATTCTTACAGAGGCTGCAGCTTGTGGATGAAATACTGACAACTCGCTATTCCCCTTTAGAACTGCTGTATAAAAATAGTATGTCTCACAGATAATAGTGTTCCTTTCCGCCCACACTTTGCATAGATACTCGAAAAACGTTTAACGTCACCGGCCTTGCCCCTTACGTGTTACGCCATAGGCACAGATCTCGCAAAGAGATCATGAAGTGCCTTTCTGTCCCACAGCACCAAATGTTCAAACACATAACTCCACATAGGTATGATCCTGTATAAATCTGTTCAGTGCAGAAGAGGAAAAGGGAAGGGACCTCCATTGTGCAGTATATTTAAAACCATAAGCATTTAATAAAGTAATGTACAATTAGAAGACAATCACTGGCATGTAACAAAAAATGAGCACTGCTGGATTCCCACCAGTGTGCGATATGACGTCACATGTTTGGCCCCATCTAACGCGTTTCACTGTAAACAGCACCTCCAGAGGATAGAGGCACACTTCATGATCTCTTTGCGGGATCAGTGTTTCTGGTAAGAAGTTTACCTTACATGTTGGTGGTGTGACTTCTTGGCACCTTTCATTCCTGCTGCACTGAATGCTCTTTGTGTCACACATTGAAATGTGTCTCCTTATCCTGTGGGAATTTCCATCTGTACGGACAACATGCACAAATTTGTTTTCTTTGCTTTATTCACATTTATAATTTTTGCTTTTATTATTGAATAATACGTGCGTGTGTGTATGTTTGTTTATTCATATTTGAAATTGTTCATATGTACATTTGTTCATCTTTACGGATATATTTTTATTGATTGTATGCACCGAGTTTACACCACTAGTACCTTTTTATCGTTTGATACTGTTATAAGTTACAACTTTAATATATGCACATTGGCACTTTTGAATTTTAAAAGGACAGCACACCCACTTTTCTTGAAGTAGCTCTTTTACATCTAGTATCTAGATTGTGTAGTGGATTCAGCAGTCCTTATTTATGTTTTATTGGCTAGTGCAAGGAATCTTTTTGTTTTTTCATAAAATGTTTTGTTTTCTGCAGTGGGGCTGTGCCCGCAGTGCATTGGTTAACTGCTCATTTTTGTCTGTGAAAAAGCTGAAGTTAAAGAGAGGATGGCTTCTACAAATGGATAATGATCTTAAACACACCTCGAAATCCACGGGGGATTACATCAAGAGGCGTAAACTGAAGGTTTTGCCATGGCCTTCACAATCTCCTGACCTCAACATAATTGAAAATCTATGGATAGACCTTAAAAGAGCAGTGCGTGACAGACAGCTCAGAAATCTCAAAGAACTGGAAGACTTTTGTAAGGAAGAATGGGCAAAGATACCTCAAACAAGAATTGAAAGACTCTTGACTGGCTACAAAAAGCATTTAAAAGCTGTGATACTTGCCAAAGGGGGCAGTACAAGATATTAACTCTGCAGGGTGCCCAAACTTTTGCAGACGCCATTTTTTTGTTTTCTGTTATTTTGAAAGTGTAAATGATGGAAATAAAATCTAACTTTTGCTGACATATTATAAGAATGTCTAATCTTTATGCACATTAATACAAATTTTTAGCTGGGGTGCCCAAACTTTCAATCCCCACTGTATATATCCACTGGGGTGCCTTTGAGAATGACTGGTAACACATGTACAGGTATACACTGCATAATGGCAATACACAATAAAAGCACAGGTTTTAGCCCACTTACATCACTTTCAAGCACACTTTATCACAACACAAATATGTTAACTAAGGAGTGTCCTGCACATTAAACAAGCCCTTGAAAATGCAGCACTTATTAGGTAAAATTAAAATGTTAATCTACAAAATCAAAATTATGATGTCTCTATACATTAATACTTTGTAGGGGGTTGTCAATGCTGAGAGTTGTAATTTGAGCTCCCAGATTTCAGCTTCAGAAGGTCAAGAACATCTAGGAATAATAAATGGAAAATGCAGATACCTCCCATTGTTTACCTAATATGTCTAATAATGATGCCTTTACAGGTTTAAAGTGGTTCTAAAACATTAAAGTTTTTTATTTTATGCATTACGGTAGCAGGGGATCCCCCCCAGCCCCCCACCCTATACTTACCTGAGCCCAATCTCGATCCAGCAATGTGCTCGACAGCAGTGGCTCTCCTAGCTCTGTCCCTCCTCACTGGGCAGATTGATAGCAGCAAGAGCCATTGGCTCCCGCTCTTGTCAATCAAATCCTAGAAGAGGGAGCAGGGGACAGGGAGAGGGGGGCAGGGCCACGCTGTGTCTATAGAAAGAAACAGCAGGGCTCAGGAGTGAGCCTGCATGTGTACCAAGATAGGAAGCTGCTTCCTATGGTGGCACATGGAGAAGAAGAGGAGCCAAGAGCCCAGAAACCATTGCACAGAGCAGGTAAGTACAACATGTGTGTTGTTTTTATTTTTTAAAAATTGGAAGTTTTAACATCAATTAAAATAATGACAAGACTATATAGTGCTCTTCTATATACAGCACTTTATGCTCAGGATTTCAATAAAGAATTATCCATTTTTAATTCTTTTTATTCAACTACAGATACAGTTTTACATTTGAATATTTTAAATTTATTGCTTGCCTCTCTGCATCCGGCCGGCCACTCAGTTCACAGCATGGCTGTCGGAGCCAGAGGGCAGAAATTAGAGCTCAGCTGGCCGTGAAGGGGGAAGAGCTGCAGGAGACCCCATCGCCTGATGTCAGGATAGGTGTCTGTGCAGCCACAGACACCACAGAGCCAGACCGCGGCACCGATTTAAGTGAGTGCCACTGTGCCAGACTTGCATGTTCTGTTGTTTGTCAAGTTAGACAATTTTTTGTAAAGACTGTGATGAAAGGATGTTTTGGTCACTGTCTCTCTATCTCACAATGTGAGTGATGCTGAACAGTGGATAACAGAAGGTAAAGTGAAGCAAAGACTTTGCTTTCAATTTACCTTCTGTCATCTGTTTAGTATCACACACATTGTGAGAGAGAGAGAGAGAGAGAGAGAGAGAGAGAGAGAGACAGTCCTTGGACCCAACTAGGTGTCCTGCATTTAAAGTGGTTGCAATAGAATAGCACAGAGCAGCCCTGATCCTCCTCTTCTTGGGTCCCTCATCGGCACTCCTGGATGCTCCTCTCTTGCTGGTGCCCCCAATACGAAACCAATTCCCATGGGGGCACTCGTGTAGGCTCGCTCCTGAACCTTGCTTCTGCGCCCATTGACACAGACAACCCCCCACTTCCTTGTCACTGGAGTTGATTGACAGGAGCCAATGGCTCCTGCTGCTATTGATCTGTCCAGTGAGGAGGGACAAAACCAGGAGAGCCACAGCTCTCATGCACAGCACTGGATCGCAATGGGGTTTAGGTAAATATAAGGGGGGTGAGGGGCTGAGTCTGTGACACAGGTTTTCTTTACCTTAATGCATAGAATTGCATTAAGGTAAAACAATTGAGGCTTTAGAACCACTTCCCTCTCGCCGCACATTTATAAACATCCTTGGATGGAAAGGGTGATATCTCAGTCATCCCTGCAGCAATGATATCATTATTTAGCAACATTGCACAAGATAAAAGTAATCTGGGTGTCTAACAAGCCGCTGTATTACTTTTACAGATGGTGGAAAGGGGTTCCACTCCCCTCCCGGTGCTGCCACCACCGTCTTTACCAGGCTCACCCGTGCGATCGAGGAGCCCGGTAAAGGTGCAAGTGGTGGCATCCAGCTCTAGGCACTCAGTGAGAGGAATGGATGTTGTTCCTCCCAATGTGTGACAGTAGCTTTATAGCGCTGTTAATTTTAAATATATTGTACATTCACATCATTATTTGTAATTTGGTTTAAAAAAAATAGGCTGCTCAGTCTAAAATGCCTGGGCCTATTTTGGGGGCCTGGTGCCTACTGTGGGGCCTCTTGCCACTGACTTTTCTTGTTTCCTGGTTCTGTGAAATAGTTCTATCCCAGTGGAGTTGCCTCAACTCCCTTTTATGTGAACAGTCCCCAACCCCTTTGAATTGCAAAACTGTACTGCAGAGCGCTCCCAGAAGACGGTGCTCTGTGTCTGGTATAAAACCAACATCATACATGTTAATCTGTTGTCTGCTGGGAACTGTTGTGCTTTCTTCAAGGATCCCAACTTTGCTGGCCAATGTTTTTTTTCTTCATCATTCATTGACCCATGTGGCAAAACAGGGACTGTTAAAGCAAGATAAGACTGTCTTTATATACTCTTACTAGGTAAAAGCAATTCAGCTCTGTTAATTACTGGTAGTTATGTGTTAAACCACATCTCCCAGAGTAACGTTCTTGTCTAATTTATTGTTTGTATAAGTACATTTGCTAATCATTTCTCCTTTTAGGCTATGCTTGACCTAATAAGTTATTTGAAATACCTCAAGGTGTGTTGGTAAGTGCTGGGTGAGCGAGGTATGTCATCTTCAGGTGTGCAGAGAAATCGCAAAATATATCAGTGGCTCCTCTGAAGGTAGCACTACAGCACCAGCAGGTTCTACAAATGAATCAGTTCTCTATCACCTTTCCTGAGTTTTTTTTACCACTTTGCTGTGAATAAGATGCCTATATGATGTTCTTTCATAATAGAATAATGTATGCCAATCAAGATTTCTTACTTACCTGTTATGCATACATCTTCCAGGTCAGTGCTGAAGCCAATGGATCAGTCTAACTGACAAGCAACTAGTATTTTTGTAGGACAGTCAGCAATGGTGGCCTCTGTATTATTTAGGTTTATTTTAATATGCCTTGCAAAAACTTTTTTTAGAAGGAACCCAGTATTTTGTAAAGATTATATAAAAGAAAAAAACTAATATAAAATATCAGGATATATACTTGTAAACCAATGCTGGAGCACATTCTACAGGATACAGCCAGAAGCCAGGATCCAAGGCAAGGTTTTATGCTTTTAAGTCATTTTTTTAAAATTTACACTTCTGTTAAATTCAATCATAAAACCGTACAAAACAAAGTAGTAACATCAACAATCAGCATCCCTGATCACCCCAGTCGCACTAATTAACCAGAACATAAACAAGGTCCTCAGGACAAATTCAAAATCAGCAGTAAGCAAAACATATGCAGCATATCAAGTCATCCTGGGTGTACAGTAAGGATCACAATGTATTACCTATCACCTGGGTTGACTCCTATCCGTTTGCGTTTTAGCACCCGGAATATTTTTATTTAATGATAGACATAAAACAGATTGCAACCCTAGAAAGAAAGAGTAAAGAAAACAAATAAGAATTTGAGAGGGGGAGAAAAGAAGAAAATGGGGGGGAGGTTGCAAGGGAATACTTACAGTCAACTATAAAGGAGCAATTGTGAGCATTACCCCCTGTTAAGGACATAGGTACTCCACAACCCGCCAAGCTAAGCCATCATTGGCAAGGTAATTTGCGGTAGACTTGAGAATAAGTTTTCCTTTGCTGTTCCTCTTTTTGCTTCATTGTTAGTTCCTTCATCAGTTGAATCTCATTGATTACAGAGAACCATTGGCTTTTTTTCTCAGAGAATAGGTGCAGGAACTCCCTCTTCTGAGTCTTACCTTGTCTCTGCCCCTTACCCACCTTCCAGTACTGCCCCATTTAGAGATTACAGAACCAAGTATCATTTTATGGTGCTAAGTAATTTGTATAGAATTTGTTAATGATAACAAGAAAAGCAGTAAAATAGATCCTCTGCAGCCAGCAACAATAGACCCAGCTCCAGCATCAATAGATCCACCCCATCAACAATAGACCCCTGGCAGCAACAACAGATCACCCGGCATCTTGCACCAATAGACCCTCCAGCTGCCAGCCATAATAGGCCCCCTCCCTCAACAGTTGATCCCTACCAGCAACAAATGACTCCCCAGAAACATAAGACCCCCTAGCAACAATAGATCCCCTAGCAGCCAGCATCAATAGATCTCTTATAATATATAAAAATTAAGGAACGCTATCATCGTTTAAACATTACAAAGAATATAACAGAATATGTAAAAAGTAAATCAAAATTGACAATGAACAACAGATTGTGAAAGATAGCAGGAATAACCCCCAAAATTTCTTCAAATATATTAATAGTAAAAAGATCAGGTCCAAGCATATAGGTCCTTTACAAAGTAATCTAGCGTGTGTGACTTGGGACAAAGAGAAGGCAACTTTATTAAATAACTTCTTCAGCTCTGTGGATACAAAGGAGCATGGGGGAGCTCTTGTCCATAATGGGCATGGTATTGACACAGCTCCAGATGATCCACATTGGCTCACAATTGATATGGTCCAGAAATATTTAGACAGAATAAAGGTGAATAAACCACCTGGATCAGATGGCATATACCCATGGGTCCTTAAAGAATTGAGCTCTGTCATTTCAAAGCCATTGTTTCTAATTTTTAGGGACTCTTTAATGACTGGCATAGTACCACTGGATTGGCGTAAGGCCAATGTGATGCTAATATTTAAAAAGGGGTCAAAATCTTTACCAATAATTATAGACCTGCTAGTTTAACATCTATAGTTGGGAAGATACTGGAGAGTTTAATAAAAGACCACATTGATGAGTTCTTGCTGCAAAAAATATTTTAAGCAACAGACAGCATGGATTCATGAAAGACAGAAGTTATCAAACAAATCTGATTTCTTTTTATGAGGAGGTGAGCAAAATCAGCGTACTAACATCCTTACAGGATGTCTCCAACTTACAAGCCGACCTCAATGCACTGTTTAATTGGGCAACTATGTGGCAAATGAGGTTTAATGTTGATAAATGTAAGGTTATGCACTTGGGGGCTAAGAATATGCATGCATCATACATACTAGGGGTGTGCAACTGGGGGAGTCAATGGTGGAGAAGGATCTGGGGGTTCTGGTAGATCACAAGCTTAATAATAGCATGCAATGCCAAGCCGCGGTTTCTAAAGCAAGCAAAATCCTCTCTTGTATTAATAGAGGTATAGACTCCAGAGAGAGATATCATATTACCCCTGTACAAATCATTAGTAATACCTCATCTGGAATATGCAGTTCAGTTTTGGGCACCAATTAACTTCATGAACATTGGGGAACTGGAGAAAGTACAGAGAAGAGCAACCAAACTGATAAGAGGCATGGAGGAGCTCAGCTATGAGAAAAGATTAGAGGAACTGAATTTATTCTCTCTTGAGAAGAGGAGATTAAGGGGGGATATGATCAACATGTATAAATACACCAATAGTTCATATAGTGAACTCGGTGTAGAGTTATTCATCCTGAGGTCATCACAGAGGACAAGGGGGCACTCTTTACATCTGGAGGAAAAGAGATTTAATCTCCAAATATGGAAAGGTTTTTTCACAGTAAGAGCTGTGAAAATGTGGAATAGAATCCCTCAAGAGTTGGTTCTGGCCAGCTCAGTGGATTGCTTTAAAAAAGGCTTGGATTATTTCTAGGTAAAGTTGATCCAAGGAATATCTGATTGCCTCTCAGGGAATCAGGAAGTAATTATTTTCCTCTGCAGGAGCAAATTGAATCATGCTTTGCTGGGTTATTTTACTTCCTCTGGATCAACTGTGGGATTAGGATTATATATTATATCAACCATGGCCTCTGGTTTCTGTACTCCCCGCCCTGTCTGGATCTGGGGGGGGGGGGTCTTAGTTGTGCTTTCCCCAAGGCCGGTCTTTCCATGGATGCTGTGCCTGACCGCTGTTTTGCGCTGTGGAGTTGTGCTAAAAGCGGGGGGGAATTTGGGTAAGGTGGGAGAATTTTATGATTGGAAGGGAAATTTGTAGGGGTTTTAGCTAGAGAAGGGATTTGGGGGAATTTGTGCTAGGTGGAGGGATTTAAGGAAATGGACTGGTGCTGGGAGGGGGAATTTTTGCTAAAAGAGGGGATTAGGGGGCAATTTTTACAAGGAGGCGGAGAGGGGATATTTGTGTTAGGAGAGTGGGATTTGGCAGGAATTTGTACTAGGAAGGGGGATTGGGGGAGAATTGGTGCTAAGAGAGGGGGTTGGAGGGGGTGCTAGGAGGAAGGATTGGGGGGGGGGATTTGTGCTAGGAGGGAGGATTTGGGTGGGGAGGAAGGATTTGTGCTGAGAAGGGTAATTTGGAGGAGGGGTTTAGGGGGATTGGAGGGAGAGGATTTGTGCTAGGGTAGAAAATTTGATGGGGTAGAGGATGTGTGCTAGGACGGGTGAAGTAGAACTACAGGTTTTTTTTGATGGGGGGGGGGGTATGCAGGTAGCTGGTCTTGCTTAGGGCACAAAGTAGTCTAGCACCGGACCTGCACCTGGTATACCTAAAAAGGTTTACACATAGTATATATTCTAACCATTATGAATGTCACTCAAAATGTCCCTTTGCTACAAAGCACATAGCATGCCCCCTCTTCAAAGAAGTTCTGCTATTTCAAAATTAAAAAGTATGTGGGCTGCCCTCAAATGTATGGATTCATGTTAGACTCTCACCCCCTTTAATGACCCTTTGGCCAAAGGCACTGTCTCCCTGGGATATGGTTTTCTTATTAGGTACTTTCAATACCCCAAAATAAATAAAACAATGGTAAAGAGGCACAGGTAATCCACTCAGACAAAAACAGAGGTCACAGATATAGAACACAGTAGGTCATGGCTCACTGAACTCAGCTTTTAACCACTTGCCCTTCAAAGGATTTACCCCCCTTCCTGACCAGGCCATTTTTTACGATACAACGCTGCTTTATTTTAACGGACAATTGCATTATCATGCAACGCTGTACATAAATGAAATTTATGTCCTTTTTTCCCACAAATAGAGCTCTCTTTCGGTGATATTTTGTCACTTGTGTGTTTTTAATTTTTTGCGCTATAAACAAAAAATGACTGACTAATTTGAGAAAAAAACAATACTTTTGACTATTTGCTATTAAACATGTCCAGTGGAAAAATTTTAAAAAGCAAATTTCATCATACATTTAAGTCAAAATGTATTCTGCTACATGTCTTTGCTAAAAAAAATCCCAATATGAGTAAATTAATTGGTTTCCGTGAAATCTATAGAGTTTACAAATGGCAGTATGGATACTGGAATTTATTTAATTTTTTTACTAGTAATGGCAGCGATCAGTGACTTATAGTGGGACTGCGGGACTGCAGCAGGCATTCTGACACTGGGAGGAACTGATTTGGTGTCACTGACATCCCCAGTGACACCAATACAGTGATCAGTGCTAATAAAAAGCACTCACACTGTACTAATGGCACTGGACAGGAAGGGATTAACATGTGGGGGAGATCATGTGTGCTGTTTTATTATGTGGGTTGTGTCTGTGTTTCACTGTAAGCACACTACTTTGAATGGCTCTGCTATGCAGAACCATACAAAGCAGTGTGCAGGAGCTGAAAGGGGAGAGATCTGTGTTAAGTCGGAGATACTCTGTGATCACTGGGTGTTGGCGAGTAATCCCGGACCTGGTGATTGACAGCCGAGGCTGCGAATGGCGGCCCCCTACCTGGAACTGCAAAATCACGTATATATACACGTGATTTTGCTCACCACTGCCGCCCTGTAGCAGTATTTCTGCTATAGTGCGGAGGGGAAGCGGTTAATGATGCCAACTACAAATGATTACCTTTTCGGTATATTTGGCAAACTTTGCACCAGGAACCTTGGATCATGCTTCAGGGGCTGAGGTGCATGGGCATGCTGGTGTACGTTTGGTGGGACTGCCCTAGAATTCAAAGGTTTTGTACAAAGGTTTTGAGTAAAAGTACTAGCATAAATGCATGTGAAACTCTCCTCAACCCAATAAAAAATAATATAAACTCTTAACCTTGATCACTGCAGCCAAGCCAGTGCTACAGAAAGATAGTCTAGTTTTGTACACCCCCAAACCCTTCTCTTTCTACTACAATACCTGCCAGCCCACATCTCTGCTTTCCAGCTTTTAGACACAGTTCTCCCTTATCCCTTTATTTTACCTATTTGTTCCCAGTAGGGATTCCTGACCTACAGGATGGGTCTCTGCTTGTGCAGAACAATAGCGAGGGTTTTTTCATACATACACCACCATCCTCTGCATCTTTGGTCCTATATATCAAGAATAGGGCTTCCACTATTACTTATGGCCTTCGATACAACCTATACTTACAGGCCCAGTAAAGATCCTCTTGGGGGTTTCCAACTTTTTTGATTATAATATAATTCTTGACACTACTTAGTGTATCCAGGGGAGTTATTCCTTGTTTTTTTTTCAGGACAAATTGGTCTTTCATTTGGTGGTAATGGTAATAGATATCTTCTGAAGTTTCTTTTTTTAATCAAATGAAACATGGCACAAAATAGTAAAAAAGTATAATTTTCAAGTTTTAGCCGTATAGTTCTTTCCATTACCATAATCTACTGCCAAAGAACAACTCAAAATAAATTCTCCTGCTCTCCTGACAATTACAGTGACACCACTTACCTGTATGTTTTTTTATTGTTTATACATTTAGTAAGACCCAGAAACAATAGTGTGCATTTTGCATTTTTTTATTCTACCTACAACACACTGACACTAAGAGGTTGATTTACTAAAACTGGAGAGTGCAAAATCTGGTACAGCTCTGCAACCAACAAATCAGCTTCTAGGTTTTTTTTGTGAAAACTTGATTAAACAAGCTGAAATTAGAAGCTGATTGGCTACCACGCATAGCTGCACCAGACTTTGCACTCTCCAGTTTTAGTCAATCAACCCTTAACTGGCACTGATACTAAATTAAAAATGCTTATTTTACCAAAAATGCACTGATCCTGACCTCTGACCATGACCGTTGATCTTAACCTTGACCCAAATGCTAACCAGACACTGACCTAGATCATACCCTGATCTAGCTATTTTTCTATTTACATTTTTCTCCTCTAGCAAGGAGAAAAAGATGTAATGGGGTTGATTTAATAAAATTGGAGAGTGCATAATATGGTGCAGCTGTGCATGGTAGCCAATCAGCTTCTAACTTCAGATAGTTCAATTAAGCTTTGACAAAAATCTTGAAAGCTGCACCAGACTTTGCACACCCCAGACTTTAGTAAATAAATGCCAATGCAATCTTTTTCTCAATTCAAGAGAAAAAACACACACAGAAGCAAGCTTTACATTGAAGGTACTTACTATCATCAACACAGAACCTAAAAACAAAGAGGTCTTATTGAAAAGTGGGCAGAAGTGAGGACCTGTAAATACCTTTTGTTATAAGAAGGAATGTTGTATCTTGCAGTACTTGTGACCTTAAATTGGTTGTAATGGTTCAAGGTTTTTTACCTTCATGCATTCTATGCATGAAGGTAAAAAACCTTCTCTATGCAGCATCCCCCCCAGCCCCACCCAAATGCTCACTTAAGCCCCCACTTGATATAGCGATGTTCTCTGGATTCTCAGCTATCCCGGGACTCCCTCTCCTCATTGGCTGAGACAGCAGCAAGAGCCATTGGCTGTTAATCGCAGCCAGTGAGCCAATGAGAGAGGGAGCGGCCGAGTCACGGCTCCCTGTGTGAATGCACACATGGGGCAGCGGCTTGGGAGTGCACATGCTCGGTTGCCCCCATAGCAAGCTGCACCTGACAGGAGGGAGTGCCAGCAGGAGACCCAAGAAGGGGAGGATCTGGGCTGCTCTCTGCAAAACCACTGCACAAAGCAGGTAAGTATAGACATGTTTGTTTGTTTGTTTTTTTATTTAAGCCTTTAGAATCACTTTAAAGTGGTATTAAACCCAAAATGTGATATATTGCATCTTACCAATCATAAGATGTGGTGGCTGCATCAGATTTATTTTTGTCTTTTTTCCCTATGTTTTCACCTGGTAATCTAGCCAGTAACACATCTCCTATATTAGGTGTGAGACACCACTCTGGATTAATGAACACAGTTGGCACAGCAGCATTGTCAGTCTGTTAAATGTATTAGCAGATTTAAATACAGTAACAAATTGAAGGCAAACTCCAGTTAACACTTTGTAATCAGCTAGGGCAAACAGTTATTTTTCCTTTTGGGAATAAAGGTTTTACATAAATAAAAGCTGATCATTATAAGCACCCCTTTCAGTTGTAAGCAGTTTAATCCCAGTAAACTGATACTTCTGGAAGAGAGCTTGTTCTTCTGAAAAACAAGAGACTTACCGGCCAGATCACCAGATGAAAATAGAAAGAAAGCCTAAAAAAGAAAACTAATGCATCCACAAAACCTAAGAATTGGTAAGCTGCAATATAATAAATGTTTGCCTTTGTGTTTTATACTGCTTCAATGGTTGTACTGTTCCATTCACCATTCTAGAAAACATCTTTGATAAAAATAATGGACGCAGAAAACAGAAGAGTTAGGCCCCTTTCACACGGCTGGCTGTTTACGGATGAAAAACAGACACCCATATATTTCTATGGACTAGGGGATGTAAACAAATGATCATCTGTTTACACCCATTAATGTCCGCATCTGTTAACATCCATTTCCTTTCAACAGAATTAAATCCTATTTTGGTTCCATTAAAAAAACCCGGAATGGACGAAAAATGGATGTAAATGGATATAAACTAACAAAAAATAGATGTGAACGGACAAAAAACAGATAAAGAATGGATGTAAACTGATGAAAAACTGATGTGAACTGATCCGCTTTTTCTTGGAAGAAACGTGACCGAACTGATGAAAAAAAACGGAACGCCCGTGTGAAAGGGACCTAAGTTGGTCCCTCATATTACACAGCTCTGCTCTAAACTTGTTGATTAACTGTTCTATGTAAGGTCTCATTTACATGTGTGGTGGTGTTTAATGAGTAAAAACCCACAGCACTGTGCTACCATAGTTACATACATAGTTATATAGTTAGTCTGGCTGAAAAAAGACAATAGTCCTTCTAGTTCAACCATTAAAAAAAAAAAGTTATAATCCTATACCCACAGTTGATCCAGAGGAAGGCAAAAAAACCCAGCAAAGCATGATCCAATTTGCTCCTGCAGGGCAAAAAAAATTCCTTCCTGATCCCCCGAGAGGTGATCGGATGTTCCCTGGATCAACTTTACCTATAAATGTTAGTATCCAGTTATATTCTGTGTATATAGGAAAGAATCCAGGCCTTTTTTAAAGCAATCTACTGAGATGGCCAGAACCAACTCTTGAGGGAGTCTATTCCACATTCTCACTGTGTGCTTTCACTGTGAAGAAACCTTTCCGGAGAGACTACATTTCTTTTCCTCCAGACGTAAAGAGTGCCCCCTTGTCCTCTGTGATGACCTCAGGGTGAATAACTACACCAAGTTTACTAAATGAACCACTGATGTATTTATACATGTTGATCATATCCCCCCTTAATCTCCTCTTCTCAAGAGAGAATAAATTCAGTTACTCTATTCCTTCCTCCCTTTCTCTAGTTCTCCAATGTTCTTTTTGTGAATTGGTGCCCAAAACTGAACTGCATATTCCAGATGAGGTATTACTAATGATTTGTACAGGGGTAAAATGACAACTCTCTCTCTGGAGTCTATACCTCTTTTAATACAAGAGAGGATTTTGCTCGCTTTAGAAGCCGCAGCTTGGCATTGCATGCCATTATTAAACTTGTGATTTACCAGAACTCCCAGATCCTTCTCCACCATTGATTCCCCCAGTTGTACTCCCCCCAGTATGTATGATGCATGCATATTCTTAGCCCCCAAGTGCATCACCTTACATTTATCAACATTAAACCTCATTTGCCACATAGTTGCCCAATTACACAGTGCATTGAGGTCGGCTTGTAAGTTGGAGACATCCTGTAAGCACGTTATTCCACTGCACAGCTTGGTGTCATCTGCAAAGACTGAAATGGGATTTTTAGTCCCATATATCATTTATAAATATATTAAAAAGTAAGGGTCCCAACACTGAACCTTGGGGTACACCACTGACAACCCTAGACCATTCAGAGTATGAATCATTAACCACTACTCTCTGAATACGATCTTTTAGCCAGTTTTCTAACCTTTTACATATGGATTTTTCCAAGCCTGTAGACTTTACCTTACACATTAGCCGTGTGTGGGGAACTGTGTCAAACGCTTTTGCAAAATCCAAGTATACCACGTCCATTGCCTCCCCTCTGTCCAAGGTTTTGCTCACCCCCCTCATAAAAAGAAATCAACTTCTGTCTTTCATGAATCCATGCTGTCTGTTGCTCAAAATATTTTTTTCCAGCAAGAACTCATCTATGTGGTATTTTATTAAACTCTCCAGTATCTTCCCAACTATATAAGTTAAAGTAACAGGTCTGTAATAACTTGGTGAAGATTTTGAAAAATTTTAAATATAGGCACCACATTGGCCTTACACCAATCCAGTGGTATTATGCCAGACATTAACCACTTCCCGCCCGGCCAATAGGAAAATGACGGCCGGGGGGATTCTCATCGATCTGGGAGGGCATCATATGACGTCCTTCCCGAATCGCACCTTGCGCGCACCCGCAGGACTGTGCTGTGTCGTGATCTGTCACTGGCTGTGTACCTCAGACACAGCCTATGACAGATCTGTGTACTGACCCGTTGCCAATACCATGCGACTTGCTGTGACCAATCACAGCAGGTCACATTACAGTTGTAAACAATGGATGGTTTCCTTTCATGCCATCCATTGTATACAATTGTGTCACTAGCTGTGATTGGTCACAGTGATCACATGCACAGACTGGGCCAATCACAGCCCATCTGTGTTGTGTGATTAGCCGTGGCCAATCACAGCTAATCACAACAAAAAAAAACTGAATAAATCGATTTTCATTCAGTTAAATGCTTGCTTATGGCAAAGAAATTCTTTGATATACGCAATCATATTGTGTAAAAAAAAAAAATACTGATCACTTCCCCAAAGTAGTACAATGTTACTATGGTTACATTATACTACTTTGGTCATAGTGTAATATGAGAAGAAAATCGTAAAAAAAAAGAGAAAAAAATGCAATAAAAAATAAAAATAATAAAAATAAAATAGAAAAAATGTGAAATAATTATCTTTTTTTTGTACTGTCACCAGTCAGTGGCCCTGATCACCACCACACCAGTTATATGACTATGCTGTAAAAAAAATGTTTAATGTCTTCATTTTCCCAAAAATTATGACAAAAAAATTACATCTTCAAAAAACTCGCCATGCCTGTTATGAGATACTGTCTACTTTGCAAAAAGGGGCCATTTGGGTGATATCTGTACTGTTCTGACATTTTTGGGACTCAAGGAATTAGATTGGCTGTCAGTACTTCAGGATTGATCAATTTTCAGATATATCTCATAGTTTGTGAACACTATAACTTTCCTACACACTAAATAATAAATACTGATTTGGGTTCTTTTCACCAGAGAAATGTAGTAGAATACATCTTGGCCTAAATTTATGAAGAACAATTATTTATTTGCAAATATTTATAACAGAAACAAAGAAAAACTTGTTTTTTTTTTTCAAACTTTTTTATCTTTTTTTTGTTAAATGAAGCAAAAAATAAAAAACCCCAGTGGTGATTAAATACCACCAAAAGAAAGCTCTAGTTATTTATTTACTACCACTGCATTATATGCTGTTGTAGTATAGTCCCATACACTTGAAAAGGGTCACATTGGTGATGATTCCAGCTGCCAAATACCTGCATTTTCACTGCACCACAACAATGTGGTGGATGGCCAAGTAAAAGTGCAAATATGGCTGCTGGCCTTGCTAAAGTGGAACTAAACCCTCCTATACTTTACAAACATGGAAGCTGCTATCTTTGCCTCTATTTGATCTGCAGTTGCAACAATGTTTGTGATCGGTTATGACACCAGCCCTTTGATGGTTTGACAGTTCAGTTGAGAGCTAAAATTGAGAAGAGCCGATTAGTGTGTTCTCCATGTATAAACATAGGTGGTCCATATAGTGAACTTGGTGTAGAGTTATTTACTTTCAGCTCATTACAGAGGATAAAGGAACACCTTTTATGTTTGGAGGAAAAGAGAATTTAACTTTCAAATACAGAAAATACTTTTTCAGAGTAAAAGCTGTGAAAATGTGGAATAGACTTCCTCAAGAACTGTCAGATTGTTTACACAAAAGAGCTAGGTACATTCCTAATTGCACAAAACAGAACTGGATATTAATAATTCTAGGTACAGTAATAACACGAGGGGTAGTTGATCCAGGGAATATCTGATTGCCCTCTGGAGGAACAAGAAGATTATTTCCCCTTGATGGAGGCAATTGAATCATGCTTTATTGGGTTTTTTGTCTTCGTTGGATCGACTGTGGGTAAAGGATTGTGAATATGGAGGTTTTCTATTTGTTTTTTCTGTTGGTTGAACCAGAGGGACTTGTGTCCTGACTATGTAACTTTGTAACATAAGTACACTGATAACTGTAACAGTTATCATTTAAGACTTGCCTTGAATGTAACCGTTTTGGTAAACAGTAAAAAAAAAAAAACTAAAGTGTAAGTTAAAAAAAATTGCAAGCAAGCAGGCTGTATATTTAAGGCCAATTCACACTATATGCGGTAATAGATGTTTTATTGCATGGTAAAACATCTGTCACCGCAGGGACACATAGAAAACAATTGTTTGCTATGTGTCCCATTCACACTGTAATGCAGCCTAGCAGTGTGCTGCCATAAAATGCTGATGTTCTGTATTTTATTGCAGTGTACCAGCCCGTATCACACTGCAATGTTGGGTAGTGCAGTACAGGGCATCGTGCTGCCAAACATTGCAATGAATGAAATGTATGTTTTTTACACATCAAATAAAGCTCTTTTTTAAAAAATGGAGCGTGTGATCCACTGAATCGCACATCACACTGCCCCCTAGTACAGCCTGCCATGCAGTGCAGCCAGAGCAGTGAATCACTCCGGCTGCTCTGCAATATATAACGGATTTGTGCCCTAAAGTGGAAATAAACCCATTGCTTTAACGGTTTCAAAAACAGCTACTTTCCTGGCATTCCATGAATATTAACTGTCACATATGCTTGTGTCTTCAACCAAACCGTCAGTGTAGATGTCCTCTGTGTCATTTGCCAGTTATCGGCAGTACTTTCCTCATGCTGTGACAGCGTGAGGGAAGTGCTGCTGATAACTGGCAACTGTATTTACTCGGTGATCTGCTGTGTCATTGGACAATGCTGATCATGTGGTAAAAGACTGCACGGGAGGGCGCGTTCTGGGAGGACGTCATATGATGCCCTCCCAGAACTGGACAACTGTGCTGTAGCCATCATTCAGCTATAGCGCGGTTAGCAAGTGGTATAGGATAAGTTCACCTTTGGGAACATGTTACATGTTGCACCCATTTTTATGTTCCCATAGCTGCAGCAGTACCCGCCACCCCCCTCCCTCTGACCATGGGGAGAAGTTTCCTTGTACGATTTGTCAGATTTGAAAATAGTGCGGCCATGTGGGGCTCCACCCCCATGGCTGCGTCACTCATTCACATACTTCCGTGAATGAAGGAACTGCAAGTCCTTATGGCGTTGTGGAGTGCCGTGGTAGTTCATTGAAGTTTTCTGGCAGTATATCTGCTTGCTCGTACATCCCATATGGCAAGCACATATTCTGACAGGTCTGCAGATGACCTGCATGGCATCACTAATCTGCTGATCGCTGGTGCAATGCTTTCCAGGTTCCTTTGGACAAAAATAATAAATGCACATTTGCATTACCTGCAAAAAAAATGCATTTATTATTTTTGTTCAAAAGATGAACTTATACTTTAAATCAGTGGGTTTAGTTCCACCTTGCAGCTTGATGGTTAAGGGGTGCTTAAAGTGCAGCTCAACGGCCTGTTTTTACTGCCTTTTGGCTGTCTGTGTAAATGGGACCTTAGTGCACAATAATATTAGTTGCAAATAATGTATTACAATGTTTTTATTTGGATACAGATGTTTTTATTTGAATACAAATGGATACATTTGTTGCAACCGCAACACTTTTTCATATAAAATATAATAGCGGACTGGAATTCTTCTTATTCTTCTTATGTATTGCTGTCACATTGTATGGTGTGCTCCCCTGTCCCTGCTAGGGACAGAAGTTATGGGGTTAATGCTGGCAGTAGACGGGACAAAAATTGGCCGATTTTTTTAACATTGGTGGTAACATCGGCCGATCGAACAACCGCTTTTTCATTTTTTTTTTTAAATCGGCCAATGTTCGACCTGTCCATGGCCTGCTTTAGGCTTGGATGCAGCTGCTCGGCCATGGAAACCCATTCCATGAAGCTCTCTATGCACTGCTGTTGTGCTAATCTGAAGGCCACACCAAGTTTGGAGGTCTGTAGCTATCGACTCTACCGACAGTTGGCAACTTCTGAGTTGCTGTTGTTCCCAGTTGCTTCCACTTTGGTATAATACCACTAACAATCAATAACAGTTGACCGTGGAATATTTAGTGGCAAGGACATTTCACAGATGGACTTATTGCACAGGTGGTAACCTATCATGGTACAATGCTTGAAATCACTGAGCTCCTGACAGTGACCCATTCTTTCACAAATGTTTGCAGAAGCAGTCTGCATGCTTAGGTGCTTGATTTTATACACCTGTGGCCATGGAGTGAGTGGAACATCTGAATCCAATGATTTGGAGGGGTGTCCCAATACTTTTGGCAATATAGTGTATTTAGTGTGTCATCGGCATGTTTTCATTGAGGAAAACTTAATGAAAATCAATTTTAATTTTTGTCAATTGCCAAAACTATGACGAAAATCAATTCCAATTTTTGGTAATGAAAATTAAACGAAAATGTGAGGGAGGGACGTTTCTTGTAGCAAAACTTGGTCTTACTTATAAAGATGTTATAGAACGGCTAAATCTGTGTCTGTGTAGTTTGTTCAAACCTTAACCCTAAGTTCACACTTATGCTATGTTCACACTAGCTTTGTTAGTAAGCTGCAGACAGGCGTTTGGGAAGAATTTTTACCGTTTCCCAAATGCCTGGGAAAATTCTGCACATTGCAGCACATGGTGCTGTTCAAACGGGAGCGTCAGCGTCACGTTGCGTCGCATCACAACAAACCGGATGCCTCTGGTCGAGTCAGGAGGAGCTGAAGCCTCCTATTCAAGTCTATGGTGCCACTCCGCAAACGCCCGGCCGGCATTTGCGGTGCAGTTGCAGGGCGTTTGCGGAGCGTTAACACCATTCAAACTTCATTATAGGCGTTTGTGGGGCATTTTTAACACTTGGCAAACGCCTAGCAAGCGCTGCTAAACCACGCATGCGGCGTTTATGGAGCATTAAAAATGCTCCGCAAATGCCAGACCAACGCTTGTCAAACACTATAGGGACGTTTGGCAAGAGTTGGAAAAACAGTCAAGTGTGAACGAGCCCTTATGCAGATTTTACTGCACTTTCCAGTTTGCAGAAACACACTACAGTCCATTTAACATCATTTCCTACAGATCTAGATTACATGTGTGTGTTTTGTGCAGGTAAGTTTTTTGGAAAGGGTCAGAGGCTTTTTTACCCGCAGCAGATTGTGTTTTGTGTGTAACAGACTTCAATAGGCCTGCACAAAAAATGCAAGTGTTGCGTTTTTGATGCGTTTTGCAGTATTCACTTTGATGTGACTTTGGATGGGTGCAACTTTGATGCGACTTTACACTCTCTGGCACTAAAGGCGCATCAAAGTTGCACTACATGAGCAGAACTGTTATACTTTCCTATTAGCAAAAAAATGTTGCATCAAAGGCCAATTATTGCCTATTGGCAAAAAAAAAACCCAAACGCCTCAAAAACGTACATCCGAACACATAAAACTCACTGTGAAATCATGCAAACCGCAATCTACATAGATGTGAACCTAGCCTTACACCATAAATAATAGCATGTCATCAGATTTTAACTCCAGGAGTACATAATGAGTTTAGAGATTCTAGAGAAATGCTTAAATAATGCATTACAATTCAACTAAACCCAATAGATTTTAGTTGACTAAAAATAAAACAATTGAGATGACTAAAATTATTATTATTATTATACAGGATTCATATCACGCCAACAGTTTGCTCAGCGCTTTACAATATAACGGGAGACAATACAGCAACAATACAGTTCAATACAAGAGGGTAAGGAGGGCCCTGCTCCTTGGAGCTTACAATCTAATAAAACTGAAACGAAAACAGCAGTAAAGTAAAAAAACAATGACTAAAACTAAATTGAAATTTGACGTCAAAATTAACACTGACTGTAAAACACAACAAAAACCCACCAGAATGCATAAAAAATGCACCAGACCCCAGTCCAGTGAAAAAAAAAATGGAACAAAAGCATCTGGAGTGCATCCAGAAACACATCAAAAACGCATTAAAAAAAGTGTTACAAATGTGCACACACAAACGCATCCGGAACGGATCTGAAGTGCGTTTCTGTGGAGTGACCCGGCCCTAAAAGCAAACTAAATCTTTCGAACGACATTTAAATATTCTGAGAATGTTCCTAAAGCCCCGTACACACGATGAGAATATTGGACGAATGATAGTCTTTTTTTGCATACTAAGCCAACACAGGTCGAAGTCTGAAAGTATTTTCTTTCGATAATCTTTTCTAAGAATTTTGGTTAGAATGTCGCATCATTAGTGGGCCACAGCAACGGACAATTTTCGAGCGACCATCGAATTTGAATGATCGGGCATGTCGGAAATTTTTTGGAAAACGAACAAATTTCTAATCAATGATGGGAAAATTGTGCGGGAAATATAAACAAAAAAAGAAATGAGTGTGAGCTGTGATCTGGAAAGAAAAGAAAATTCTTGGCCATGCAAATTCTTTTCTGTAGCAAAGTGAGGTGACATTAACCCCTTCCCGCCAGCGCCTCCTGGCCCTTTAAGAGTTTCAGATGCTGGGGGGTGGGGCGTGGTTTAGGGATCATGTGACCACCGTGACGCATCGCCACAGCAGTTACATGATCGGGAAAGGTCCCGATCGAAAGAGAAGACCGGGACCTTTCTGTGAGTACCGGACATGTGTGCTGGGAGCGCGCAGGGGGCGCGCTCTCAGCACGTTTTTTCTTACCTGAACGCAAATGTGCGGCCGCTCGGCATCTAGTCCCAGGCGCCCGGAGGCCGCACATTTGTGTGCAGTCAGCATAAAGGGGTTAAAGGCTTGGTTGGTCGAATTTTGAAATCAATGGTGGCAACACTGGATTACAAAAGGCACAAAATATCCGACTTTCTAAAGAAAATTTGTTCAAAATTTGACCCGTGTATGGCCTGCACTAAGGCTTGGTTGGCTGAATTTAGAAATCAATGGTGGCACCATCTCATTACAAAACACACTAAATTTCCAATATTCTAAAGAAAATTTGTTCAGAATTTGACCCGTGTATGGCCTGCATTTTGGTTGGACATTCTCTCCAGCTAGGACCAGCTGTGGGCTGTTGTCAATATGAGGCCCAAGAGGGAGGGTTTTAGTGCATTGCAGTTTTTTTTCTTTCTTAGCTTTATTTGAAGTGCCAGAGTGACAATTCATCCATGCCTTCACGCAGCGGTGCACTGAAATGCCGTGAGCTGCTGAAAAATTCAGCATGTCTATATTTCCCTGCAGCATTGTGGTGTGAACTGGGCTCATAGAAAACAGTCATATGTCCATGGGAAGTACGGCCATAGGTGTGGCATGAGAATTCAAGGAGGAATGATGTCCCCAGCTGTGCACCATGTGAGGTGTACAGGTGTCTGTATGCACATCTGCTACAGATGACACGTCCGTCCCCCCTCACCCAGCCCCGGGCTCCCAGGAGCTCTTTACTCCTCCCACACAAGTGTCCACTCCATAGCGCATGTGCCCCGGGCAGCAGCAGGTCTCGCCACCTTCCAGCCCGGGTGCCCCCCTAGCCCCGCCGACAACACATGCGCTGGCAAGTCTCGCGGCAGCACCATGCTCGAGCCGGAGACGCGAGACTTGGGCTGCGCAGGCGCGCTGGGCACGGTGAGTCCCGGAGAGGTGCTGGTACTCAGTCCCGTTGAGTACCGGCAGAGGGGAGAGCACTGCCCTCCTGACAGGAGTTTGGGAGGAAGCGGCGGGCCCCGTGCACGGGAATGGTGGTGACGAGCGCGGAGGCCATTGCCGAGCCCCCCTGCAGACTTTCCGAGGATGTGTTGTGATGAGTTTGGCCGGGCCGCTAGGATGGTCTAACTGTGTGATGTATTGTGTCATTCAGGTTACAGTAATGAAAGGCAGCGCCAGAGAGCAGCCCGCGGACGGAGAAGGCACGGCCAAGCGACCAAAGAGAAAGTGCCTGCAGTGGCATCCGCTGCTCGCCAACAAGATCCTGGACTTTTCTGAGGAGGACGAGGACGACGACGAAGAGGACGACATCGACAAGGTGGGTGCTGCCTGCCTCTCCGTAATCCTCACCCCATCCTCGCGGTGACGTCTCACCCTGTCAGAGCCCGACACCCCAAACTTTCTTCTCTGCTCAGTGCTCCCCGTATTATTAGCGCGTGTGTATGGAGGACAGGGGACAGCTGTTATGGAAGGACTGAGGGGGAGCGAGTAAGCGCCCCCACCCCCAGATCACCTACTTGTACAGAGTGGAGGTGACCAGTGCGATCCCCAGGCCCCGCCCACCTCTCCGCACTCACACAACTGGATGGACGGGCTGGAGACACACTGAGCGCTCTATGTGTGTGCGCAACCAGCATGGAGGAAGACAGCCAGCACCATCCATGTCACAGCACTGCCTGCAAGCAGGCACGGGGCTGCCCCTCCAGCACACTGTACCCCCACCTTAGGATCAGCATATATTTTAAAACAAACACTCACAAAGTAGAGAATCCCAAAAGCTAGCCTAGCTGATCTGGGGGTGCAGTTAAAAAAAAAAAAGTCAAGGGGCTTAATGTCATCATTGTGTGTGAATCACTGACAGTCTGTCACACAGTGTCACAACCTGGGAAACACTTGTATGAAGTAAGCTATCATTAGAGTAGGATAATTCAATTGAACCTGTGCCCCCTTATATCAGGTGCCCCTATGATGGTCCACCTTTACATCAGGAGTCTTAATCACTGTCCCCTTTTACATTGGGTTCCCATCAGCTTGCCCCCTTACATCAGGGTCCCCATCAGAGTACCTCCTTACATCAGAGTCTCTTCTCACATTTATTTTCCCCAACAGAATGCCCACTTACATATGATCAGTTATCCCCATCAGTGTGCCCCCTTACATCAGGCGTCCCCATCAGTGTGTCCCCTTACATCAGGTGACCCCATCAGAGTACCTCCTTACATGAGAGTCTCCTCTTACATTTATTTTCCCCAACAGAATGCCCCCTTACATATGACGAGTTATCCTCTTCAGAGTGCCCCCTTACATCAGGCGTACCTATCAGAGTGCCCCCTTACATTAGGGTGCCCATCAGAGTGCCTCTTTTACATCAGAGTTTCCCCTTACATTTTTTTTACCCAACAGAATGCCCCCTTACATTTGATCAAATATCCCCATCAGAGTCTCTCCTTATATCTATATTACCCAACAGAATGCCCCCTTACATATGATCAGTTATCCCCATCAGAGTGCCCTCAGGTGTCCCCATCAGAGTGCCCCGTTACATCAGGGTCCTCATCAGAGTGCCTCCTTAGATCAGTGTCCCCATTAGAGTCTCCCCTTATATCTCTTTTCCCTAACAGAATTTCCTCTTTTATATGACCATTTATCCCCATCACTGTGCCCCCTTACATCAGGTGTCCCCATCAGAGTGCCCCCTTGTAGGGAGGCACCCTGATGGGGACATTCCATATATCAGCTGTCTACATCAGACGCACTCTGAGACATGGGGGGCACCTCCTTAGATCTGGCCCTGTAAACCAGATTAGTTTAGGCGCAGATATGCCCAGACATCATTTGTCAAGGATGGCATTCAGCTGCACACGTTACTGCGCCCCCCACCTATTTTTTTTCTGCATGCTTTTTGTGCATTCAGTTGAATGGGTTGCCCTCTGCACGAAATATGTGCAAAAGCAGCTCTCTCGCCTTTTTGGGGCATCAGGCTTTACGAGTTTTCTTTACTGTGCATTTGTGGTGCCAATAAAGCGGAAGCTCCACTTTTCTTCCTCTGCCCCTCTGCTCCCTCATTTGGCACCTTTTGGAGGGGGGAGCGGGTACCTTGTTTTAACAGGTACCTGCTACCACTTTTGGCTCAGTTCCTTCTCTGGCTCCTGCCACTGAACTGGAAGTTTGCCCCCTCCCATAGCCCCCTGGGACATTTCACAGGTCCCAGAGGACTGCGGCCCAGAGCAATTCACACATGCGCAGTCGAAAACCAGCTGTGAAGCCACAAGGCATCACTGCTGGTTCCCCTTAGTTAAGATGACAGCTCCAGCACTCGACAGCCAATTGAAGAATCCACTCAGGGTGAGGACACCGCGGGATCACTGGACAGGTGCATGCCCTAATATTAAAAGTCAGCGGCTACAGTATTTGTAGATGCCGACTTTTCATTTTTGGGAAGGGGGGGCAGAACACCTCTTTAATCGCTGCCGACTCGCAGTGCATTTTACTGCGACAGGTCGGCTCGTACAGGCATAATCACGTACCTGTGTATCTTCCGAGTCCACGCATGCATGCACAGACTGTGCTGTCATTGGCTGCAGCACAAGCTGATCAGCAGGTCCCAACCAATGATTTGTGGACCTGCTGAGCAAATGACAGAAGAGAGCTCAGTGTTGCCACACTATTGCAGACCCACTGGGGTTTATTTACTAAACCTGGTTGACTCAGAATCTTGGGCACCTGTGCATGGTAGCCAATCAGCTTCTAACCTTAGCATGTTCAGTTAAGCTTCAGCAATAAAACCTGGAAGCTGATTGGTTTTTATGCAGAAGTGGACAAGATTCTGAGTCAACCAGGTTTAGTAAATAAACCCCACTATGTCAGTGATCGCTGCCATTACTAGTTTAAAAAAAAAAAAGATAAAATAACAGTATATTTACCATAGTTTGTAGACGCTACAACTTTCACACAAACAAATCAATATTCACTTATTGGGATTTTCTTTTTTTACCAAGGACATGTAGAAGAATCCATTTTGACCAAATTGTATGAAGAAATTTTTTTTTTTTTTTATTACATGTTTTATAGCAGAAATGAAAAAATATAGTTT